>NC_046284.1:70463383-70804466 GCF_004115265.2 Rhinolophus ferrumequinum | reverse complement strand
ACAGTAAAATTTCAACTAAATTTCCATAGGATTCAAGGTAGACTAATATGCTACACTGTAATTCAAAGCACACGGAAGTCCCAAAAACAACATTGTAGTTCATTTTAAGGGGCACAGATGATGATTAAATTCAACGGGTTCACTTGAAAGTCAGCTATGTAACACCAAGGTAGTGTCAACACCACAAACTTCATTTTCAAATGTTTAATTATAACCTATTCAGTAGATAACAACACCAATATAAAGTCTTTGGCTAAAAAATTCTTCACTTACACTACGGTTCCATTAGATGTGAAATTTACAGAAGCCTTATGGAAACCTTTATTTCTAAATGAGGCCACTTATGGATAATATACAGGTCTGTCTGCAAACATCTGTGATTCAATTCTTCTGTAAAAATTTTTGCACCAACAGTATCAGGAGTTCACATTATTAGCACAAATGAATTTGCTCGGGCACCAAACTATTATGTCTATTTTTTAGTAACTAGAGTGGAGTTACTACCAAATGAATGGAGTCCTTTGGTTGTACACAATAATAAGCTCCTACAATATATTTTTTATTCATTTTTCTTTTTTAAAAAAAGCCTACTCTTCAGGATCTGATGTTAAAAAACACTGAAATTTCTTGGCATTAGACTAGTACAGTCGCATCTTGATTGTTGGTAATGATTCCCCAAACCATTATTGTATGAAACCAGTAAAACTATTAACGCAACTTTACTTGAAAGGAACTTTAGAAGTTAGTGTGCACAGAAGTTGTTAGGAACTTGTGGACACCAATCACATACTTAAATAAATACTTGGATGCTACTGCAAAACAACATTATGAATACTGTAGAACTGTATGTTTATTTTTTAATCTCACTCCCCCTAAATAAGGAGGCTTAAACAGAATATTCAAGTAACAGTAGCAGAAAACAATGCCTTTCACGTAAGATTAGGCAAAAAACAACGCATTTAATTTTCTCTTCATCCAGGTTGGCTGAGGAACACGAAATCTTATAAGCCAGTTGATGTTCCCTTTTTCATGCTCCTTCGCTGAGCTAAGCTTGAAGCAGCAACAGGCTCTAGGACTGGTTGAAAGGTCTCGTGAGTCAGAACCGAATATGTGGCAACCATTGCTCCCTAAAATAATGAGAAATATTGCAAACTGAATAATAATCACTAGAATTAAAAACAAAACAACTCTCACGTTATATCATGAGAAATTTAACTAGAATAGAACCTTTCCCCCATGAAAATAACCAAGTATACTTGATCTGTGCACTTATGCTCACTTGATGAATTAGTTCCTGATTACTTATATATTTTTATTTCAATAACTATGCCTCTTACAAATTTTTAAAACACTAAAATATGACAAATCAACAGTAAGGAAATTGAAAAATCATTCAACACCTCCCCAAAAGCAAAAGTCCAGGACCAGATGGCTTCACCAGTGACTTCTACCAAACATTCAAAGAGGATTTAATACCTGTTCCCAAACTCTTCCAAAAAATTGAAGAAGAGGCAATACTTCCTAACTCATTTGTGAGGACAATACCCTGATACCAAAACCTGGTAAGGATAACACAAAAAAAGGAAACTACAGACTAGTATCTCTGATGAATACAGACACAAAATTCCTATACAAAATACCAGCAAATCGAGAACAATACATTAAAAAAAGATTAGACATCACGATCAAATGGGGTTTATTCCAGGGGCACAAAAATGGTTCATTTTTTTGGTAGATACCCAGGACAGGAATTGCTGGGTCATATGATAATTCTATTGTTAATTTTTTGAGGAACATCCATACTGTTTTCCATAGTGGCTGTACCAATTTACATTCCCACGAGCAGTGTATGAGGGTTCCTTTTTCTCCACAGCCTCTCCAACACTTGTTAGTATTTCTCTTGTTGATGATAGCCATTCTGACTGGGGTGAGATCGAATATATGCATATCGATCATGTGACACACCACATAAACAAAATAAAACATAAAAATCATGATTATATCAATAGATACAGAAAAAACACTGGACAAGATATTAACATCCATCTATGACTAAAACACTTAATAATTCAGGAACAAGACAGGGACACACCTTCACCACTGTTATTCAACATCGTATTTGAAGCCCTAGCCAGAGCAATCAGGCAAGAGAAAGAAATAAATGGCATCCAAATTGGGAATGAAGAAGTTAAATAGTCACTTTTTGCACATGACATGATTCTTTATATAAAAAAATCCTAAAGACTCCACCAAAAACCTATTAGAAACAATAAACGAATACAGTAAAGTTGCTGGCTACAAAATCAATCTACAAAAATTCATTGCATTCCTGTATACTAACAACAAAATTTCAGAAAAAGAAATGAAAAAAACAATTGCTTTTGCAATTGCAAAAAAAAAAAAAAGAATAAAACACCTAGGCATAAACTTAACAAAGACGTGAAGGACCTATGTACTGAAAGCTATAAGACATTTTTAAAAGATTGAAGAAGACACAAAGAAATGGAAAGACATTCCGTGTTCATAGATTGGAAGAATCAACATAGTTAAAATGGCCATATTACCCAAAGCAATACACACATTTAATGCAATCCTCATCAAAATCCCAATGGCTTTTCATTAAAGAAATAGAACAAAAAATCATCAGAATTGTATGAAATCACAGAAGACCCCAAATAGCCAAAGTACTCCTAAGAAAAAATAATAAAGCTGGACGTATCACACTCCCTGACTTCAGCTTGTAATACAGCGCAAAAATAATCAAAACACCATGGTATTGGCAGAAAAACAGACACACAGACCAATGGAATAGAATTGAAAACCCAGAAAAAACCCACATAAATATGGGCAGATAATTTTCGACAAAGGAGCCAAAAACATACAACGGAGAAAAGAAAGCCTCTTCAATAAATGGTGGTGGGAAAATTAGAAAGCCACGTGCACAAGAATGAAACTTGACTGCTATCTGTCACAATATACCAAAATTAACTCAAAATGGATCCAGGACCTAACATAAGACCTGAAACAATAACCTGCATAGAAGAAAGCACGGTACTAAAATTATGGACCTTGGGTTCAAAGAGGATTTTATGAGTTTGACCTTAAAGGCAAGGGAAGTAAAACTTAAAATATATTAATAGGACTATATCAAACTAAAAAGCTTCTGCACAGCAAAAGAAACCATCATCAAAACAAAGAGACAACCCACCAAATGGGAGAAGATATTTACAAACAAACACCTCCAATAAGGGGCTAATACCAAAAATATATAAAGAACTCATACAACTCCACAACAAAAAAACAAACAATCCAATTAAAAAATGGGCAGAGGGCCTGAACAAACACTTCTTCCAAGAAGACATATGAATGGCCAACAGATACATGAAAAAATGTTCAACTTCACTAGCTATTAGGGAAATGCAAATCAAAACCACAATGAGATATCACCTCACCCCAGTCAGAATGGCTATCATCAACAAGAGAAATACTAACAAGTGTTGGAGAGGCTGTGGAGAAAAAGGAACCCTCATACACTGCTCGTGGGAATGTAAATTGGTACAGCCACTATGGAAAACAGTATGGATGTTCCTCAAAAAATTAACAATAGAATTATCATATGACCCAGCAATTCCTGTCCTGGGTATCTACCAAAGAAACCTGAAAACATGTATCCGTAAAGACATATGTAGCCCGATATTCACTGCAGCATTATTCATGGTGGACAAGACATGGAAACAACCCAAGTGTCCTTCAAATGACTGGATAAAGAAGATGTGGTACACGTAAACAATGGGATATTACTCAGCCACAAAGAAACATGAAATACTGCCATTTGCAGCAACATAGACGGATCTTGAGATCATTATGCTAAGCGAATTAAGTCAGACAGAAAAGTCGAGAACCATGTGAAATCATTCATATGTGGGATATAAAACTGAAAGCAACAAAGGAATAAGACAAAGAAATAAAAACTCATAGACACTGACAACAGTTTAGTGGTTACCAGAAGCTAAAGGGGGAGTGGGACTAGAAGAGGGGAAAGGGTGTCAAATATATGGTGATGGAAGGAGAACTGACTCTGGGTGGTGAACACACAATGCAATACATAGGTGATGTATTATAGAATTGTACACCTGAAATCTATATAATTTTACTAATCAATGTCACCCCAATAAACTTAACTGGAAAACACTAAAATACATCATTTTGTCAGTCTTTCATCACTCATTTAATTTAGTTTTAAATATTTAAAAACTTTTAGTTTTTAATAGGAAATGTATATATTTAAGGTATACAAACATATTTTGATACAGTAAAATGATCACTGCAGTCAGGCTAATCAACATATCTTCTCCTTAGATAGCTATCATTTTGTGTGTGAATAATATTCCATTGTGTGGACATGGCTGTGTGCATCACAATTTCTTTATCTCGAAAAAGACATCTACGCTTTCATGTTCATTAGAGCATTATTCACAATTGTCAAGATATAGAAACAACCTAAGTGTCCATCAACAGATGAATACATGAATCACTAAAATATAAAATCTAGGTTCAGTGTTTATAAATATAGGAATGTGCACCAATGGTTATTAATTTAGAAACCAACAGCAATCTTTGTTTACACATGAAACTTGTCATTAGTCCACTCCTAGACCTAGTGTCTCCTAAGAACAAGTCAAATACAATCAAGAGACTTATTTATCATCAGGAAGGCAGTAGGTAAATAAGGTTAAGAAGAGTCCATGGCTGTTAATTAAAAACAAACAAACCAGAACAAATCTATAAATACATCTTTAAAAAATAAAGATATTTTAAGATAATTACATAAGTATCATCGGTGAATAGTATGCAATGGCTTTATTAGGTATCAAGCATTTAGAAGGTACATAAAAGTGTTTCACCTTAACAACATATGCTGTATCATTTCTATTTGGCTGATCACTGGGCAACTGTTCTCTGTGAATTATCCACGAGTGTTTTAATACTTGTTCTGTAGTGTACCGCTGATGTGGGTCCATATGTAGCATATGGGAAAGCAAATCCTAAATTAAACAAAAAAATATATATATGAAACTATATATCAGTAAAAATTTTAGTAAAATATATTATTTCAAATTTTCTCAAAATATGAAAGCATTAGTATATTTGTAATCTGTTTTATTCGACCTACCCTTAGGAGAAACAAACCTATATTCTGAATAGTTAACTGTCCAAAGAAAATCTTGAAATAGATATATAGCAAATCTTTATGTTTTTAAAATCAGGGGATATAAAATCTGTGTGTGGAACTAGAATGTGGTTAGTGAGGAAAGAGAAAATGTAACGTTGCAGGAGTTATCCTGGAATATGTTAAGTGGTCAAAAGAAGAAAGTAACTTGCTCTTTGCTGGTAAGTTGGCCCCAAAGTATAAGGATATGTGTAGGTATACAGATATCACATAGAAGGGAGGATCCCATGTCACTAACACACCTAGTAACTAGGAGTTTACTGCATAAAATACTAAAGAAAGCAAAACATAAATCCAAGGTTAGAAGCTGACTGCTAGGATAGGAGTGGTCAGAGTATCGTTAAGTTTTTCATCAGATAAGTATGAATATGCTTATTTTTACCTTTGTTATAATAAAAAGTTATAAATATAATATAACCTTATAGTAAAACACAATTTTAAATATATGAAATTATGTACTAATTTTAAGTAAACCCTCTACCAACTATCTTTTAGAAAAAACAGAAGTAAACTCTCCTTAACAAAGCATCTTCTAAAATAGAAACAAAATCATCATTTTGTGAACTTTTCATCAATAGAAATAGTAACATCAGAATTTGAAAAAAAATGTAATTGGTTAAAGCTATGTAAGAGAGTAGAACCAATAACAAAATATTGGAAAAAGAACAGATGTGAAGAAAAAAATGGAAAATAATATAATAAGTGATTACATAATAAAACAGACCTAAATGATAATCATAAAAATGATAAATGTGCAACAATACAAGGACTTCTGCCTCTGGCCAAGATAGAATGTCAGAGAGTGGATACATCCACCTGCTTGAAATGACCCCTCTCACGCCCCACTAAAAACACGTAAAATATAGGAAACAACAGCTTTCCAAAGGTCAGATATGAGGCAATGAAAGAGAGTAATCCCTAAGAGATGGGAAACAAATCAAGTAAGCCTTATGATTGCCCCAGCTGAACACCTTGAAGAGTTTTCAGGCTGCTGTGCAGGTAAGAGAAACCCAGGCAGAGCATGGCATTTCCTAGAGTTGAGGAGACAGAGTTAGGGGAGACCAAGGAAATTAGTGTTAGCAGGGTAGACTACCAGAGAGGTGAGAGTTGCACAGAAAGAACTACAGAAACCTGTAGATGGTTTCCCTGAAGTTTTCAGCAGATTACTGATAAACCCATATGTGTGACCGAAAAATAAAAGAAAAATAAAATAAAAACTACCAACGGCAATGGGAAGAACTATCTGAAAGGATCGGAGAGAAATCAGAGCTCATGCAGGGTAGAGAGAATATTTATTGCCTATTCCCATCAGCCAGACTGGAAAATCTAATTCATGGAGTATTTTGTAGAGTACTTGTAAGCAAACTGCCTGAGTAGTGAGTAGCCCTAGACTAAACACTGCTCTGGTCCTGCAGAAGCCCCAAAAGTAGCAAATCATTTTCCCTAACTTAACTGTGGTCCAGAATAAAGCTCAAGAATATTTATAGAAATACAAAAGTGTACAGCAGCCACCGGGGTAAAATCCACTTGTCTGGCTTCTTATCAAAAATTATGAGGTATATGAAAGAGAAGGAAAATAAAATGCATAATGAGAAGAAAAAAAAAATCAATCAAAATTGACACATGTGACTTTGGTGATGGTTTCTTGGTTTGTAAACATGTCATAACATTATAGACTTTAAATACATCCATTTTGTTGTATTATCAGTTAGTTATACCTCAGTAAAGCTGTTTTAAAAAATCAATGGCCTACCCACTCACCAAATATTCCCACTCACCAAAGTATGTTTCTATATATGAAAATTAAATAGGAAAACAATGCTACTCTGCTCATAATTAAGCCTTATCTATCTGATCTTCTGTACTTTCCTGAGGATTCTGGGGGATAATTGAAAGGTACAGGTAGTGATGGTGAGAGAATGAAAAATAATTTTAGAAGATGAGTCTCTACAAATATTGAAATACACTGCTATGCCTTAAATTTCAGCCATGAGGGTCCCTATTGCTAATGGAAAGTTCAAAGATCAACAATGATTGTCAGAGTGCTTTAAACATTCTTTTTTTTTTCTTCATAAATTTTATTGGGGAATATTAGGGAACAGTGTGTTTCTCCAGGGCCCATCAGCTCTAAGTTGTTGTCCTTCAATCTAATTGTAGAGGGCACAACTCAGCTCCAAGTCCAGTCGCCGTTTTCAATCTTTAGTTGCAGGAGGTGCAGCCCACCATCCCATGTGGGAATTGAACCGGCAACCTTGTTATTGAGAGCTTGCCAACTGAGCCATCCAGCTGCCCCTCCAGCAGCTCGATATGTTCAGTCTAGCTGTGGAGGGCGCAGCTCACTGGCCCATGTGGGAATTGAACCAGCAACCCTGTTGTTCAGAGCTCGTGCTCTAACCGACTGAGCCATCTGGCCACCCCTAAATATTCTTAATATCAGCTAACACTTACTGAACACTTATATATGCCACATATATTAACCTGTTTAATCTACATAACAACCCTGAAGTAGATACTCTTACCATGTTCACTTTACAGATGTGGAAACTGAGGCATAAATAGGTTAAGCATTAGTCCCAAGGTCACATAGCTAGTAAGTAAAAATATGCATCCAGGCAGTCAGAGTCTGGCTCTTAAGTACTAAACTATACTACCTCTCATTCTTTCCCAGTAAACTCAATATTGATGCTTGAACTTTATATAGTTATCACTGCTTTCTTTTTTAAAGTCATAACTATCATGAATACATAGTAAGTGCTCAATGTTTATAGCATTAAGTAAGCATTCGTGGAAAATATCAAAATTCCCGTTCCAGAAAAAAAAATTCAGTTTTTCATAATGAAGTACAAGAACACTGAAGTTTTATCAAATATTCATTGAAAAAAATTAACTGAAATTAAGGACAGTTAAAGCTAGGGAGGTCATATAATTTGTTATCCAAACCAACCAGGGCACTTGAGAATGAAAGGCATAAACCAGGACAGTCCCAGGCAAAGTGTGATGTATGGTCAACCTAGTAGTTTAAGCAAAAAGGATGTAATTACTCCTGGGGTAAAATTCAGCTAAGTTATATAAGACTAAGATACTTTTATAAATGTTCCACAGGTATTTAAACACATAAAAATGGCCAAATTATAGACTGATTTCCAAAAGCAAAGTGGATTCTCTTGAAATAAAAATAAAATTGCAGTAAATATATCCATACCTTAAATGCCTACGTTATAATTATTGTTTCTGAGGAAAGATATGAACAGAATGCTGATTGGTTTATGCTATCAAATGCCTCTATGGCGGTAGTATCAACATTTGCTACTTTCTTTTAAAGGAATTGAATTTTAATAGGACTTAAATTATCTTATGTTTTCTTTTTAACCTCTTTCAGAAATAAGATACAAGATATCCTTGACAGAATGACAAGCAGAGGATGGATGACAAATGAAAGAGACGAAGTGTCATTATCTTAAGTACTCTTCATTAAATTTTCTTGATAGCTAAGAGGAAAATGAGCTTACCCACAGTTCACAAAAATTGTCACTTTCATATGAATAATTTTCCATTTTCTCAAAGTGGATATATTAGTAGTGCTGGCAAGTTTTTTAAAAAAGATACTGAGCTATGACAAGAATGATCACTTATATACAATCAGTTGGGTATTTAGTTAAGTAACCTAATTGGAAGAGAACTGTTACTAGTAAAGAGTGATTAATGTAATCTAACATAGAGCTCAAGGATTTCTTATTGTTTTATATCCATTTTAAGTAAAAGCCAGCAAAATTCCAAATTCTTTGAACATACAAGAACACAGGAGAATAGCAATTTTCTTATTCTCATAGTACTCAGGTGAAAAATTCAATTAAAGTTTGGAAACGACTAATAATTCATTGTTTCTACTTCAATTTTAATCATATGACTGAGATAATTTTTTATCACAGTTATTACTAATTATACTGTAAGCCATTTTCATTTGGTCAACTGTGTTACAATTCATAGTTCCACAGCATAAAAGACTGAGTTCCATATATATTTAACACTTTCTGCCTTGATTATAGGTTAACAAATAAGAGGTATAAAACTAAGAGTAAAATGCTAATTATTGAATTTGTCTGTGTATTTCCCAGCTTTCTTTAGGCATTGTAGTCTTTCTATACTATAATTTGGCAGAAGATATTTGAAAGCTATAGTACTAGAAGCCCTAGAAGGATTTCAATATAATGTTTTACCTGTAAAACTGCTCTGTAATGCAGATTATGTTAAGAGTAATATAGCTTCAGATACTTAATTTCTATACTACAGAAAAGAAGTGAGTGAAAAATAACAGCTTTCCTTTGAGCTCTCTATTACTAAAGGGTTATAGACCTTTTTCTCCTCCATTCCATCCACACAAGCCAAGCTAATAAAGCCTTACTTCCTCCAGAAAGTCTTCCTTAGAATGTGGTAGGCTGAAAAAGAGTACTGGACTGAAAATCAGTTCCAGCTCTGCCAGTGATTAGTGTGTGACTTTGGACAAGATAAACTCTATTTATCTTGGTTTATCTATCTGCAAAATAATGGACCAGATCCCTTTTAGCTCTACAAATCTATGATTTGTAAATACATCAACAACAAAAAAATCTATTAAAAGCAACCTCAAGTCAAATGGAGAAGAAATATTTGTGTAAAACTTGATCACTTATTTCAAATTTATACTCATTTACAATAGGGCAGTATTTATCTTTATATAATGGACCAAAAAAGCTTGCTGTGTAAATTAACAATGCAAGGTTTACCTGAAGATTAAATAAATGTCTAATCACTATGCAGTATACCTGAAACTAATGTAATATTGTATGACAACTATAACTGAAAAATAAATTTAAAAATAATCTTAAAAAAGATTAAATAGTTTACGAAAAAGTATTCAAGTATTTATTATGCTAGATGTGTAAAGAAATACAAGAATAAATATGACATTTAAAGCTCCCTGAGTGGGAAGACTAAAAATGTACACAAATGAATATATGACAAAGGAGAATCTGGTAAGTGTTTTAAATAATACACATACAACATAGTAATGGGTACAAGGTTAGAGGAAAAGCAGAAGTTGTTCTTTTTAAAGGAGGTCAGGGAAGAAGTCATAAATAATTGTCCCATAGAATTTCTACTGAGCAATTCTTTGTTGGCTAAGGGTATATGTACTTGAAATAATTAACACTTTATTTAAAATAGTCTAAAATATAGGTAGAATGGTCTTCTAAATAATTAATCAGGTATTATTGTGTTTATTTTTAATACAGAGTGACACCATAAAATTTTTGTTACTCTCTTGTCTCTTCTACTTTTGCTTTGTTTCGCAGATTCTTCTCTTCATCTCTCCAATGCCTTCAAAGCCTGGGTTTAGAGGTGAGGACTAAGCTGAAATTATTATAGCTAAGACTCACAAAGCTCTCATGACTTCTATCACCTCCACCATTTAACTGAATAAACAAAGTCTAGGAACTCTGAATGGATAGGAAGCAAACAGAAGCATCTTCTATATCCTTCTAGTGGTGGTACTAACCAATAACAAAAAAAGCATTCAAATGGGAAAAACAGCTTGTCAGGAACTATAAGTATTAGGCTGGTGCAAAAGTAATTGTGGTTTTCACAATTATTTGTAACCTTTTAAACCGCAATTACTTTTCACCAACCTAAAAAAAGAATTGTCATGAGGTGGCAGCAAATACCACAGTTCTCACCACTAAAGAAATAGGGGCTGGCCCGGTGGCTCAGGCTGCGGTTGGCGCTCCGTGCTCCTAATGCCAAAGGCTGCTGGTTTGATTCCCACAAGGGCCAGTGGGCTCTCAACCACAAGGTTGCCTGTTCGACTCCTTGAATCCCACAAGGGATGGTGGGCTCCGCCCCCTGCAACTAAGATTGAATACCGCTTCTTGAGCTGAGCTGCCGCTGAGCTCCCAATAGCTCAGTTGGTTGGAGCGCGCGGGCTCTCAATCACAGGGTTGCTGGTTCACTCGTCGACTCCCACAAGGGATGGTGGGCTGCACCCCCTGCAACTAACAACAGCAACTGGACCTGGAGCTGAATTGTGTCCTCCACAACTACGATTGAAAGGACAACTTGACTTGGAAAAAATCCTGGAAGTACACACTGTTCCCCAATAAAGGCCTGTTCCCCTTCCCCAATAAAATCTTTAAAAAAAAAAAAAGAATACTAGTTTAAGGGGTTATGGGCAACTGAACAATAGTTTACCTTCAGCACTAATTTAAAATACGCAAAAAAATCAGTGTTAAAATGTATATGAGATAGTGTTTTAAAAGATACATCCAGTCATTTTGCTCAGTAATTTACCATCACTTTCGGAAAAGTTTCAACGACAGAACTAAAGTCACTTAACCCATAAAAAGGGAATAAATGAAAGGCCTTGTGTCATATTTCAACAATATCCCTAGTACCTTTCCCACCACCCTTTAACTCCGATTCAAGCCGTTGTTCTCAGTCTAGCTGTGGAGGGTGCAGCTGCCTGGCCCATGTTGGTATTATGAGCCTTGCACTCTACCCGGCTGAGGCAGTCGGTTGCTGGCCGTTGTTCGGCCGTTCACAGCAGCCCAGGTCCAGGTCAAGCCCAGCTCACTGGCCCATGGGGCAATCGAACCGGCGACCTAGGCGTTAGGAGCACGGGCTCCAACCATCTGGCTGCCCCATCTAGTATCTTTTCCTATGTTAATTTCCCTAGAATATCAGACTAAAAGTGAAGGTGAGAATAAAACGTAACTTTAATATGTACAAGTATTATTCCTTAAGCACTAGGCAGACATAAACATAAAACGCATGCAACACTGAAAACTAAAAATCTAAGCACAATTGGAATATAAATAGCTATTTCAGCATCACTGTTGCCAGTTTTTTGTTTTTGTCTTTTTAAAGAATGGAAGAGGATCATATATATAGCTTTAAACATTACAATTGTTCCTCGGGAAAATACAATTTCTGATGCACAAACTGGCTGATGAGAAAATACATGTTTAATTAATAACACTAGTAGTTTCAATCACTTTACAAGGGGAACTCTGACAAATTATAAATAAACCAAATGCATAGAAATGGAATTTTGGAGTTGGAAGTGTTACTAGGAAAATGATGTTGAACACCTCGGTTCTTGTCTTCTTGAAGGAAAGAATTCAATCAAGAGATAGAATTTTATACAGCATGAACAGAAGTTTGTTAGTAAAAGAAAGTACACTCTGAGACATTGAGGGGCTGACCCAAGGGAGGAAGAAGCCACACCTCACATTGTATGAAGGCTTTTATGTCTATGGGTAGAATTGCCTCCCCCTCTCCCTTCTCTTATCTCTTTCTCCCTCTGAGGTGCCTAGTCCTCTGGCATTCAGCAATACATTTCTTTGATTTAGGGGCATGTGTAAACCCGGAATCCTGTTGGGCTAGGAAGGTACTGATGACAAACAGGATGTGCGCCCCCCCATCCCCGTTTTTAACAACACATCTCTGATTTACAGGTATGTGTAAGCCTGTAGTCCTGCTGGGCAGCTGCCAGGCATCTTGACCCAACTAAAAACTACAGCAAGAGGCTTTCTAACTGGGGCTAAATCTCTCCTTCTCCTGCTCATTTCTATCTATCTACCTACCCTATCAGAAGGACACAAAGGGAGAAATTAGTCCCTACATTTTACAGATGAGAAAACTGAAGCAGCTAGTTAGTAGATCAAAATTAACACTCAGATCTGGCTTCCAATGTAGTAGAAGGAATACCTTCTATTACATCCCACAGCACACTTGTGTTACGGCTAAGATCCAAACACAATCTGTTCTCTGGTTTTCTGATGTTTAAAAGGTAATAACAATCACATCCCTGATTTATTTATTCTACAATGATCAAGACATGAGATTTACTCCATAATATACCCTCCAGAATAGCTAGTGTTCTTGAAACAATTAGATTTTATCATTAGCAGATATTAAACATAAACAATTCCTTTTGTCTTAAAATGTTTTCTACTTCAAAAGGTGGCTTAAAAGCTTCCGGTCTCTATAAGACACATGCTGACAACCCTTGGGCTTATGTTTTTTTCTTTAAGGAGGGCACAGCTCAGTGGCCCATGCGGGGATCGAACTGGCAACCTTGGTGTTATCAGCACCATGCTCTAACCAACTGAGCTAACCGGCCACTCCTGGGTTTATGTTTTAAAACTGAAAAATTTTAAATTATAAATGTGAAAATTAGCAGTCAAGGTTTGGTCAATGGTTTTTTTCCTAAATTACATAAGACCAGTTACTCAGCAATAATACAGCAGTCACTAGCCACATACTGCTATTAAACACTTATGAAATATGGGTAGCCCAAATTCAAATAGGCTGTTAAGTATAAAATACACACCAAATTTTGAAGACTAGAAAGAAAAACGGATGTAAAACATCTCACTAATATTTTATATTGAATAGATGGTGAAGTAATTTAAATATACAAGGTTAAATAAATTATATTATTAATTTTCACCTGTTTCTTTTTGGTTTTTTTTAATGTGGCTACTAGAAATTTTAAAATTACATATGTGGCTAGCATTATATTGGCTATGACATCAATAATAAATATCTAGATAAAAAGTTTGTATATTCTCTAAGAATAAGTTAACATAAAAATTGCCTACATAACCACTAGTCAATGTATGTGCTAAAGAAGAAACGATGTGTAAAAAGACACTATGTGAAGAAAGAAACTTTAGTTGGCTTAAACATTCATTTTTCCTCAGAATATTTATATTTTTAGTTTTGGTTAATACTAACATTATATTCCCTAATAAATACCGTGTTTCCCCGAAAATAAGACCTAGCCGGACAATCAGCTCTAATGCGTCTTTTGGAGCAAAAATTAATATAAGACCGGGTCTTATGTTATTTAAGACCCGGTCTTATACTAAAATTAATTTTTGACCCGGTCTTATATTAATTTTTGCTCCAAAAGACGCTTAGAGCTGATTGTCCGGCTAGGTCTTACTTTTGGGGAAACACGGTATAAACTGATAAGAGACGAATAGCCCAGAAGCATAGCAGAAAAAAGTTAGCCATTGTCTTGTTCAATCCACACATACACGTTGAGTTAAAAAACAAATACTGACATATAACACTATCAAGTACTTTGCAAATACAGACTAGACTATAACTTAAACATTTCAGCAATTTAACATGAATGCAACAAAACAAAACATATATCTAATTATACCTTTGCTCCATCCGAAATATTGTCCCAGTTTCCACCACTCAGAGAGAACTTTCCGTTGCCTATGCGCAGCAGTATCTCTTCAGGAGTATCATTGGGGCCATTAGTAAATGGAGTGTAGCTATTAATAAAATAGATTTTAACAGAGATGAGGGTCTAACATACATATTAAATCTAATTGAAAGTGATGAGTAGAAGACTACATGTAAATATTTACTATAGCAAATTAAAAAAAAAATCATCTATTTATTTCCCTTTACTGTTCATATCAAATTTGATACTTCAAACAATGAACTTAATCCTAATGAATTATTTAATAAAATGGAGTTTTGCCTATGTCAATTTTTTTACTTTTGATCAGCGAATCAATGTAAAATAAAATAAAAACTGTGGCTTTTCATGTAAAACTAGTCTTAAAATCAGAACAGAATAAACATGCTAATTTTGTATTCACCCAGGCATAAATTAGCAAACCAAATATACCCATCATGAGAAAACTGATAATTTTGTATATTCATAAAAATGTATTTATTATATTGGTTCAAATTTATTCACTAGCATTTTATGAATATTACCAGTTTAAACAGGTTAACAATACTTTTAATTAATGTCTATGAAAAATGGGTTAGTAAACTCAGTATAACAAAAAACCCTCTATAGCCATTAAAATTATGTGGAGCAATATTCATGGACAGGAAGATAAAAATACTGTATAAAGTTAAAGTAGTGGTAGAAGTGGGAAAAGGGGGTCAAATATATGGTAATGGAAGTAGAACTGACTCTGGGTGGTGAACACACAATTCCATATATTAGATGGTGTATTATAGAAATATGTATTTGAAACCTATATAATTTCACTAACCAATGTCACCCTGATAAATTTAACAAACAAACAAAAAAAGAATGACAAAAAGAATGATCAGTTTTGTACCATTTTAACAGATGGAACTGAAAATGGTATTCAAATTTGGGAATGGAAAGACAGGGTTAAAAAGCATGAGAAATGTCTTAATATGTTAATGTCTTAATTCACCCATGTGACAATTAAGTTGAGATAAAACTAAACACACATTTATACACACCATCATGTTTTGTATAGTCATAAAGTACTTGAAAGCAGCACTCTAGAAATGATATCCCATTGTTTGAAAACAATAGTGTGCTGACTGCAGTTCATAAGCAAATTTTAGCTGTCCTTAATTTAACACTTGCTGTGGGCTATAACTAAATATTTTGCTAAAGTTTGTAATATATCTAAAAGTACTGATGTATGTATTCATCACTAAGCCAATACATAGTTTAGTTACCATTTACATAACTTACAAAGTTTCTATTATGTCAAGCATACTTCAATTGTATTAAATGGCTTCTTTATAAAAAGGCACACCTAAGTACATTATAATTGCATTATAATTCTTCAAATTATATTCTATGCATTAGACTTTGCTAAACCTAGCTTTTTTCTACAGCCTTAAATTTTTGCTCCTAAATAAAAATATTAAGAGTAAAACATCTCGAAAAAAATTAATTAAACCAAATGAAAGCAAAGGGAAAAAATAAGATAAAAACAAAAAATGAGAAGAGAATAATGAAGCAATAAATCTAATCATACATCAAAAAAGAGTAAAACAGCACTTGTATTATTTGTAATTACCAACAATAACATAATACAATTATTACTTTTAAAAATTATTTCTTTAGCCTTTTAAGAGAAGGCAGCTGTGTGTGTTTCTGTAATTTAGTATTCTGCTACTATTTAGATTTGTTATAAAGCTCAATCTTACTAAATCTCTATTGCCAGGAGAGCCAGAATTCAACTACTTTAAAAAAATTAACTCATGGGATAACTGAATAGCTCAGGTGGTTAGAGCGCGGTGCAAATAACAAGATTGCTGTGTTCGATTCCCACATGGGCCAGTGAGCTGCGCCCTCTACAGCTAAGATTGTGAACAACAGCTCTCCCTGGAGCTGGGATGCCCTCAGCGGCCGGAGGTTGGCATAAGCTGCCATGAGCTGCTGTGGGCTACCCAGTGTGGCTGGGTGGCCAGCGGCAGCCATCGTGAGCTGCCAGACGACTGGCGACTGACTGCCTCAGCCAGGGGGAGCGCAAAATACCAGCATGGGCCAGGGAGTTGTGTCCTACACAAATAGACTGAGAAACAACAGCTTGAACCTGAGTGGGGAGTGAGGCGGGGGCGGAAGAAGGGGGGGGGAATTAACTCAGTATCAAGTTCAGTAGGCAAGTACCTGTTGAAACAGAAAATTATTTTATGCTCAAAGAAACACTTTCCAATAAGCAAGGCACTCAATGTAAAATATCAAAATAAAATATATGCTTTAAAGTATTAGCTCTAATGAAAACTCTTTTAATTATATACCTGAATATTGCCTCATTAAATGCCTTACTTTAGTTTTTAAATTTTGTTAAGTAAACAATATGTAATATTTTGAAATGTTGATAGCAATTTCCTTAAGGTTATTTTCATCTGTCCTCTTTCTAGATGAAAACATACAGGTGAAATTCAAATAATGATGTGAGTTATTTTGAGTATGTAAGTTTCTTACCCCGCCAACATTGTGTATAAAAGGACTCCCAGACTCCAAATATCACAGGCAGCATCGTAGCCCTGTTGCATAAGAACCTGAGAAAAGAAAACTCATTATCTGGTACTACTCAGTATAAACTCAATTTTCTCATCTGAAAGAAATTTGTGCTTCTAATACTCTCACAAATGTTCACAACTTAAACACTTAAGATTATTTTAATCTTTTCAAAGATAGACTCACTTAATGTTAAAAGCAAAGTCTTCTGCTATTACCAAGCATTGAATAAATGGCTATTAATAAAGTGATTAAGTAACATGGGTCACACAAAAACACAACCTTGTAAGGTATGATCCCTGAACTCAATGAACTTTGATTTCTCCTCTTATGAAAATCAGATACAGACATCAAAGTTTAAGACTAATTTGTACAGAGAACTTAATGTATACTATACACAGTACTGTCTTTTAATCCTGACACTGACTCTATGAAGTGATATGATTATTTCCATTTTGAAGTTGAGGAATCTGAGGCAAATGTTAAGTAATTTGCCCAGTATAACAAAAGTAATAAGTAGTGGAGTAGGTATTATTACTCTAGAGCCTGTGCTTTTAATATTTATAACTGTCTCCTTACTACACGAGATGATATATGATCTTATGAAAAAGATGAATTTATATTTTATATACAAGGCTTATGTCTTGAAAAGATCAGTATATTTCTGGATCACAAATACACATTTGATAAATTCTGGTTTCATCAATTTTTCATACAATAATTTAGGTAGCTGTTTTTTGCTGTTGGGGCTAGTGTTAATAAAAATTAAATAATAAATTTTATATGCATTAAGTTTTCTCTATGAAGTTCATAGAGTTTGTTAGAAAAATAAAGATGAAATGAAGCCTTTTTTCATTTAGAAAAATAAGTCCTCTGCTAAAGCCTTTAGACATAGGAACCAAATAAAAACATTAACACATTAATAAAATGGGGACGGTATAACCACCATCACGGACATTTTATTTGTAAGTTTGGCTTCGACAATTGCCGGATATGAATATAGTTACCTTCCTACTTGCATCAACTTAAATACAAGAAGATAGAAGTCAGAATTAAAGTTATTAATGCCATTGTAACAGTGACCCTGTATCTTTTATTTTTGAAATGTAAACCTCTGATATAATTTGATTTGACTGAGGTTTGCCTTGGGACTTTTTGAAAGTTTTTTTTTTTTCCTTTCTTTGCTTCCCTCCCCTCCCACCAAACCTTGATGACTGTTTACTGTACTACATACACTATGCATACCAGTTCCAATGGTTTTATTTACTTCGGACCAGTGTGCACACCTGCGTCAGCAACTTGGGAGGGGTTTTCGGCATCTGTGTGGGATTCACTGCTGACCCTGGGGCAGACCAGCCTCTAGGAAGTGCTTTTTCCTGGAGGTGCCTAGCCAACTTCTCCTTCTTCCTCCTTCTGCCACTCCTGGTGTGTCTATAAAACCTTTTGGTAATATTAAGAGGGGAAAGGCAGTCTTTGTGAGAGGGAGTCCACTGTCTTCCCTTAATGCTGGCATTTTGGAATAAAACTGCTTTTCTTTCTACCAACCTTGCCTCTCGCGTTTTGGCTTGGCGAGCAGCCGGACCTTTTGCACAGTAACACGATTAACTTTCTCATTTGGTTTCCCAAATCATCAAAAAGTAACATAGACAGAGACTCTCATTCCCTTTGCTCTAAAGTTCAACTTAATTCATATTTGGAGTGAAACATATGACAGCCCAGAGCAGAGCAAAACAGGATAATTTTACAATTATTTTATAAAAGAGATGCAGACAACAACCATCCAATTTACTGCAAGTTCCTTTAATTCAGGATCATTCTTAGACCTCAGTAGGCATTAAATATCACTTGAATAATATAATGGATTTACTTTTATAAATTAAAGAATTAAACCTTTTTGGAGATATATTAATTTTTGCGACACAGGTAGAGAAGCAAGCACATCTATTATGTCTACTTTAAGAGGTTGATTGAATTGATTCATATAAAAATATGAATGAATATTCCTTGCTATTGTTAAGCTGAAATTTTAATTAGTTTATATCTTAGCAAAGATCTTGTTATACACTGTGATGAAATAATGGATTTATGCCCCCATAATGCTGTTATTACTCAAATATCTGCATAGATACTTGAATATTTCTGATTCTAGTTTAAAAGATAATGCATTTCATATATTTCATGACTCATTTATGAACAGGTCTGAAATTTTACAAATATTACCCAAATCTCTATTTTATTTACAACAATTTACAAGTATTCATTAATTGCTAGCAGGAGCTTCAGCACTAGATAATAAAACTTTTCAAAGGGTTTTGGAAATACAAATACTAGCAAAAGGTAGTTCAGACACACGAAGTGTTGTCCACAAGTTCACCTGAAAAACTTCACTATTACAATGGTGAGAGTGTCTTACTATTATACAATGGAAGTCTGTTAGGATAAAAAGCATCAAAAGGCTGCATTCTTCTCTGGATTTGCACTCATTTAAAAATGTTTACTTAGACTTTAAGCTAAAAAATGTTTACCTAATCATCAATCTAAACACAGACATAGTATATATTTTGCATTTTAATGTCTGCTTTGGAGATGTTCATTTGGGACACATTCACCCCTAGTCTTTTTCCAGTGAGAAGTTTCCATCATATCAAGGGGTCCAAGACCATAAGATTAAGTCAGTATTAAGAATTTGGCTATGAAAATGGTTATTCTGTACTCTTCTGCATGTCTCCTGCACAAATGTTAGAATATTAATGATGACTACATATCCTATCTTTAACAGAAGAGCCCTAATCTCAACTATTCTGTCCTCCTATCCTATAAAACCATTTGAAATGTCCAAGAAAGGCTAATTTTTTAATGTCTGATTTATATCTCTTACACCTGGGGGCCATACAATAACCCCTTCTTGGGTCGTGCATGCATTCCAATTTTTATTGGAGAAATATCGTTTCTGTATATTTTACTTTAATAAAAATGTGTGCATTCCTTGTTCTATGAATTTAATTAAAATACAGATTAGAGCACATTCTCTAGATGTGTACATGATTTCTGATAGGCAAGTCTCTTACCATGAAGACCCTGTAAAGCAGGTGATATGCCTCTTCCTCCACATCTCCATCTTAAAGATTTAATAAATTTTAACATTCTAAGTTTTCTTTAGAAAGTTATTTCTCTACATTTCTATCTTTATTGTTAGAAATATTTATTTTTCTAATAGCTACATTAAAATACAGATTTGTTGATATTTAAATATAAATGGTTAACGTTAATCTGATGTGCCGTTTTATTCAGAAAGGGCTATTTGATACAAAAATAAAATCAGAAAACATGCACATGAGATGGGAATTCATCCTCAAATTATTTCATTCTTCTTCTCTGACTTGGAAATTTCAATTTTTCAAACTTTAATTTTTTTTTTATTTTGCTTTGTGTTGAATATACAATATAATAATCCATATGGGTTAGCATAATTCACAACACATAAGAGCAGCTTCTGACTTACAAACAAATCTTAAAAAGAATCTATATGACCAGTGCCATCCTTGATTCATTCTTTCATCAACCATACTTTCAATTTCTGTGGGAGTTGCTACAGTCAAAACTCCCACACCCATGATCAGAACTGGCTGTCTGTTGGAGCTTGCCAAATGTGAAAGCTTCACCCCTTAACCTCCCCAGCCTTACCTTTCCTGAATCTTCCCTCTAAGATCCACATATGAATGTTATTTGCCAAGAAAAATCCTATGGCTTATAATAAAACCCCGAGAAGCTGTTTTCTCCAGAAATTAGAAAATCCTTAAACAATCAGGGATGAAACTATCCTTATATGTCTATTATGTATAATGTTAAACAATTATAAGTTACCTCATGTTCAGCACAACCCAAAATATCTGAAAATCTATCCTGGCTTTGTAACTGAGTGAGTGCTGGGTCTTGAAAAAGTTATTTATTTAGGTACTTTAAGCCTCATTTTCCTCATTTATAATATTTAATATGTTGAAGGTGGAGTTATCTCTATTCTCTCTCCCAGCTCTAAAATGGTATGGTTCTGAAACTAGTACATAACCCAAAGAATAGTATAGTCTGACTATTACATTTAGGTTGATTTCAGATGATAGTTCCTAGTCTGAATATTTATATCAGGGGTTATCAGAATTCACTGATTTAAAGAGCTTTATAGTTGAGAGTGGACAAGATAACTCAGCTGTTACCTACCTACCCTAACATACATATACATTCAACTAAAGGAAAAGAGTGAAGGCAAAAACTGAAGTTTTAAAGAGTACCTCAGGTGCTACAAAGTTTGCAGTATAGCATGGAGTTAAGAGAAGTCCATTTTCTCCTCGAAGTTGTTTTGCAAACCCAAAATCACAGATCTTAATGGAGTCTGCATTGGCTGATTCATCCATGTATAAAATATTACTAGGTTTAAGATCACGATGAACAACCTTGAACATAAAACAAATAAAAAGCATAACATTTCTCTATCGCTAAATAAATATTTGTGAAATAAAACATTTTAAGTTAATATATTTCCAGGAAAAGGAACTTTCTTAAGCATAAAATTTTGAAAATGATACTTTCTCCAACCTGGATAGCCTTGAAAGCCTGAAGTACACAGAGGGAATAATCTCTATCAGACAGATGCTCCAGTTTCTATTCAAGCCACCAGTTTTGGTAACCACTTCCAATCTCAAAGTATCAAAACTCAATTCTCAGTTCCACTTCTGGTTATAATGGACTAAGACCCTGCTCCACATGCCCCTCCTCAGAGTAAACAACTATAAAACCCGAACATAATACAAAACTCAACTACCTGAAGGTACTGGAGAGTGAAAAAAAGCAGATAGACTGGCTGGGAGTACATACTTGACTGACGGAAGGAAAATGGGGAGCTGTATGAATGGCTTTTAGGCTAGGGTTAAGTGCAGTTTTGATGGCACACAGTAACGGTGAAGACACACATGGAAAAGCCCACAGACTTTCTGGCCTGCAGGACCAGAAAAGAGATGCTGGGAAACTGTGAATGCTGAGTGGAGGGATACTGTAAGGTAAAGAGCCAGAAATGACCCTTGAACCAAAAATGTGCACAAGAGGCTCAAAGTAGTTAATATAAAGATAAAAGATAGAGATCAAGTTGCTAGCCCAAAAGCAGAGTTTTCAGTGCAGACACTGCCAAGAAAAGTATTTATTGAAGCAAAACAAAACAGAAACAATAATAATCATTAGAGAAAAATAACAGAATACAAAACAATTTCTATACCTTAATATTCAAATGTGCAGTATGTAATCCAAAGTTATCTGATATACGAAGAACCAAGAAAATGGAACACAGTTTTAAGAGAAAAAGAAAAGTCAACTAATTCCAACTCCAAGATAAACCGCGGTGGACCTAACAAACAAGTGGCTATTATTATACGTGATGTTATGGAGATGCTAGCTAACATTATGGTGGTGATCATACTGCAGTATATAAATGTATCAAACCAACACACTGCACACCTTAAAATTACACAATGTTATGTCAATTATATCTCAAAATGTATTATGTAAAATTCACAAGACTAAATACAAAAGAAATTTAAAAAATTAAGTGGCTATTATAATTACACAATGGAGTAAAACAAAATATGCTTTCACCGCATGAAACTCTCAGCAGAAAAATAGAAACAATAAATAATAACCAAATGAAATGCTAGAAATGGAAAATATTCTGAAATTCTCTACACGGTTATTTTCCTACAGATATTATCCATCCACTTCATTTAATCTAGTCTTATCTTTAATTAGTAGTTTACCATACGGAAAGCTCTTCAAAGACAAGGACCGAGTCTTACTCAGTTTGAATCTGCAAAACCTTTTACAATGTCTGGCATATAGAAATGCTCAATGCATCTCTGTCATTAATTTATTTAATTGATAAAAGAACCAGAAGGTTTCTAAAATAATAAACTAAGAAAAGATGCTTAACATTTTCCTCTTCTCAAAACTTCTGGTCGTCCTTTATTTTAGAGAGTGTTGATAAAGACAATCAAGGAATTAAATTATAAAAGAACTACCCCTTTAGCATTATATAATTTATATTTGAAAATATTTAAAAATATACTCTATTAAACCACACACAAAACTGAATCTTGGGTTATTTTTCTTAATTATAAGAGGGGCTCACGTAGAATTTTCACTGTGTCAATTTTGAATTGTCAATTTCTTTATTGATAATACTTAAGTGGATACATATCCACTATTACAACTAATTAAAACTTACATTTTTAAATTATTTGTGGCTTTGTTTCCTTGCATAGCAATATATAATAAAAGTTGACCTTTTTTGATAACATTTGCTTTCTTTATGAAAAGACAGGAAGCAAAATAACAGGTCTGCTCCTCCACTACAAATTTTAATGTATTGGTATTTCGAATGTTTAGAATCCAAATTTCTTACTGTATTTGGAGGACGGGTTGGCAAGGATCAAAATACACACAGTCCTCTTCCTGCCAGAGCTTTATATGTTAGGTATAGCATAATTTGAATCTTATTCACAACATGTCCTTGAATAATTCTTTTATGTTTCACTTTTAAGTTTGATTAGGTTTAATATTAGGTTAGTACAAAAGTAATTGCGTTTTAACAGGTTAAAAAAAAAAAACACTGCAAAAACCACAACTACTTTTGCACCAACCTAATAATTTTAAAGTCCAGCTTAGATACATTTATATCATCCAAACCACTTTTAAAACTAATGTGCTATTTAATCAGGGCCAACAGGCAGAGTGAAGAGAATTAATAAAGTATTATTCATTTTCCAAAATCCATAAACTTCACTACATTATGAATTTTAATTAAGACATTCTCTGTAAAATATACTTGTATGTGATAGAAAAAGGTTATCCATTTTAGGTGGTATCCCCTATATATGATTTTATGAAGATGTAAGTCCTAGAATTGAAGGGAAGAATATAATTATAACTTACTCCTTGACAATGAAGATAGTCCAGTGTCTTAGTTATTACAAACAGTATATCACTAGCTTCCCGTTCTGTGAAACATTTTTGTTTGAGAATACGGTCAAGTAGCTCTCCTCCTTTCATCAAATCCGTAACAAGATAAACATATCTACCATCATCATAAACCTAAAGAACATAAATGTTTAAATTACATTTACTTTACTTTTCTAGTGAACCTCCAGTGTTAAAAAGAGACATTTCTTTATTGTTAGGATAGTATAGGCTACACGGAAGATTAAACCAGCCAAATAACCTCTTATACAGTCCTGTGAGACCATATTAAACATATATAGAGGGTACCAAAAAAAAAATGTATACACATTTTAAGAAAAAAACTGTATTAAAATTATGCTGATGGTAACCACTTTGAGCACCTTTTGTAATTGCAGAAATCAAATGTAACTTGTACTCATCTTTTGTTATCGATATATATTATTACAATTTTAATACAGTTTTTCCTTTCTTAAAATGTGTATACTTCTTTTTGCACCCACTGTATAATTTTATTAACTTTTAAAGTTGTATGTTATACTTCATCAAAGGATATAAATGGAAAAATAAAACTCTGTGCCTCTCAAATGGCATCTATCTATCTCATTTTTGACTGTATTATAGACATTTTTCTTCCCTATTAATACTAAGCTTCCTTCTGGCAATACATATATTATCAGTTTTTTCAAAATTCTCCCCACAGTCCATTATCTGACATGGTGTCTTAAATATTTGTTGAATTCAAATATTATATCAAGGAGAATAAATAAGAAAAATATGTATACACTCTCAGGGCCAGAGAGAGAGAGAGAGGTAAACTACTGTTTAAAGATTCTTAATCAAAAGGCTTATCATATTATCTAAAACAAACTGATTGAGGTGATGGCTGATTTGTCTGCCTTCTCTACAGAGAAAGGAGCATTATTTTCTTATGTGAAAAGCCAGCAGTCAGTAACATCTATTAATATGAGTTATATGCTCATTTTATAAAACTACAGAGTAATATATTGTTTTGCTCAAAAAAAAAAAATCCATAATGCAACAGTCAATTTCTGTAATCAAGAAAGTAAAATCTTCTAGAATTTGGCAGATTCCCAATCTGCTATATTTTACAGTACTACGGAATAATAAATAGTACTAGTTAT
Organism: Rhinolophus ferrumequinum; assembly: GCF_004115265.2. NCBI lineage: Eukaryota > Metazoa > Chordata > Mammalia > Chiroptera > Rhinolophidae > Rhinolophus > Rhinolophus ferrumequinum. The sequence continues at coordinate 70,779,289 of NC_046284.1, read as the reverse complement.
AATTGTTATTAACTAACCAGACTATGCTCAAGTATTTAGGACACTCATTTACCAACCATCAAAGTTCCTTTTTGACAGTCTATAAGGGTAGGAATACAGAATCATAGGGGATAAATAAGAATTGAAGTAGCAAATTTAAGAGTCTTGAGATTTTGTTGCATGACAATAAATATACCATACACATGAAAAGTTTCAATAAGAAAGTAAAGTGCCAAATCATAACTTCATTAGCTTAGCTTTTGAATTAGCTTAGATTTTAAATACCTACATCTTTTAAAGTGATAATGTTGGGGTGTTGTCCATAGCGCATCAATATTTCAATTTCTTCTGAGGGGTCCCTGTTACTTCTGTCAATGATCTAAGAAGTAAGACAAGACAAATCTCAGAGAAAACCAAATTATTTTCTTTGTCTAAAAATGAATGATACATTTTCAATTTGGTTATATTTTTAAGCAAATGCTTAAAACTCAAGAGTGATGCTTGTTTCATATTATTTTAACATTTAAAAACCTAACAATAAAAAAGTCCACTTTCTTTAACATTATGCTCCAGTTAACTGAAACTATACTAACTGATAATGTGATCCAAATGCAATAGTAATTGTCACAATTGCTCAATCTTAACATACTACCTTACAATAAAACTATTAAAAAGCAAGACATTCATGAAATACACTGTTTCTCCAAAATAAAGTCTTGGAAAGAAATTCAAAATGAAAATATTAAGTCTTAAGAGTTCTTCCTCATTATCTTATCTTTGCAATCTCCCCTAGCTCCACTGAAAAATGTCAGTTAACCTGTCATTTAACTTACACATATAAAACAAAAACAGTTAGGCTCAGAGCCAATACCTTCACGGCAAATTCCATGTTGGTAGCTATATGTATGCAACGCTTGCAAACAGAATAGGAGCCAATACCGATATCCTCTTTCAATTCATATACTTCACTAAATCGTGCAGGATTTCCATTTATCTGTTTTTAAATGTAAAATACTAAGATTAATGCAATATTTTTCATTTTCTATCTTTTCTCCTAAATATACATTCATCTTAAATCTTTAAAAAAAAATCAAGAATAATTAATTCTAAAAGTTTCATCAGTATTTATAAATGGCTTAAACAGATCTGAGCTGATCCTAAATTGCAGGCTGTCTAGATCCCTAAAGCCAACACAATAAATAAACTAGCTTATACATCACCATTACATTTTCTTGCCAAAAGAGATTACATAAATATAATTAAAAGTTACTACCGTCTGCTTTATTTCAAGACATATGGCAACACCTTTAATTCATTATTATACAGAGATAAATGAAGTTAAAAATCACGTAAAAATTATTGTAAATCCATTAGAAATAACTAAAAGAAATAATTATCCCTAAACTATATAATTTGATTATGTGGAATTTACCTGAACAACTGGAAATACGTCTGCACTTGTGATAGAAGTGATTTTATATTCTTCTTCAATAGAAGTTGAAACAAAGCTGAATCCTTTGAAGAGTTGATGGGTATTAGCACTGGCTGGCAAACCAGGAGAATCTAATGTCCAAATAATTATATTTAATTAGAACTACATGGACTTCTATGATATAAAATGTCAGCATTTCTTTGAAAATAAAGGGAATCATTAAATATTAGCATCAGACATGCTACATTATATATTTGATTTATTGTGTTATCCGTCTCTCCACACTACTATGCAAGTGCCATGTGGATTGTAATTTTCATGCTGTTCACTGCTGCATCCTCACTGTTTAGTACATTGTAGGCATTTAATATTTGTTGAAAAATGTATGAAACAAACACCACTAAAAGTAAACCTCATTAGGGCAGCCGGATGGTTCACTAGGTTAGAGTGTGAGCTCTCAACAACAAGGTTGCCAGTTCAATTCCCGCATGGGATGGTGGGCTGAGCCCCCCGGCAACTAAAGATTGAAAACGGCGACTGGACTTGGAGCTGAGTGGCGCCCTCCATAACTAGATTGAAGGACAAAGACTTGGAGCTGATGGGCCCTGGAAAACCACACTGTTCCCCAATAAAAAATAAAAAAAAAAAAATCCTTAAAAAAAAAAAAGTAAACCTTGTTAAATTCTAAACTGTAAGAGTCAGAATGATATATCTCATGTCTTATCACCTACCCCCTACCCTCTAATGCATTAACGTGTCAAAATACTTTTAAAACAAAACAAAAAACCTTTCACCTTTGCTCTAGTCCCTGCTTCTGATAAATATTTCCCATTTAAAGCCTCTACTTGAGGTGCTCAAGCAACACTGTATATAGGAAGGGAAAAATCAACCCTTTGCAAACTTACAATTCTTTTAGCTTTTATTTAAGAAACTAGTTTATTTTTTTAACCATATAATTCAGGGGTGTCCAAACTTTTTTCAACGTTTTTCACCAAGGGCCGTATGTCGTAAAATACAGAAACAGCCGGGCCACTCACTCGAGGTGAAGTACGTATTGCCTTACCTGGTTTATTTAAGTAAACTAAATATATTTTTGGAATTTGCTGCGGGCCAATTAACAATGGATCGCGGGCCCGCAGTTTGGACACCCCTGATCTAATTGAACAAAAAGCCCTGATATTACACATAAACATGAATTACCTTTAGGTGTTTTTGCAGTAAATTCAGGATCAAAACAAAAAGTATCATCTGCTTTTCCAGAAGCAGGTTTGAAAGGAGGTTTAACTTCTCTTTTATATAATTTCTAGAGCAACAGCACGACACAAAAACATATTAAAACTTTAAAAATTATTATACTTTATAAGGGAAAGCAAAACATAATATTCACAGTCCTTAAGAGAAGAATCACAATTTCATAAATGAAATTTCAACAAACTTCAGATACCCATTAACCAAATTCTAAAAATTTGAGAGATAATGTACAGAATCAACTGACACCAGGAAACATAGTAGGGATGCCACAGGTTGCATTCACAAGGAATAATGATGCTGGGTTTTAGATATCAAAAACTGGCTTGAATCTCCCCTGGTAAAATAACCATACAGAATATGTCATAATGTTACCATAGGGAAATAGCTAACAATACTCAAGGATTTCAAAATTAATAGACTACTTCAATAACTATATATTTCACCTAAAATATTGTTTTCACATGAAAATATGCATTAAAGGAACTGTCTAGGGCTCTTATAATAGAATTCAAAAAGTTAATATTCTCTAATATTCTAACTTTCTAAAATTTGTATGGCCTTGTAGGATACTAATACTAGTGGCTTATAAAAATAAATCAAAATATTGCCTTCTAAAACTTGTTCTATAAGGCAGGTGAAATAATGACTTGATCAGTGAATAATGGCTTTCTACCTCTGCCCTAGAATTCAAGAAACTTTTGAAAAAATTTACGTTACCAAAACCAGTACTAGATAATCAAAACTGCTTATCTATGATGATTAATAGTACAGAAAATACATAAAACTGTGTTATAAAACAAACAACAAAATGTGGGTTTTTCTTAGAAAAGATTATAGTAGTCTAGGAGCTGCAACTTAAAAAAAATTCTATACATGACTTAGAATTCCACAATGTTTCTGTTTTCACGTACTCTCCAAATTTAGTGAAATACCTGTACAGAGATATCCACTCTTTAACAAATTTCATTTGTCCTAATACATGACAAAGAACCATTTGAAATTAAATAACATCTTAGATTTTTTAGAATTCATTTTCTGTAAGAATCTGCCCTATCATTCATCCCTTTTCGCCTTTCTCTTCTTTCTCCATATTTCTCAACCTAGAACAGGGGAGAATATTAACCATAATTACTAGGTAAAACAAATGAGAAACTAAAATTTACTATTATCCACATATCTTCTGGTTCAAGGTATTTTTATTTACAGGTGTCGTACATCATAGCGATTACCTTGAACCAGAAGATGTGTGGATAAATTTGTAAAAATAGGGATGGATTTTGAGGGTATTATGCTAAGTGAAATAAGTCAGAAGGAAAAGGACAAAAAGTGTATGATTTCACTCATATATGGAATATAAAACAAAAAAACCCACAAATTAACAAATAAAACAACAAACTCATACATACAGACAACAGGTTGGTGATTGGTTACCAGAGGGGAAGGAGAGTGGGGGGAGGGTGAAATGGGTAAAGGGGTTCAATTATATGTGACAAATGGAAACTAGACTCATGATGGTGAGCATCTGATAATGCATACAGATAGGGAATTATAATATTGCACACCTGAAACTTGTATGTTATTAACCAATGTTACCCAAATAAAAAATTCTCATACTAAATATAAAACAAATGGATTGTTTATCAGCAAAGTCCATACACTACCATTTACTCTTCAGCTTTTGCTCATATTAAAGTTATTCAGTAACAAATTTTCAACTGAACTTACATTCCAGTCAATATTTGCAAAAAAAGGATGTCTTTTGATTTCCTCAACTCCTTCTGAACCTATAAAAACGGAGACTTTTTTACTGGTATGATTTTTAAAATCTTTATACCTAGACTTCAGGCTGTTATCTATAAAGAGGAGTACACATATTTCATAAATTCCTTGTAGTGAAAAGTTTGATTTCTCATCTGATATTTTATTAATTGATCATTTAAATTAAATATGATAAAAATAACTGATATTCATATTGAAGCACACAGAGAATCATGAAACACTGAAATGCCTTCCAAATCAAATCAAAACCATGCTTAATATAACATTAAAATTTAAGTACGTTTTCTTTTCTTTGTAATTCAATTTATGGCCTCATATCTATATGCTAAATTAAAAAGTACAACAGAATAAAGTAACATTGCGATTTTAACATAAGGACATAAATAGGATAATAGGATTACATCTGGATCAAGGGAAAGGCTACCAAAAAGTGGCCAAATAACGAGCAGTTATGGAAACATTATTTACCTTGAAGAACATTGGGAAAGCAAAATAATTATCATCAAATGTCTAAAAGGATTACCTATACAATTCTGTGAATTATTTCAAAAAGAGGTAATCCATATGATATACATAATGATATATGTTAAACAGAAGTACTGAGTAACTAGACCACTCCATTTTTCAATTATAGACGAAACAGAATTTATTGGAATCTTTGCATGTACAAAATGCAAAGTTGTAGGTATGAATACATAGCAACAGTAAAGGAACTGAAGCCAGAAAACATAAAGTTATAATCATCTTCCCAAAGCATGCAGTATATTGTTATAAAAGCTAAGAAAATAAACAGTACCCAATCTATGTACTGGATTCCTTTTCAATAACATTGTTAGAAGACTTTGTGCTTCAGCACTAAGAAACCGAGGCATTCCAAGTTTTGCTCTGGAAAAGAGAATTTTAGAAAATTTAAATCTAGCCATACTTCTCTAAATTTACAAACCTCAAAAAGAATTTTAAAGAATGCTTTCACGATGGCAAATAATGTCCCCCATATGGTAAGAGAAGGGAACAAGACAGTGTGAAAAATGTTTTTTTGGTGTCGATTTAAACCCACAACAAGTTTCTCAAAACTGAAAGCCAGAAATTTTTCCAAAAAGAAAAAAATAGTATTTAAACTTACTTTAATATCATATTCATGGTCTCATTTCTGTCATTACCTTGAAATGGCAGTGTACCAGTAAGCATTTCAAACTAAAACAAACCAAAAAAATAACACAATCAATTTAGCACAACTTAGAATACACAAAGAAATTCTTTAGGAAAAAAACTGAGACTTGTAATACATGATCATCAAATCATACAGGATCTACATGACAGTAGGTCAAAATAGGACCAGAAACCTAGGTCATTTAGGGAAATACACTTCTCATACCCACTCCACTGATAGGTGATCTGTAGCAAATGAAACCAATTTTTTTCAGTACTGTCATGTTTGGTTAAGTTACCCAAACCAAAGCAATTTGGAAACAGACACAAGTCATTTTCTTTTAAAACAAAGATATGCTTTTAAAGCAAACAACTTAACAGTAGAAAGAAAGTAAAAATAAGCATAGAACCATTTCAGATTCATACATGATGAAGAAAGATTTAACCATTCTCACTCCCCTCACTTCCCAAAAAACAGGAACCAAAACAAGAGAAGTGCGTGCGCGCGCGTGCACACACACACACACACACACACACACACACCGGTATCTTTTATAAAGAAAAAAATTGAGACAGTTGTATACAGGATAAGGAAAACATTTTCCCTATGAGATTTAATTGCAATGCAAATAACTAGGACATTAATTAATTGTATGGAAAAAGTAGGTCTAAAAATGAAGATCTATAATTATAGTTCATTAAAAAGTTTTTATATTCCTAATATATAAAACTCAAACTTAGATCCAATAATGGCTTTGGCCTCAGTCCTCTGTTCATTTATCTGAACTTACAACCTTAGTTAGTTTATCCATTCAACTCTCTCCTATACCCCGTGAGGACTCTCAATTTGATTCAGCCTTAATCTCTCTCAAGCCCATTTTCCCTCCCAAATTGACAGTAAGGGTTCTCAACTGGAGACTGAGGAGGTAGGTGTAGGAGTGAAAGAAAGGGAAAGAAGGGAAGTATGGTGCATGAGGATCATCTCTCTCAAGCTCCAGACCCCAAACCCCAAATTTAAAGTAATGGTTCTCTACTGGGGACTGGGAGAGTAGAGGTGGGAATGGCATGGACAAAAAGTAAAAGAGAAGGACAGTATATCAGAATCATACCTCCCCCTTAAATAAACTACTGTGTTTCCCGAAAATAAGACCTAGCCGAACCATCAGCTCTAACGCTTCATTTGGAACAAAAACTAATATAAGACCCGGTCTTATTTTAATATAAGACCGAGTCAATATAATATAATATAATATAATAGCCGGTCTTATATAATGTAAGACTGGGTCTTATATTAATTTTTGCTCCAAAAGACGCATTAGAGCTGATGGTCCGGCAAGGTCTTATTTTCAGGGAAACACGGTAGTAGGTACTTAATATATCGATGTGTCATATTGTGTGCCATTCAGTGGTAAATAGGCAAAATGGATTACCAGGCTTCAAAAGCAAACTGTATTTAATTCAATAGCTATTAATTTATTATCTTACTTAATACTACAAATTCAATGCTTAATCTTATACCAAATTAGTCCATATGTTAGGTACATAGAAGGAGATACAAAGTAGTATAAGACATGATTGCTCTCATCAAGAGGTTTACAATCTTTCTAGGGACATGCCTGTAACAATTTGACAATAATATATGGTAAGGTGCTAAATTCTATGATAACTAATTAAAATATCATACGACTGCTAAACACAGTATTCTGAAATCTAAAACCTGGTAGACCTTTTTCTAATTTTTTATTAATATATAGGTGACATACCATATCATACTAGGTTCAGGTGTAGAACATAATAATTCAACATTTATATACCTTATAAATCACCATTAAGTCTACTAACCACCCGTCACCATACAAAGTTATGGTATTACTAACTATATTCCCTATGCTGTACATAACACCCCTGTGACTTATTTTATAACTGGAAGTTTGTACTTAATCCCCTTCACCTTCTTCACCCCTTCTCCCACATAACTGCCCTCCAGCAACCATCCATTTGTTCTCTGTATTTATGAGTCTGTTTAGATTCCACATATAAATGAAGTAATTTTGTCCTTTTCTCTCTGACTTATTTCACTTAGCATAATTCCCTCTATGTCAATCCACATTGTTGCAAATGGCAACATTTCATTCTTACTTATAGCTGAGTAATATTCCATTATATATAAAATCCCACCAACAGTGCATGAGGGTTCCCTTTTCTCCACATCCTTGCCAACACTTTTTATTTGTTGACTTTTTGATAGTAGCCATTCTGAAAGGTGTGACGTGATATCTCACTGTAGTTTTAATTTGCATTTCCCTGATGATTAGTGATGACAATCAATCTTTTCATGTGCCTGTTGGCCATCTGTAGTATCTCTTTTGGAAAAATGTCTATTCACTTCCTCTGCCCATTTTTTTTAATAAAAAAAATTTTTAATATTGATTTGTATGACTTCTTTATGTATTTTAAATATTAACCCCTTATTAGATATATCATTTGAAAATATATTCTCCCATTCAGTAAGTTGCCTTTTCACCTTGTTGATGGTTTCCTTTGTGTGTAAAAGCTTTTTAGTTTGATGTAGTCCCATTTTTTGCTTTTGTTGCGCTTGCCTGAGAAGACATGTCCAAAAAATATTTCTAAGGCTGATGTCAAAGAGTTTACTGCCTATGTTTTCTTCTAGGAATTTACGGTTTCAGGTCTAAGTTTTAAACTTAAATAGTTTATAAAAGAATGCTATTTACATTTTCTTTCAGTAACTTTAAAAGAAATCAGAACACCAAAACTCTAATTATTATTGTACAACAGGTAGCCAAACAAAAGTTGGTCTTTTTTTTTTTTTAAAGGAGAGCGCAGCTTACAGTGGCCCATGTGGGGATCGAACCTGCAACCTTGGTGCTGTCAGCACCATCGCTCTAACTGAGCTAACTGGCTACCCCAAATACAAGTTTTTTAATGATAATTATAAATTATTAGAACCCTATTCTCACCTGACATCTCCCACAATTCTAAATAATATCAATTTTATATTGGCATAATTTGAAAAAATAACACTACTTACCATAAGTATACCATATGACCACCAATCAGCACTTTGGGAATGACCTCTCCTACTTACTACTTCAGGAGCCATATATTCCACTGTACCACAAAAGGAGTAGGCCTTCTTTTCTTGATCTACTGATTCCTTGCTGAGTCCAAAATCTATAACAACAGTGTTACACAAAAATATATCTGAAGATCTTCAGAAAACAGAAAATAACAGAAGAAACAAAATTATGTATTTAAACCTTAAAATTATTCACGGATGGCCTATAATTATTCTTAAGAAAACTGTGAGGCCAATAAGGGAAACCGTCTGTATTTTATGATACTCTTTAAGACCACTTAAAGATTGCTCAGTTAAATCTCATGTCAAAATACGCGTTTTCACGTCTATGCCAGAATATCAATCAACAATTTCGAGACAACTAACAACTAAATCAAAGTGATATGGGAGAGCTCCCTCACTACAAAAGCTTTAAGCCTCCCCCACTACAGAAATTTTAAGTCTCCTTTTCCATAGTTTCTTAGCTCCTTAGCCCCTGGCTTTGATTACTCTTCTAATCAGCTTCTGAATCCTAAAGATTGCTCCTATCCTGAATCACAGGATGTCTCCCACCCCTGCCTCAGATAACTACTTAAAAGCCTGTGACTTCCCAACATCCCCCAAGCCATTCCAGATCTAACTCTTGGCCATCCCAGAAACCACATAGGTTTTAACATTCCCCCAGGCCAGTATACTTGATTGTAATCACTGAAGCCTAATGTTCTTTCCAACCTATTCTGGGCCCAGCTCCTGGACAATGGGACAATTGATGCCACCTAAATAGGGCTAACAGATTTATTAATTAAAATCTATTTTTTTCTCATTCAGGGGCTTTGGGGATGCAGAGGATACCCCAGCAAGATTGCTAGTCCCAACCAAAGGAGCCAACCCAGTCTTCCAGGTGGATCCCCAGACCTTCCTCTCATTTGATATCAGATAGGGTGAAAGTTCTGTGAATCCCCCAATAGGTAGGAACAGCTCTACGCCCCTGCCCAGCAGGAAGCAGATACAGAAGAACAGACCTCCTGTCCCTCAGCTTCCCATGAAGTTTTATGGGGATCACATCTCTCGGGGGGGGGGGGGGGGACAGGCAGGCAGAGCTAGACACGGGGTCTCTGCATTACCACCCAAAAGACCTCCCCTCTGTCCAAAACTTCCCCTTTTCATTGTAAACAAATGGGTACAAGATACCCAACTACATCAAAATGGCCACTCACAACCACAGCTGCGCAGTCTAAAAGGATGAGGTAATAGCCTCTTGTCAACCACAGGTGTCAATCAAGTGGTCCCACACCTACAAAGGAACAGCCCACTCTAGAGAAAAAAGGATAAAAACTCCAAGTCCTCGCCAGTCAGAGCTTTTGAGCCTCTTCTTTTACTCAGCCCTCTGCAAATTCTTTGGAGGATACTTTTCTCCTAATAATGCCACCTTCGGACCTTGAGCCATTCTCTACTGCTCTCTGCTCTGCTTCTTTGAAGTGTACTATCTCTTCTAATAAACTCCTTTCACCACTTTCCTTCTGTGTCTCGTTCAATTCTTTGCTCGAGACACCAAGAATCTGGACACTGCACAGACTCACTCTCCAGTAACAACAGCTGCCATAGTGATCTAAGTTTTAAAGCAGACTAAGACAGAAAAGAGTAACTTAACCCTTTAAAAAATATTTTTAAAAAAGCAAATTTTGCTTTGGCTTTGGTGGGTTTCCATTTTTCAGGCCTTCAAAGAGCTAAAGGTATCAATATATTAAAATTAATCATTTCTATGTACTAGCAATGAAAAATTGGAAGTTGAAAATTTAAAAGTAACATTTATAAAACCACCAAAAAACCCCATGAAAGCCACAGGTATAAATATCCAAAGTATATGTAAGACTTGTAAGCTGAAAACTAGAAACAGCGATGAAAGAAATCAATGTAGATCGAAGTAAATGGAGAGATATGCTGTGTTTGTGGTTTGGAAAATTCAATGTTGTTATGTTGCACAAAATGGCAAGGACTGAGAAACTCAAACAGCACACAGAGATCAAGGAAAACGCAGCTTTATTTTGCCGGCCCGCGTCGGGCTTCCAAGTTTGAGAGGGTTCGCACCATTGCTATTGTGGCATTAGGGGGTTGGTTAAAGCCGGTTGGGGTGACGGGAGAGTTTCTAACGGCTGTTATCGCTGGAGACTGCTCTAACGTGGTATCGCTGGAGACTGCTGTCCTCCCTGTTGATGATCGGAAGGGGAACCCTAGAGATAATCATTTAAATCGAGAGGGCGATAACCCCATTGGGCAAGGATGCAGGCGGTAGTCTGACGGGAGATGGTATTTTTAATGAAGCGGACAAGGGCATTGAGAACACACGGGCCAATGGTAGCTAGGAGGAAAATGGAGAGTAAAGGGTCCGCCAAAGGGAGGAGGCAAGAGGTCCAGGACTGAGAGCCAAACCCCCAGGAGGCGAGCTCTTCACGATAGCGCTGAATGCGGTCACGGAGTTCACGGACGTTGGTGGCGACGATTCCAGACTGGTTTATGTAGTAGCAACATTCTTCTTGAAGGAAGAGACAGGTCCACCCTTTTCGGCCGTGAGCAGGTCAAGTGTGCGCCAGTTCTGGAGGGCAACCGCAGCCAGGCTGGAAAGTTGGGTCTGGAGTGACGTGAGTGAGTCCCTGACGCACTCCATGTCATCATTGAGTTCCTGAGAAAGCTTGTAGTAAAAGTTGATGGAGGTCCCAAGGCTGGAGGTACCTGCAGCAACCCCAGTAAAAATGCCAGTGCCTATGAGGAAAGGGATAACAACCGCCCGACGGGCACGAGGAGAAGGGGAAATCTGAGACTGGAACTGTGATTCAGTGTACAGGGAGGCGGAGGGGGATATAAAGGTGAGGATGCAGCCAGTGTCAGTGTCATTGGCGCCTTGGCATCTAAAAAGTAAGCCATCCTCGCAGGAGTGGAAAATACCGGGAGGGGCACAGTGGGGTAGTGGTTTAGTGAAGTTGAGGCAGTGGGGGTCAGGGACCTGTGTACGGCCTGGGGGCAGATAACAGGCTAAGTTCGAGGCAGGAGCTAGGGGGACGGGGCTGCCTATCAGGCCGGGGATGATGGGGGTGTTAGTGGTGTTGGGCAGTAACCAGTCGGGGGGAACCGGGATACCGGAGAAGGCCGCAAGGGCAAGGGGTAAACAAATCCAACAGCCAGAATTGGCGGAGGGGGTAGTAGAATTAAGCCATAGTCGGTAGGATGTGTTGAGGAGCTGCCGGGTAAGGTCCTGGGTATCTGAGAGTGGAGTGAGCTGGTGGAGGGAAGTTAGGTTGAGGCCATGGTAGCGGGGCTGGGGCGGAGTAGCCCAAGCTATCGCAGCAATCCAGGTTGCCGCAATGTTGCGGAGGGCAGTGTCCTGGGCACCTCCGCCATCGGAGGACCCGGCCTGGGCCAACTATGACCAGCAGACAGACCCTCGGGGGAAGGAATTGCAAGGGGACCGGAAGGTCTGAGTCAGAGTGGCGGTCCAATAGGTGTGGCCGGATTCTGTGCAGGTGGTCAGTGTGGTTCCTCGGTAGCATTCTTGGGGCATGAGGGTGTAGAATTGGAAGTAGGCTCTTGTCCCGGATCCCCGGGTGCAGGGACATTTTGAGGAGAGACTTAAAGAGGAAAGGCAAAAGAGACTTAAGAGCCAGAGGGCTGCAGGTAAGCATGAGCGAAGAGAAACCCATAGTAGAAATCCGAACAGGAGGAGACCCCTCTGGCCGGGGGTCCAATCAGGCGGGGTTGCAGAGGTGAGCAGAAGAGAGGCCAGAAGGGTCAGCAGACAGAGGGTGGTGATGGTAAGGGGGGGCACAAATGAGAACTGTCATTCAGGTGGTCTTCTTAAGTGTAATCTTCAATGGTTCATCGGGTACCGGGTGTGGGGTCCAGGCAACCTGGTCCGGTTCCGCTAGCTTGACGTGGGAAATGGTGGATCCACGGTGTGATATCGGAGACCTTAAGGGCAGTGGGGGTCACAAGGATTACTGTCTGTGGGTGCATCCATATTGGGCGGAGGGGCTCACGCTTCCAATCTTTGACCCAGACCCTGTTACCTGGAAAATGGAGATGGACGGGAGTCCCTAACAAGACAGGAGTTCTTTCTAGCAGATGTGAGTGTAGGCCTGTAAGGGTCTTTCCTAGGGCAATAAGCTGCCCTTGGAGGTGGGAGTTGCCTACTACTCTGAGGTTGCCTGAGATGGATGATAGCAACGGGGGAAGCCGGCCATAAAGAATCGCAAACGGGGAGAAGCCATCCTTCCGAGGAGTGCACCAGGAGCGGAGGACGGCCACGGGAAGTAGGTCCGTCCATCCTAGAGAGGTCTCTTGGCAAAGCTTAGACGTTTCTTTGAGGGTACAGTTCATGCGCTCTACTTTCCTTGAGCTCTGGGGTCGATAGGCCGTGTGAAGCTTCCAGGAAACATTGAGGGCCAAGGCTAGAGTCTGTAGAACATCTGAGACAAAAGCTTGTCCGTTGTTGCTGTGAATGGTGAGGGGAAGCCCATACCGTGGGATGACCTCAAGAACCTTCGTGACTTCTCTGGCTCTCTCAGTTCGGGTGGGGAAGGCTTCCATCTAGCCCGAGAAGGTCCAGACTAAGACAAGAAGGTATTTTGTCCTGCGGTGAGGGTTCATTTCTGTGAAGCCTACCTTGAGATCCAGATCCTGTTCGTTGGACCCCAGGTGGTGGGGTCGGTCCGGTCTTGGGATTGTGCCTGGCACAGGTGGCACAGCTCTCCGTGATAGAGCAGCATAAGGCTGTGAGTTTGGCTACATAGAAGTTTTTGGTCAGCAGCTTTTCAAATCCAGTCTTCCCTAGGTGGGAAGTAGAGTGATGTTCTGAAGTGATGCGGGGAGCGAGGGCAGCCGAGATAAACAAGCGGCCATCACACAGTATCCACCAACCCTGAGGATGCCGGGTGCCCCCCCCATTCTGTGCCCAGCTGTCTTCCGCTGCGGTGTAGGTAGGGATTGGCGTGGCTAGGGTGGTGGAAGCAATGATGGCTGTGTCTGTGTCCCGGGCGGCTGTCTTTGCGGCTTGATCGGCCACGCGATTGCCAGTAGCCGGCTCATCATTCCCTTTCTGGTGTCCTCGGCAGTGGATGATAGCTAGGCGCTGAGGTTCCCAAACAGCTTCTAACAGCTGTAGGATTTTGCCTTTGTTTTTGATGGTTTTCCCGTCAGATGTGAGGAGGCCACGTTCTTTGTAGATAGCCCCGTGTATGTGTACGGTGGCAAAAGCGTACCTGGAGTCTATGTAAATATTGACCTTTTTGTCTCTTGAAAGTTGTAGTGCCCATATGAGAGCCCAGAGTTCTGCTCGTTGTGCTGACCACCCAGCACGGAGTGCTTTTGCCTCTAGAACCTCCGAGGCTGTAGTTACAGCACAGCCAGCTCTATGCAGCCCATCCTGTAGAAAACTGCTGCCATCAGTATAGAATGTAACCTCTGCGTCCTGCAGAGGGGAGTCCTGTAGGTCAGGCCGTGTGGCATGAACCTCAATGATGACTTCTAGGCTGTCGTGTTCAGGCTTGCCTTCAGCTGTGGGGAGGAAGGTTGCTGGGTTTAAGACTTGAACAGTCTGGAGGCTTATGTGAGGATTTTCCAGAAAGAGCCCTTGGTATTGGGTGAGCCTGGCGTTGGAGAGCCATCGTGGACCCTGACAGTTCATGAGCGTAATTACAGAATGGGGAACATTGACTGTGAGTTGTTGTCTGAGGGTGAGCTTGTCAGCTTCCCGGACGAGGAGTACTGTAGTGGCTAAGACCCGCAGGCATGGGGGCCACCCGGAAGCGACCAGGTCCAGTCTTTTGGACAGGTAAGTGTGGGGAGCCATGATTTCTTGTTATTCTAAAGCCTTGCAGACTGGCTCAGTTTATGATTAACTTGTTTCAGCTTCTAAGGCATTATCTCTGCCTGCACCTGGAGGGTGCTTGCAAGCTGCTAAGGAATGAGGTGGGAGTGACTGGTTCTCGGACACTGAGGACTGAAGACTAGCAGGATAATTGGTGGGCTTTGTCATGAGATAATGACTTTGGGAAAGTTTCAAGGATTTTGTAGTTTGTATGTAAAAGTCATAAATTTACTCTTAATGAGATAATGGATACTCATGATTGTTAAGCTGCATGTACAGACGGTATAAATTGGTGAAGAATAGTAAACTCGGTGCTTCAGGATCACTGAAGACCGGCCGCATCATCATTTGTGTGTGTCTTTTTTCATTCCCACTCCCCCATTTGGGTACTGTTCGATTTGTGGCGGCTGGCCCGTCACACTTGGCGCCCGAACAGGGACCGAATACGGGGGTAACAGTGAGGAACACCGCGTGGTTAGGGCCCGGCTCTTATTGAGGAGCTTATTTCATGGATGCGTGGTGAGTAAGGCACTGTCCCCTCGGTCGAATAAATGTGTGAGTGAATGATAGCTCCACGACTTCGTGTTACGGAGCTTGTTTGGGCCCTAATCTGAGGTTCCGGTTCTGTCATATGGCATAACGGCGATTGGGCTTCCGCCCACCAGTTCGGGGATTTATACCGAAACGCCTTTGTTAAGACAGATTTGGTCCCATAAGGGGGGCCAGACGGGCATCTGATTGTTTTTCTTTGTTTGAAAGAAGGGCCGAGTCAGGGAAAAGAGAAATAGGTCACGCCAGCAGCAAGGACCTGTGTGTTAGAGGACTTAAGAAAATGGGTCACGCCAGCAGCAAGGACCTGTATGTTAGAGGACTTAAGAGATTACTTGCCGCCCGTGGCAGCAGGGTGAGCAAAGAACAATTAGATAAATTTTTAGAATTTGTAAAGGAAGTTTGTCCATGGTTTCCAGATGAAGGTACCGTCAGCTTGGAGACTTGGGAAAAGGTTGGAGAACAATTACAAGGCTATTATAGTGTCCAAGGACCTCTGCAGGTCCCTATAGAAACATTTGGATTGTGGACTTTAATTAGAGATTGCTTAGATCTTAAAAGGGAAGGCTGTAAGTTAGAAAGAGTAAAACAGACAGGAAATGAAGAAACCCTTCCGTTTGCCGCTTCACTGAAAGAGCTGGGAAAAAGGGAGGGGGCTGATTATGCTGAGAAAACTTTTCCATCTGCCGCCTCTCCGGAGGAGAAAGAGGAGGGGGAAGAAGTCAGATATGCAGAGGGACTTGCTAAACATAATAAAGAGCCTGTTAGCCAGAAACCTCCAGATAAACACTGGGAAGATTTAGACCCTCAAGATCAGAAAGATTTAGTAGTGGCTGCAGCTCATGAAAGCAGGCGGTTTGTAAATCCTATATTTACACTTACAGACCAGATAAAGATGATTCAAGGACAATTAGTCGAGCTCAAAGTTGCTGTGGGTAAAGAAAATTGTCCTCTGGGTCCCCAGATTTCTTTAAGAGATCAGTGGGATCCTCGGGGTAAAGACCCCCCCGCCAGGATATGTTAAACCAGGGTCAGATTCTGTTGTGCGCTCCCCTCTTCAATTGGCTTGCAAAGAGACTCATAAGCAGGGAGAGTCTTTAAAACAATTTGGAGTATATCCTGTCTTTGACAGGCTTGACCAGACACACACCCACTGCGGTGTTATGACAAAAAGGGCCACTTAGATAGATACACCTCCATGTGGCTGCTCAAAAAAAAAAAAAAAATCTTACTCCTTATTATAAATTTGTGGCCAGTTTAATTCAGGAGAAGCTACATCTCATGTTATTAGACATTGTCTTGATGCTTTTGCTATGATTGGGACACCTAAAAAACTTAAAACAGATAATGGCTCAGGTTATACCAGCAAAAAATTCTCTTTATTTTGCCAGCAATTCTCTATCAATCATGTTACTGGCATTCCTTACAATCCCCAGGGGCAAGGGATGGTTGAACGCACTCATGGCACATTAAAAGTCAATTTGCAAAAAATAAAAAAGGGGGAGTTATATCCCCTGACGCCCCATAATTACCTGTCTCATTCTCTCTTTATTCAAAAATTTTTGACCTTGGATGCCCATGGTAAGAGTGCTGCAGAGCGCTTTTGGCATTATTCTGCTGCCCCTCAGGCTTTGGTCAAATGAAAAGACCCACTTACAGGCTCTTGGCAAGGCCCAGATCCAGTCCTCATATGGGGCCGAGGGCATGTTTGTGTTTTTCCACAGGATGCAAAAGGCCCTCGGTGGCTGCCAGAACGATTGGTGCGACATGTGGACCCTCTACCTGCTGATGACATTGATGACCCTCAGCAATGCAGAAGAAGACCAGACGTATTGGGTCTATGTTCCTGATCCACCAATCCTCCACCCTGCTGTATGGGATGGTTCTGAGATTCCAGTCTATGTCAATGATACTCATGCCCTAGGATTGCCTTCTGATGGACACATAAAACAACATTTGGAAAGTTTTGTAAATCAGGCACTCCCTGCAGTCAGGTGACTGATTTACAAGATGGGACTAGAGATTGGACCACTGTTGTTAAGTCTGTTAATGTATCTGCTTGTGTTCCTTCCCCATATACACTTTTGATTGGAAATATTAATGTACACTTTGTAGAAAATCAATTTAATGTTTCCTGTAATAATTGTTCTTTAACAAATTGTATTTCTTGGGTGCCGTTAGAAACTAATGTTATGATACTTAAACAACCATCTTTTGTTATGCTTCCTGTTAATATCTCTGGACCTTGGTATACTAAAAGAAATTTGGCATGATGCTAATGTGTCTTTAGATATGTTTCAGCTTCATGAGAAAATTCAAAATATGAGAGAGGCTGAACCCTTGAAATTTGATGCAGCTCAGGCTGCTTCTGAGTTTATTGATGCTCTTAGAAATGCTATGCCATCTATGCCTCATATTACCCATTCTGTTATGATTTTTCTTATATTGGACATCTGTGTCTGGTTCTGTGCCTACTCCCCATCCTCATTAAATGTTTTATCAGCAGGATGTTAGACTTGCGAGCTGACATCCATCAGCTTGAACTTAAGACAAGGCCTTAAGTCTCTCTCTCCCCCTTGTATGTATTGGGACGGGTTAGCCAATGACGGGTAAATCCTGGGAGGTCCTTCAACACCTAAGACAGGGATTGTATTAAAAAATACAAGTTCCAAAGACGGGTTAATTGATGAGACGGTCCCGGGGTGCCTAAGACAGGCACCGTCACCTTATATCTCCTGTAATATGGATTTTGCTTCAATAAAATAAAAAAGGGGGAGATGTGGGGAGCCATGATTTCTTGTTATTCTAAAGCCTTGCAGACTGGCTCAGTTTATGATTAACTTGTTTCAGTTTCTAAGGCATTATCTCTGCCTGCACCTGGAGGGTGCTTGCAAACTGCTGAGGAATGAGGTGGGAGTGACCGGTTCTCGGACACTGAGGACTGAAGACTAGCAGGATAATTGGTGGGCTTTGTCATGAGATAATGACTTTGGGAAAGTTTCAAGGATTTTGTAGTTTGTATGTAAAAGTCATAAATTTACTCTTAATGAGATAATGGATACTCATGATTGTTAAGCTGCATGTACACAGACGGTATAAATTGGTGAAGAATAGTAAACTCGGTGCTTCAGGATCACTGAAGACCGGCCGCATCATCATTTGTGTGAGTGTCTTTTTTCATTCCCACTCCCCCATTCGGGTACTGTTCGATTTGTGGCGGCTGGCCCGTCACAGGTAAGCGATAGGCCTCTTCCAGGGCCTAACTGTTTGGGTTAGGAGCCCCAATGCAGATTTGTCTTTTTCATGGATAAATAGGCAGAAAGGTTTTTCCGTATCAGGTAGACCTAAAGCCGGGGCTCTCCTGAGCAAGTCTCTGAGTTCCATGAAGGCTTTTTCCTGTGCCTCTCCCCATTTTAGGGGCTGTTTGTCCTGTCCAGTGAGTGACTCATAAAGTGGTCGGGCTATGGCCGAGAACCCGGGGATCCATTCCGACAGAATCCAGCTGCCCCCAAAAATTGACGTAGGGCCCGCTTAGTGGTGGGCCGTGGAAGGTTGGTAATAACCGTTTTTCACTTTGCGCTGAGGGCCCGTTTTCCTTGGGTGATTATGAAGCCCAAGTATTTGACTTCCTGTCTGCAGAGTTGAGCCTTTTCCCAGGACACTCAGTACCCTTTGGTGGCCAGATGTGGTAAGAGGGCAGCTGTGGCCTGGTGGCAGGCCTCTCTGGTCGGGCATGGTGACGAGGAGATCACCTACGTATTGCAACAGGGTGCAGTTGGCTTGTTCTCGTGGGAAACTCACGAGGTCAGAAGCCAGGGCCTCACTTAACAGTGTGGGGGAGTTTTTAAACCCTTGTGGAAGCCTCGTCCAGGTGAGCTGCATTTGACGCCCTGAGTTAGGGTCAGTCCACTCGAAGGCAAAAATGGGTTGGCTTATAGGGGCCAGTCAGATGCAGAAGAAGGCGTCCTTGATACCCAGGCATGTGAACCAGGCGGCCTCCAGTGGGATCTGGCTGAGAAGGGTGTAGGGATTGGGAACTACTGGATGTAGAGACTGAGTTACTTGATTCACTGCACGGAGGTCCTGAACTGGGTGTTATTCACCATTTGGCTTCTTGACGGGGAGCAGCGGTGTGTTCCAGGGGGACTGACACTCAACTAGGATGCCCGCATCCTTCAGCCGTTCAAGATGTATCTGGATGCCTAGCTGGGCTTCCCTGGAGATCGGGTACTGTCAAAGCTGTTGTGGCTGTGCTCCGGCCTTTAGTTCAATTATGACAGGGGCCCGTTGGCTGGCAAGTCAGGGAGGACTGTCCTCTGCCCACACCCCTGGTACGTCAGTTCGGTACAATTTAGGGTTTGTCTTGACGGCCTCTGATTCAAATAGTCTGCATTCTTTGTCCCTAGGTGTGTTGAGGGACAGGACGAGCTGCGGTTCGGCGGGGCTCAAGTTCATGGTTGTTTGGCCTGGCGACTTGAAAGAAATTTGTGCCCCTAACTTGGTGAGTAGGTCTCTTCCTAGCAGTGGTATAGGGCACTCTGGTATGTATAAGAACTCATGGGATACGACGTGGCCTCCCACCTTGCGGGTTCGGGACCGGCAAAACGGCTGACTTATTGCCTGATCTCCGGTGGCCCCCATGATGGTTACAGTCCGATTAGTCAGGGGAGCCACTGGAGTGATAATCACCGAGTGTTCTGCTCCAGTGTCTACCATAAAGGTTATCTTCTGGCCCCCTATGTCTAAATCAACCGTGGGCTCGCGGGGGCCTAGCAGTAGAGAGCCTGGTCCCCGTCAATCAGAGTCCATGCCGGCCAGGCTGATGAACTCAGGTTCACTTTCAGCAGGAGGGGCAGGCCACGGATGGTTTCTGGGTTGAGGCCGCTGCCGACTGGGACATTCATTTTTCCAGTGTCCCATCTCCTTGCAGTAGGCACATTGATCTTTCTTGAGCGTCCCACGAGGCTGTGTCGGATTTCTTGTTTGTCCCGCAGTCCTCCTCAGGTTGGTGTTTTGTTGGAGTGCTGCCGCCAGTAGAGTTACCTTCTGTCTCATCTTCTTATCGGCTTCCCATTTGGCTGTGTTGTCACGGTTGTGGAACACCTTGTGGAACACTTCTAACAGTTGAGTGATGTTCATCCCAGTGAAGCCTTCCAGCTTCTGGAGTTTTTGGGGATGTCAGGGGCCGATTGCACAACAAAAGCCACATTTACCATTTGCTGATTCTATGATGCTTCTGGGTCAAACAGGGTGTATATGCGGAAAGCTTCGCATAGTCACTCGTATAATTCCCCGGGCGTTTCTTCCCCATCTTGAGTTATATCAGCCGTTTTTGACATATTTGTTGGTTTCTTTGCTCCCTGTCGGAGACCCCGCAGAATGGCCTCTTGATATCTTCTGATAGCACCCCTACCTTCTTCCGTGTTGAATTCCCAGTCGGGCCAATTCTCAGGGGCAGCCTCGTTAGCCCATCTCCCAACGTCCATGACGCCTGTTGGAGCCATCTCCTCGAGCCCTTTTAGGGCTTCTTGTAGAATTCTCTGCCTCTCCTCAGTGTTGAAGAGGGTACGAAGCAGCTGTTGGCAGTCTTCCCAGGTAGGCCGATGCGTTTGGATGATGGACTCCATGAGGTTGATCATGGCCTGAGGTTTTTCTGAATATGTTGGAGTGTGGTGTTTCCAATTTGGGAGATCAGTGGTTGTGAAAGGCTGATACTAGATTACATGCTGACCCGACTAAAGGGTGCCATCTGGGCCCACAAGATCAGGACCTCAGTCTTGCAGAGAGTCATCTGGAGGGCTGGGAGTTTTGCGGCCGAAGGCGGTGGATGGGAACTTGGGACGCGGGCTCTGCGGGCCGATCCTCAGGTTGAGCAGCTGTCTTGGGGTATGGACTCTGTGCGTCGGTCCTCGGGTTGAGCAGCTAGCGGTGAAATGGAGGGCGGCAGGGTGTCCAGGATTGCATCCGGAGCAATTGGCAGGACCGATGGGACATACGGTGGTGGCAGAATTGGCAGCTCCTCTTCAGGGTCCCCTTGGTGAATGGGCTTTATCAGAGAGGCGTTGGGAGTTCCTTTCCAGGTCTGGGCCACAAGAATCCTACACTTTCCCTTTTTACTAGAGCAGAACCGTACCCAAGGTGGAACGGTTCTGGCAATTTCCAACCAGGAGTCAATGTATGGAAATTGATCCGGGTGACCAGAATTGCCGATCACCACGATGTAGATGCATCAGACGATGGCCAGGTCTAGGGTCCCTTCTGATGGCCACCCGACATTAAAAGTGGGCCATTCTAATTCACAGAGAGTTCTTAATTTTCCTGGGGTCATGCATACTCCATAATATCCGCCAAAACCCTTTTTAAAATTCTTTAACATGCAGTCTAAGACTGTGGGCTTGCTCTGTTTCCCTCCCATACTGTACCATGTCGCAGAGGTGAGAGAAGGGGGTGTTCTCTCAGGTGCTGCCCTGCTCACGCCCCTTGCAGGAACTTAGGAGCGTCTTGGCTTAGGTGTATCCGTATAATCTCCGGACAAGGTCACTCCGTGGAGTGAATCACCGTTATGCCGTATGAGGCTCCACAAGAATCAGGGTGGAGCCCACTCAGATTCGTACCGGGGCCGTGGAACCAAACAATCAGGCACACAATCAGGCACTCACACAATTACACCGGGTAGACACCCTCCCAAGGGCATCCCTGTCTGGATAGGTTATAAGAACCTACCAGGAGGTGATCAGGTTCCCCTTCTGTCATGTGGGACAGGACTGACTTGGACAGTGGCCCCGGGGCTTACCTGGTCCGACGGGAGGATCCGGCTAGTTGTCCCCGGTCCCTCTCAGTGGGTCCAGCTGGGGAGGTGCGGGCCGCGGTCACCCGGGGAAGGTCGGGTTCCGGGTCCGCCGAAATCGGTGGGGCGCGCCTCTACCCTTCTCAGTTCCCTGTCGCTCCGCGGCCCGCCTCTCGCCCCACACCGGTGGCACAAGGGGCCAGCGCGGTTGGGTTTCCCAGTCAGGGAACCAAAAATGTTGCAGAAAACGGCAAGGACCGAGAAACTCAAGCCGCACACAGAGATCAGGGAGAACACAGCTTTATTTCGCAGGTGGGCTCAGTGGGATCGTTCCCAAAGACCGAGCACTCACGGGGTCGGGCGTTTGGTTATATAGCGTCGGGCTTCTGGGTTTGAGAGGGTTCGCACCGTTGCTATTGTGGCACTAGGGGTTGGTTAAAGCCGGTCAGGGTGACGGGAGAGCTTCTAACGGCTGTTAACGCAGGAGACTGCTCTAACATGCTGGGAAAGTCCCTAGCGGCTGTGATTGCCAAAAACTGCTCTAACGTGATATCGCTGGAGACTGCTCTGACAGTTAAAGATGTCAATTCTCCCAAAACTGACATAAAGACTCAAAAAACTTGAATAAAAATCCCAGCAAGTTTTCTTTTGTAGAAATCAACAAGCTGAATTTAAATTTTATATAAAAAGACAACGGGAATAGAATAGCCAAGACAAGTTTGAAAAAGATGAAAAAAATTGAAGGACTTACACTACCTGACTTCAATACCTATTACAGAGCTATAGTAATCAAGATGGTGAGCTATGGAAGGATAGACATATACATACAAATGGAACAGGACAGTGTCCAAGAATAGACTAATACATACAGTCAATTCTACTATAATGCTTGTTTTGAAAATGAAAACTTGTTCCAATGCAATTGATACATTAGGAAACAATTTGAGCATAACACTAATTTGACTTCTGAATTTCCAATTTTGTGTTGGCTTATGTGCAATTTTGTGTGCAAAAACCACTGGATGAAACACTAGAAAACTGCAGGCAGCTGACCCAAGCCAAATAGAAATGCATACATGCACACACCTCAAACATCTTCCAGCTATTTCAGCTCATCGTGTGTTATGAGCCACTTCTGTCCACTTGTAGTGTTACACTTTTCCCTCAGTTCAAGATAATCTACCTTCCACTACTTCACAATAACTTATAAACTGCAACCTTTCTGACACCAATTCTGCAAGTAAATTTCAGCACTTTTTTCAAGTTAAGGTACCATATTTATTGTAGTATTTATATATTTTTAATATAGAACATGTAAAACAATGCTATCATTTCTATCAGTCCCCTTTCTTTTTTAATTTTTCAATTTAAAAGCTGATAAAACAATAGCATCGTTTTACATGTTGTACATTATTAAGAGTGCCCACCAATAGACAACTGGATAAAGAAGATGTGGTACATATAAACAATATTACTTGGTTATAAAAAAAAGAATGAAATCTTACCATTTGTGACAACATGGATGGATCTAGAGGGTATTATGCTAAGTGAAATAAGTCAGACAGAGAAAGACAAATACCATATGCTTCCTATCTTTCTTTAATGTGTCACTGGTTATATAGATTACTGTAAAACCCCTAACCTCATTTCACCATAAGTCCTGTGCTTTTTATTATGCACTTATGCATAGTGCAATGATTTTTAAGATCACATGTGTTGCATTATAACAGAACTGGCTATATATTTTGTCAACTGATTTCTGAGAAAGGTGTAAAAGCAATTCCATGAAGAAAGGTCAGTGCTTTCAACAAATGGTGCCAAAACAATGATATTGATATAAAACCTAAAACCTAAAATTGTAAAATTTCCAAAAGAAATACAGGAGAAAATCAAGTGATCTTGGATTCGCAAGGATTTCTTAGCTACAACATCAAAAGTATAATCCATAAAAGAAAAAAGTTAACTGGATTTTATTAAAATAAAAAACTGCTCTTCAAAAGACACTTCTCAGAAAATGAAAAAGAAGCTATAGACTGGGAGAAAAACATTTGAAATCACATATCTAATAAATGACTTATTGAGTATATTTAAAAGTTAAAATTCAATAATAAGACAAACAATACAATTTTTTAATGGGATAAAGATCTGAAAAGACACTTCTCCAAAGAAGTAAATACTACATGAAAAGATGCTCAATGTTATTAGTTATTAGGGGAAATACAAATGAAAACCACAATAAGATACTACTACATGTCTATTAGTAGAGCTAAAATAAAAATCCTGACAGTACCAAGTAATGATGAAGACGCAAAGCTAATAGAATTATCATACATTGCTAGTGGGTATGCAAAATGGTACAGCCACTTTGGAGGTTTTTCATTAAGTTAAACATACATTTACCATATGATCAAGCAATCTCACTCTTTTGGTATTTACTCAAGTAAAATAAAAATTTATGTTCACATAAAATGGTGGCTTTATTCCTCACTGCCAAATTAAACAGGAAACAACCCAAACATCCCTTAATTAGGGATTGGATAAACAAACTACAGTACCATTATAATATGGATCACTATTCAGCCATGAAGAAAATTGATACATGCAGCAATATGGATGAATCTCAAACGTACTCTACTAAGTAAATGAAGCCAGACTCAAAAGATTATATATACTGTATGCCTCTCTTTATATTACATTACGGAAAAGGTAAAACCATAGAACCAGAAAGTAGATTGGTGACTGTCTATAGGTAAAGTGATGATTGATTTATATTGGGAAAACTTGGGGGAATGATGGAACCATTTTATATCTTGACGGTGGTTTTAAGAATGTATGTATGCATTTGTCAAGGTTTACAGAACTAACTATATATGAAAGAGTGATTATTTTAATTAAACTTTACATTTTAAGACAAATGCAAATTCACTGCAGTTATATGAAATACTACACAGATCCTGTTAACCCTTTAGCCAGGTTCCTCCATGGTAACATCTTATAAAACAATATTATACCATCAGAAGCTATAAGCCCTATATTGTTCTTTTAAAATAAAATACCCACATTAATATTTAACTTTAGAGCACCTAGAAACTGATTTTCTAACCATGCTCAGTATTTTTATTTAAAACTCACTTATCCTTGTATAATAACTAAATGCACTGATTTTCAACATAATTAAAAAAAAATATTTTCAATGTACTACTTACTATGTTCTTTCTCTACATCTTGAGACTTTTAAACTCTGCACATTCCGTTTCAAAAATTAAATGTCATAAAAGCTAGTCTTCGAGGTCAGTTCAGCTGAACTGATAAAACTGACAAAACTGATATTCAACACTAGAATTTGCTCAGCAATCAATTGAAATTTTTCTTTTTTTTTTTTTTTACATTAAGAGTTAGCTACAGGATTAAATTAGACATAATGTTAATTAGTCATTTTTCTAAGCCATTTGAAAAGAAACTGTAGAAATCAGCTATAAAAAAGGGTCTTTTTCAGGTGGGGGGGCAATATATCTGTGTAATTATAAATGACTGTTTCATAAGACTTTAAATTTTAAAAGCAGCCAGAACACAATAATTTAGTGAGTACTTACTATTAGTAAAAGTAATCTTAGTGACTAATTTGCAGATAACCATAAAGATTACTTAAAATTTTTTAAAAATTATTTTCATATATACATTTTCTCTTAAATATTCAGCTCAAGTACAGTGTGATTTAAATTTCTGACACTGTATATTTTTCTTCCCTCTCTTTATAGAAATTACCCCTGAATTTTGTCCTGTAGAAAACCCAAAATAGCAACCACAGACAATTCAAATCAATTGTGGGTTCAAGTTACAATTTTTAATGGCATACTATAAGTAAACATTTTTTTATAAACCAGGGAAATAATATTATACAGTTGGTTTTTATATAGATTACTGGGGGGTGGGTTCCAGAAAAAATTAAGCATAAAGATAATATAAATATTAGCAAATATGCAGATATTTGGAGGGTATCCACTCTGATTCTACTGATCCTCTGCCATACAATCATAATCTCAGTATGCGCTGTCAGGCTCAAAGCACAGTCATACCAAGGAACCTTTCTAGAGTATACTGTTTTCAGAGTAACCTGTAAAATATTAGGTCCATTCTTATATCTGGAGGATTTTTAAAGTGGACAGGTAAAAATAAAGGTATTGCCCTCTCCTAACATTATTCTGGGGAAACTCAGGATGTTGGGGAAGACCTTGCCTAGATGAAACATTCCTAAATCACAACAGCCCACTGATATCAATGACAAATAGTAATTAATCTACTATTTTTGACTACAGTATTCAAAATAGAAGGAGATAGAAAAGGAAGGAAGATGGGAGGGACAAAGAAGACAAGAAAGAAAGTCACAGAGAAGGTAAGAAAGAAAGAAAAAAGAAAAAGAAAAGAAAGAGATAATAGAAAACTAAAGAAAAGAATGAAAAAATGAAAAGTCAAGTCTTAAAATAGTTGCTGTGAATGGTCACACTTTATTCAGTCTTACTGGACTGTTGAGAGGGTAAATCCATAAATGTATTACTCATTACAAAACTTTGAATTAGACTATAATCATAAAACAGTGTAAATTATCTAATATTTATTACTGTGTACTTTCTTTAAAGCAATACTGGTGCTATTTTAAAGCAAATAGATTAAATTGTGTATATGTAGTATATACTGGGAGTGCCAAAATATATATACAAGTGGACATTTTGGTCAATGTTGCTCAAGCAGTAGTTCACCGTAATCAGAAGTGTCTGGATGCAGATGGTAACCACTTTGCGCATCTTTTGTAATTGCTGAAGTCAAACGTGACTGTATTCATCTTTTTTTTTTTAATTAAATTTATTGGGGTGATAATTGTTAGTATGTATTTATCTTTTGTTATCAGTATATATTGAGTATTACAATTTTAATACAGTTTTTTCCTTTCTTAAAATGTATATACATTTTCTGGCACCCTCTGTGTGTGCACGTGTGTGTGTGTGTGTGTGTGTGTGTGTGTGTATTTTCTTCCTGTTATAAGGCTTGTGTCCCATACTTATAAATTAACATTGATTCTAACTACTCTACCCTCCTCAGCTAGTTTAAATCTAAAAGGTATAAAAGCAGAATTCACATAATTATAAGACTAAATATGATTTTGCATCATTATTCACCCATTTAACCTTAATATAGAAGAGAGATATAAGTATGATTTATTCTACTCTTTTTCCACCGTCCTTCCTCATCCCTGACAAAGCAGGTATAATTTATTAAAAATGAAAAGAATTAAATTCTAATTAGCTTTGCAACTGAAGTTTGATTGGTATAAAATAAGAAGTATATATTACATAAAATCTCAAAATTCTACTGTTGTCTCTTCACATATTTTTTTTTCTTTCCTTTCCCTTTCAATCCCTTTAAATCTACTGTGTTTCTTTTATATATGAATAAGAGAATCAGGCTACGAGTCAGTAAGATTCACTGAACTGTATGTGAACTTTGTTACATTTGCTTGAGTTTTCAAGTTAACAACTTCATACTTTATCTTTACAGTGCAGCAGTATACATAGTTAGGAATTTTAAAACAACTTACCTTTAAAGTGTACTGGTCCAAAATTCTCTGTAAAGGCTACATCTCCATTTTATTTATATTTTAACATTCTGATAATTAAACACAGAATATACTATCTATTTAAAACATAAGTAACCTTTTGAGATTGGCTCACTCAGCATAATGCCCTTGAGTCCATCCAAGTTGTTGCATATATCAAGAATTCTTTCCATTTTATAGCTGGATAGTATTCCATTGCATGGATGTATCACAGTTTGTTTACTCACTCACTCTTTGAAGGACATTTCAGACATTTCCAGTCTTATTACAAATAGAGCTGCTATGAAAATTCATGTATAGGTTTTTGTGTGCACATACAATTTTATTTCTCTAGGACAAATGTCCAGAAGTGTGACTACTACCGTGTTTCCCCGAAAATAAGACCTAACCAGATCATCAGCTCTAATGCATTTTATTTTAATATAAGACCGGGTATAATATAATATAATATAATATAATATAATATAATATAATATAATATAATATAATATAATATAAAATAAAACTGGGTCTTACATTAATTTTTGCTCCAAAAGACGCATTAGAGCTGATGGTCTGGCTAGGTGTTATTTTCGAAGAAACACGGTACATGGTCCTATTTGTATCTTATTCTCAAAATAAAATCAGAGATGTTAAGTGGTTGCCAGGAGTTAGGGAGAAGAGGGTGAGGGAGGGTGTGACTATAAATGGACAGCACAAGAGAGTTCTTTTGTGGTTGTAGGACAGTTTTACATATTGATTGTGCTAGTAGTATTCAAATCTATGTATGGGATAAAGTGTCACAGAATTACACAAAGACAAACAAAAACCAAATGTATGCAAAAACTGGTGAAATCCAAAT
Organism: Rhinolophus ferrumequinum; assembly: GCF_004115265.2. Lineage (NCBI taxonomy): Eukaryota > Metazoa > Chordata > Mammalia > Chiroptera > Rhinolophidae > Rhinolophus > Rhinolophus ferrumequinum. The sequence goes on along the minus strand of NC_046284.1, from coordinate 70,750,975 downwards.
AAAGTATATAATTCAGTTACTTGTACTGTACCAATCAGTTTCCTGGGTTTGATAATGCACTACAGCTTTGTAATACGTCACCATTGGGGGAAGCTGGGTGATGCGTACACTGAACCTTTCAGTACTATTTTTGCAACTTATTGTGAATCTATAATTATTTCAAAATAAAAAAAATGTTTAATGGTATAATAAGAATACTTTATGTCTAAGAATTCTGTGAGAATTAGCACAGTGTTATACATAGTAAATCCTCAATAGTAAAAATAAAGTAAAATAAAACATGGTTTTGCAAATAAATAAAATGAACCTCTGATAGTGAAACACTTGGTTTAAAAGTTTATAATTCACTGTATTTCAAATGTGATAACTACTTACGATAAATCTTTCAGTCTAGACTGAAATTAATATGATATGTTTTTACCGAGAAAACCAAATTCATTTCTTAACTAGAATAGCAACTTTATTGTATAATTTTTTGGTATTATAATTAGAACATATTTAGAGCTATCTCATCTACCCTTTAAATGAACTTTAGTTCATTAAAGAGATGAACAAACTGCAAATTAAATCAAGAAAGAGGAAAAAGGAAAACGGGCTTAGACAAGTATGTATTAAAATAATGAAAAACATAAAACAAGCTTAGGGTAGAATAAGAAAACATGCATACCTGTTAACTTGATATGTCCTATCTCATCAAGCAAAATGCTGTAAATAAAAATTAACATTCAATAAGATGGAATTAAATATTTTATATAAAACATTTACATAAAACTCATCAAACTTAAAATAGGTTAGTATCTATTTCAAATACTGGAAAATTGTAAATGATTAATTTAAAATCAGTAGGTTTCTTATGAAGATTACTTTTCATAAGTTTCATATAACTGTAAAATTCACATATATGCTCATATGCTCTTTAAAATAAAAGACTTAATAGAGAAAATGTAGTTTTATAACATTGGTAATAGGGATACATAAGAATATAGCCTTACTTTTCTGGCTTCAGGTCTCTATACACAATTCCTAATTGATGCAGATGATCCAAAGCAAGGGCTAGTTCTGCCAGGTAGAATTTCACGTCTTCCTCTGTAAACATAACCTAAAATAAAATAATAAGAAAATAAGAGAAGCAGAGAGATGAAACTGACCCCTTTAAGAATCCTTCTCTTTAATATTAACCATTTTAATGTAAATCTTCCTAAAACATATTATGTAGTTTGCATATCTTCTTACACTGAATGCACTGCACAGGATTTACTCCTTTTTTAATGACTTTGTCATAATATGATTATTAATTTTACTACTCTTCTACAATACAGTGATACCTTCAGCTTCATTGTAGTATATAGGATATTTTGTTTTAGCACTGGCAATTTCACTATTTCTACAATTTTTTCCTTCCTGTCTACTACTCAGGAATTTCGCTTTGAGCAGCTCCTACTAACTCAAAGCTTCTAATATACCAATGCAATTTCTTAAATTAGTAATTCTTACATTAAACACAGTTCTAAACCCAACCTCTGACCTAAGGAGTAGCTCCAGACCTCTTCTGCTAGTAAAGTACATGAGTTTAATGGCATTGTATTATACGTCAATATTTTTGTGACTGGGAATAGAGCTGCTCTGATGAAGTGAGAAGAGAACTGGGGTTGGAATCAGAATTAACAGTGTAACGTTTGACATGTCACTTGGCCCAGTAGCCTTCAGTTTCTAAACCTGTAAAATAAGGACAATGATATCTGTACATCTATCTAACAATGTTGTTGTGAAAGTCAAATTAGTTTATGTGGGGAAAAAAAGCTTTGTAAATTGTAAAATGCTATGTGTGCAATCATGAGGTATTATTATTATTATTATAGGTTTATGTCTATGTTCAATCCTGACTTAATTTACACAGAAAATTGGGCACTACTCAACCATTAGGTGTAATTTTTAAAATTTATCAAAGGCTTCCGATTGGCAAAACACAAATAAGTTGTCTAGAAATTGTTTATTTTCACTAAAGAAATCTCTGCATTATTAGAAAAGTGTAAAATTTGAATGAAGTATCATAAGATCTTGTAATTGGCCTGCCCATTATAATTATGGCCACTGAATTACACAATGTGGACTCAGTTTACTAGTAAAATTACAGAGAATGAACAGTTAAAGAAATTTTGATACACAACCTACTTTTAAAAATTATCTATAGAAAAGCAAAGATTGTTCCTAATGTAAGTTTGAAGAGAGCTTATTTGAATATTATAACGGTAAAAGTATGAGAACATCATTTTCATTTGATATTTTATGAAGAATAAAAATACTTGTTACTTATTTAACTTCCAAGGAAGGCTAACCAAAATGTTCATAAAAACCATAAAAACCTAACACATAAGAAAACCCAAAACAAAAATCTTTCAAAGTCCAAATTAAAGAATAAATTATGTCTAGGTTAGTTTATGGCAAGCATATTGTCATAAAGTTGTATCTGTGGAAAGCCTCATGATGGATGCAAATAAGAAACTTACTAAGTAGAAATTATATGCCAGTCACTGCACATTCTGTTATTACAATCTTCCAAACACTATGAGGTAGGTATTATTATCACCTTACATAAGGAGAAAGACTCAGTGATGAAGTAGCTTGCCCAGAATAACACAGCCACTAAGAAACACGTCCAGGATTTGAACTTAGGAATACCTGTCCCAACGAACTACCTCTCCCAGAGAAGCTGCTTCTGCTATGTGCAACTTTTCTTTTAAGTTTTAGGTTCACTACCACTAATGTTTTCCTATTCACTAATGATCCTTAAATACTAATGACCATAAATACCCCTGAAAATGAAAATCATCTAAAACCCCAGCACCCTGAAGTAAGCATCGCTAGTCTTTTGCTGTTTGATCTTCAAATCATCCATGTATGCATGTATATGTGTGTGTGTGTATGTGTGTGTTAACACACACGCAAACACTCTGTAGTAGCTTCCTTTCCCCCACTTACTATTATATCATAAGCGTTCTCCCATAAAGAGTTTTCAATAGTTGTAAAATATCAATATACTAATTTACCTAAATGTTCATTTAGGTTATTTCCAGTTTTTCACTATTTTAAATAATTATATAGTATGCATATATATTTTTGATAGTTACTATGATTATTTCTCCAAAATGGATACTTAAGAAATAAAACAGGAAATAATAGGTGAAATTGTTGCATATATCAAGAGTTCTTTCCATTTTATAGCTGAATAGTATTCCATTGCATGGATGTATCAGTTTGTTTATTCACTCACTCTTTGAAGGACATTTCAGACATTTCTTTGGAAAATAGTTTAAGAGTGTCTTTAAAATAAGTTAAAATGCACATACTATATAACCCAGTCATTACAATCTAGGTATTTAACCATGAAAAATGAAAACATGTCCATATAATCACTGGTGTGTGAATGTTTCTAGCAGCTTTATTAGTAATGTCCAAAAACTGTAAAAAACTCAAAACATCCATCAACAACTGAAAGAATAAACAAAGTGTGGCATATCTATACTGTGGAATACTGCAAAGCAGTAAAAATGAATGAACTATTGGTACATGTAACAAGGACCAATCTCAAAATAATTATGCTGAGTTAAATAAGTCAGACAAAAAAATACATATTATATGGTTCCATTTATATAATCTCCTAGAAAATGCAAATCAAACAGTGCCAGAAAGGAGACTAAGTACAGGTGGGGCAGAAAGGAGGAGGCATTACAAAGGGTTACAAGAAAACTGTTGGGATGTGGGATAAGCTAATTATTTTGTCTATGATGATGATTTCACAGGTATATACAAATGTCAAAATTTATCAAAGTGTGTACTTTAACATGTATGGTTTATTATATATCAATTATACCTTCATAAAGCTGTTTTAAACATGAATAAATTAAACACTACTTCCAGAGACATTTTGGTAGCTTGTATAGCCAAAGTCCTAGGCTTGCCCCTATTTCCTTTGTCCAGTTATTGAAATTGATCTTGTGCCTAAGGAAATAATGAGTAGCACACTGAAATGATCTAAATGACAGGCAGACAGAAAATGCCATTAATTGGCACATCCACTAAATACTATGCAATAAGACAAACAGAATAATTACCATTTAAAATTTCTATAGAAAAAAGTAATTAGCAAAAGGACGAAAATGATTTTTCTTAGTTTTGTTTCAAGAAAAATCTAGTTAACAATTTACAAACAGATACTCACCTCTTTGGATAATCTTGTGAATACATCTCCTCCCCTGAGAAAATCCAATATTAAATACAGTTTCCCTTCAGTCTGAAAGGCTAATTAGAAATTAGAATTTAGTAACAGAATAATCTTAAAGGCTTAAAAAGCTTAGTAAACTTTTAAATTGATCTATGTTTAGAATTTTATCACTAAACACTCTATAGCAATTAAGCATTTATTAACACGGTCCATTATTGGATAATATTATCTCAAAATCACTAAACATTATATAGCAATTAAGCATTTATTAACACAGTCCATTATTGGATAATATTATCTCAAAATTAAATCTGGTGCTGAAATAGCTATAAACCCCCTTCCCAGAACATAATCAACCTTGCATGTGGCTTTACACAGAAACTTCTACCACCCTCATTTTCCTGATTTATTGAGTATCATGTTCTACTGCAACTGCCTGAACTCTGCCACCCCACCTACTGAAAATCTACTACTGTGTTTCCCAGAAAATAAGACCTAGCCAGACAATCAGCTCTAATGTGTATTTTGGAGCAAAATTAATGTAAGACCCGGTATATATTATATTACATTATATAATATACATTATATACTATACTATACTATACTGTACTATATTATATTATATTATATTATATTATATTATATTATATTATATTATATTATATTATACCTGGTCATATAGTAAAATAAGACTGGGTCTTATATTAGTTTTTGCTCCAAAAGATGCATTAGAGCTGATTGTCCTGCTAGGTCTTATTTTTGGGGAAACACGGTAATTCTTTCAAGCTCAAACAAAGTGCCACCTCCTCTATTAAGCTTTCTCCCCTTTTCATATTTCCCTATAACATCCTTACCTTTCTTTCTCATCAGCATTACTTCTACTACTTTTAACATCTCATTGTATTTTGTCTCTCTTATGGTACTTACTCCATTTGGTTTGTGTAATTAATTTGTTCTCATGTCTGTATTCCATATAGATTATAAATTTCTTGAGATCAAAGACTGTTTCACCCTTTCGAGCTCACTACATCTAATACAGTGTTTTACACACAAATGGTATTTACTGATTAAACTAATGACATCCTGGAGATTCAAGGAAGTCTTCAGATACTATTTTCATTCCATTAGGGTAACCAGGGAATGAAAGAATAATGGGTGGGGATTTCTTGAGGATTTTTTATAGAGATAATTGGGTATATATTTTAATGTATTATTTGTCAGAATTACCTAAGAATAAAATAGCTCCTATTTCTTTAAATTTCAAAAATTGAACGTGACATAGTAGACTGTATCAGCAATTTAATGACGTATATATCTTTGAATTTCCAAGGGAAGCTGAACTCTACCATATCATGCATACTTAAATTAGCAATGGAACTATGATTTAAACTCAGAATTGTCTGACTCCAAATTCATGTTGTTTCCATAATACCTACTGCTTCTCACTAGTATTCCTCTCCCCACCAAATTTAAGGAAGAATAACTCAAATAGACTAATAAAACTACATGGTCCTCTTACACAGAACCAGGAAATAAGATAAATATATTCATTATGAACATGTAAGAGGAGCACATCCAAACACCAGAATATTTTGAATAAATTATCACAGCAGTTTATACTCTACAATCACTGGAGGTAGCGTATAGAAATACTACCAGACAAGTAATCAGAAGACATGATCTTGTTACCTTAGACAAGTTAATCAAAAAATACAGGAAATACAACTAAAAGCTGGAAATTGATTCTTATTTCAGATAAATACATGTCATATAGTTGAATATATAAAATCAATTTGAAATATTTATTTCCTGTTATATTACTATCTGAAAAAAGAAATCTCTAATTCCATAAATTTAAAAAAGAGATTACATACCATAGTGCAACTTGACAATAAATGGATGATTTACTTCCACCAGTATATCCCTCTCCATTTTTGTCCGAATTCTGTCTCGAACTGAAAATTATAGAAGGTTAAAATATTTTACTATTATATATAATTTCAATAGACATCCCATCAAAAAATCATCAAAAACATAAAATATAACTTTACAAGTGCCTACATTTGCAGTCTCTCTCTATATATATTCCTAAACAATAATTGCCATATTCTTAAAGCTAGCAAATTCAGTTTAGATCTAGATATGGGTTAAAGTGACATAAGCAGGTATGTGGCTAACGTGCATTTATTATGTATTAGTCTCTATTGTTCAAATGAGTTTACTGATTAAAACTGAGCACAGTATTATTATCACAGCCTAAAAAATGGTGTCTGTAATAATATGTAGGCAGTTGTACATTCTAAATATGCAATACCAATGTAGATGGAACAGCAACAAAAGAAAATATAGCTTAATAAAATAAGTTCACTTTAATTAAATGAAATGTATCACTTTTTATACCATTAAATTTTTAACAGGGTACACATTCACTAAATTAAGGTATATACAAATATCGAACCTAGAAATATCACGTATGAGCTAGAAAACGGTAACAATTACTAATTTTAAAATTAAATCTACTTACCTCATACAAGCAATACACAGCATATTTCTTAAAACAAATTTTACCAAATTCTATTTTAATAAAGCTTTCTAATTTTCTACCTTTTAAAGAAGCTTTTTTTAACACCTTCATTGCATAGAGCTGCCCAGCATCAGGACCAGTCTTCTTTCTAACAAGAAAAACCTAACAGGGGAATTAGGAAAAAAAAAAAAAAAGTAAAATTCACATTTCAAGGTATTTTTGCTATACACACACATATCCTTGCACTTTCTTTAATTTCACAAAGATATGCCTTCCTCTATATACTCTTAGTTAATATTTTCTCATTTTCATTCATTTAGTAAATCACACTCTCATACATACTACTGCAGAAATTTTTAAAAATAGATGACATGGTGAGGGACTTTGAGAAGTTTGTGATATAAAAGATAAATAACATAACAAAAAACAATTTGAGCTAAGGGAGCTCCTTTTAAGACCCAAGATTCTTTTTGTTACCTTAATAAACAGGAAACAAATGTGATGACCATTAATTTGATACCTTCATTCCTACTTCCCTATTGGTCCATTTTAGAAGTTAACAGACATTTTAATCTATTAAGAATTAGATGTAATTCTTATCTGTCTGACAGGTAAAAGAATCATGATAGCAAATTATCTCAATGAAAGTTAAACTCTTTAAAGTTACCAAGCAAGCTTAACTAATAATATCTCATATTTTTAAACTAAGATTATGACTCATTAAAAACTAATTTTTTTAAAAGCCTCAGTCATGAAGATAAATATGAATAGATTGCAGTTTTTCAAGAGCTATTTATTAGTAAAGGGCTGTTTCATTTAAAAAAAAAAAATAGTAAATCTTGTTCATTGTCTCAACCTGCCATCCCCAACTCTAACAAATTCTATTCAAGTGTTGCTTAAATTAAAGATGTGATCAAATAACTAACTTGTTCACATAAAACTGCAGATGGGTGAGCTGTTGGGTAATTTTTTGCTTTGCCTCTTTCCTAAGGTATTGCTCAAGACACTTTATTCCAGATCTTTTATGTGCAATTATGTATCAGCCAACTCGAGGCAGAGGGGAGATGTTTACTTTATGGAATCTGCTTTCTTCTATCCTGAAAGTAAGGCTTTATTTCAGACCTAAACGCTAAAACCATTTCAGGTTTAGCATTTTCACACTCATCTAGGGTACTGCTTCTCACACTTTTTGTGTAAATAAACCAGTATTTTTTCCCCTTTCCTCCAATCCACTGTAGACCATACACTTATAAAATATAATCAAAATGAATTATTTAGAAAAATAAAATTTAAGTGTCATACAAAATACAATCCCTTTTTAAATTGATTCCACACATAAAATTGCTGTTAAATTTCTGTAAATGTTTCTAAATGCTGTCAGTTTTGAACATGTCTCGTGAACTAGTACCAAACAGTTCATACCATACATGGACTAATCAAGAGAATCCACATACTAACAAATGGTTGTTTTTTTGCAACATAAAACTCTTTGAAAAAAAAATAAAGAGCTTAGGGGCTGAACCAAATCATAAACTTTTTGCATGTCACCATAAATATTTCTGTATTGAAAGAGCAAACAAATTAAAACTGTTACCCTCTGTTACTTTCTTAAGATCTAGTCTGAACTCCAACAAGATTTCAAAAAACAGCACAGAACCCTGAACAAGTGTTCATCTTGCCACATAAGATTACAGTGGCTTCTTTCCATGGACTTATTTTTACTTGATTTAAACTTGGAAACAATATTCTTAAAAGTCCATAATTTTTCACTGATGAAAATGGTAATCATTTGAACAAAGAGCGCCAAATTTAACATACCTATAGTCTACCCTCAGTGTCCTTCATAAAATAGAAGCATGAGAAAATAAAAGTAATTTCTTATAAATGACCAGTGTTAAATAGGGCCTTTTAATCACAGAAGATTATCATTCAACCTGGGTTAGACAAAGTATGCACACAAACTAGATTATCATGGTGTTCTAAATGTCATATAACACCTATTGAATAAGCTCAAGAAGTTACGAGCAGCCCAGATGCATATTTTATCATGTTTTTTTCAAGTTTTTAGTTGTTGGCAAACATGTGGACTTGTACATTATTTGTATAGCTGATTTAAGAGTCAGTTTATCAAAGTTTCAAACAGTAGATTAAGTGAATTGCCAACACACACACACACACACACACACACACACACACACACACACACAGCTTCAAAACAAAGCAAATGGCATTAACCCTAATAACCAGACTCAATTGTCAATCAGTTTTACTGATGACAGCAAATAAATGAAGATAACTAGTTTCCTTTTCCGTAATCAATATCGTGTGACCAAGAGGATAACAACAAAGGAGTCCAGTTATTTTGTGAGCATGATTCCACAAGTACAACTATCTTTTATCAGTCTCTTCCAGGAAAGTAATTCTCAACCTTTTGGTCTCAGGAATCCTTTTTTAATGTTAAAAATTATTGAAGACTCCAAAGTGCTTTTGTTTTTGTGGGTTATATCTATTGGTATTAACCATATTAGAAATTAAAACAGAAAAATGTAACTATTTATTAATACATTAAAAATAAACCTGTTACATGTGAGCATAAATATTTTCATAAGGGTAACTATATTTTCCAAAAGAAAAAATGAAAAGTGACATTGATTTACCTTTTTGCAAATTTCTAATATCTGACTTAACAGAAGATAGCTGGGTTATCTTATCTGCTTCTGCAATTCAATCTGTTGGAATTAAGTTGTTTTGATTCAAGTATAGGAAGAAAAATCAGACCTCACACAGATATGTATTTGGAAAAGGGATGAGTGTTTTATTAGCCTTTCCATATAATTGTGGTTATTTTTCTTTGATATGACACAAGAACTTGACAAGTAGCAGTTTCTTAAAGATTAGTTGCATGAAGAATACATAACCATATTCTGTTATGTAATAAACCACCGATCTACCTTACACTTTGAATGAATTTTATACTCATGTCTGATCTGAAAACACCATGAGTTGGTCATCTCAAAAATACTGGTTCACTGAGTTATGCAGATCTTCCAAATGTTGACCGTAGGAATCTCATCAGAAAAATAATCTTTTGAGAATTAAGAAGATAACAAGCTCATGGTGGCACATCAAATTTTTCCACATTAATTTTTTTGCTTCAATGCTCAAATTTTATCATTGACAAAAATAGTTGTTTTCCATGAAATAACAGGCTCACAACATTCATTTTTTAAGAAATCATCTACCAAATACCTAATTTTAGGCAACCATAGTTTGTCAGTCATTCTTTCAAGTTAAAATGGTATTCCACGAAAAAAGTGGCTAGTTCAGCTCACTATTCAAAAAGAAAAAAAAAAAATCACACAAGTGCTGCCTTGAGACAACCATCATAATCGACATGCAGCTAAAGTGCTGTGTATGTCCTCATTTTATCACACAACATTAAAAAGAAGTGTACTCAAGGGTTGAAATTTGAGAAATTTCATCATTGTTAACACCTCACCAAGGGCATTCTTTAAGTTAAACTTGCATTTTTTTTTTTAAACTGTACCTGTGATAGTGAAGAATACAATGACTACTGATAGTTTGGAGTCACTGCCTCAATTGTGCCAAGGTGCCAGAAATTTTACAAATATTATCTTAGTATTATCATCAAATAGTTCTGACCTTGAGGATGCCCTGGGTGTAAGACAGACCATACTTTGAGAACCACTGTTCTACAACATAGACCTTAGCAAGGTTTAAAACAATGGAGTATAGAAGGCAAAAAGGGGCAGTCAAGGGAGATAGAAGAGGATGATAGTCCAGGATTTCCGGAAGACACTAGCATAAATCAGCCACTTTTCCCCTAGCTCTTTTAGCACTCACTAGTATTCCAATATGGCATCTAATAGAACCCATCTTTCACAGTCTAAAGAAGTAACTTTATTTGCTTATCACCTGATTGCTTCTTTTCAGGTCTTATGGTGAACTTTCCTTGCATAAGAAAACATCTCACTTAGCTCTCTTTTCCATGATCAACTATGGAAGAAGTTTCATGGCTTCAAACTGTTGTATCTAAAAACATATCTTGATCAGAGTGATTTCTTTTCAGTCACCCTAATCCAATTCTTAGAAATTGTCTAGAACAGAAATGAGTGAGTTATTCCAATACACTCTGCATTTGGTGACATATTTTGCATTAAGAAGTACCCAGTAAGTGTTTGTTGAAGGTAACTGAAAGATCACGCAGTTTTAATGTTGACTAAAGACAAAAGGACCAACTGCAAGTAATTAAGATGTAAACGTGTTTTTTTACAACTAGCTCCTGATAGGGGTGGCCGGTTAGTTCAGTCGGTTAGAGCATGGTGTGCTAATAACACCAACCTTGTCGGCTGAATCCCTGCATGGGCCACTGGGAGCTGTGCCCTCCTTGAAAAACAAAAACAAAAAAGCAAAAAACTAGCTCTTGATAGTTAATCTAGGGTTTAATATTTTCTTTTTATAAAATTTTTTTATTTATTAAATTTATTGGGGTGACATTGGTTAGTAAAATTATATAGGTTTCAAGTATGCATTTCTATAATACATCAGCTATATATTACATTGTGTTCACCACCCAGAGTCAGTTCTCCTTCCATCACCATATATTTGATCCCCTTTTCTCTCTTCTACCACCCTGTTTTCCACCTTACCTTCTGGTAACCACTAAACTATTGTTTGTGTCTGAGTTTTTGTTTGTCTTGCTCATTTGTTGCTGTCAGTTTTATATCCCACATATGAGTGATATCATATGGTTCTCGACTTTTTCTGTCTTATTTTACTTAGCATAATAATCTCAATATCCATCCAAGTTGTCGCAAATGGCAATATTTCATCTTTTCTTATGGCAGAGTAGTATGCCATTGTGTATATATACCACATGTTTAATTTCAAAAATTCATTTTTAAGTCCTATAGTTAAAGGCTTTGCTTTAATATCATATAAACCAAGAAAAATTTATAATCCAAGAAGGTTATAATGTATGCTTTGTGTAAATATGACTTTACATGTGAAATACAAGGAAGGCTAGTCTGACAATTTCAAACATGTTTTCATGTTTTATTTGATTGTGTTTTAAAACAATTTAAGTTGTTTTGTGTACTACATTTCAATACATACATTAATGATAATTAATAGTATTATACTTGTTTTGTTTAGTACAGAATTGTATATTCATGTTTCGTGATGGTAACGCATGGTTCTTTATTGTACAATTTTACAACTGACTTTAGTAGGGCTTTTCCCCTATTAAATAAACTACAAAGATATTTAATGTTTCAAGGATCTATATAGGCTAAAATTCAATTTATTGCATTTTAACAATGAACTTTTGCAGAAAATCTTAAATAAGGCTGCAGCCCAAAGTTTCTTGGAATTGTTCCTACACTTATCTGATTCACAGCCTTATCCAAATTCCTGAATAGGTTCAGCATATAACAAGTCACACCCACACAATGCCTACACAAATGATGCAATACTGATAAGCAAGTATGTTCACATCCTAAGAAGAAAAAAATATAAGCTATCTCCTTAATATTTCTTTGGTTGATAAATTGCATAAAGATCACTATTCTGTATTTGGGTATTAGGAATTTGTAGAAGGCTTCTATGATCTCCTTGTTAAATCAAAGTTCCTGCACAGACAAAGCTCAGTGTTCTCTGAATTTAATGACTATGTTGACAACTTGTCAGTGTGTTGCTATTTAATGTGAAGATGTTATTGAGGACATTTCATTATGTTATATACTGTATTCTCTCTATGAAGCCCCGTGAGAAAAATTTCTCTAGTCTGTTTGATCTGTTTCTATCTTAAAGATACTGTCAATAATCATAAAGTTAAATAGACCAGCTTCTTTATAATGGCTGCTGGAAAATTTAAATTTCCTCTTTGTCCCACTTCTAGAAGACTTATAGGCTGTTACGCCATGCATTTGTGAAAAACAGTATTCCTGGCTTCACCTAATATTCCCTGCTCTAATTTTTCTGCTTCCATCATGTTCTCCACTTATTTTAATTTAGTATTCATCTATGAAAGCCTTAAATGCTTTCTGGAACAAAGCTGGATATAAATAAACACACATATGAATAGATATATCAAATGTCAAAACAATTACTTTTAATGGCTTCAACTGCTTGCCTGGTGAGATTTTATTCAAGTTGATATTTAAGCACTTATACATATGGGATGTGAAAGAACTGCATCTCTGTTCTTTGAAAATCAACATCATAAAAATATAATGTAAAATAGTTAAAAGGATACTGTATTTTTAAAAACATAAAAATAAAGGTTACTCTACAGTTCAGTTCTACAAACAACACACACGCACACAATCTATTAAAAGTTCCTTCTTAGTTTTACTCTCCCCAACACAACTACTCAAGACCTATTCTCCTTGTCTTCATATATCTCTTATACCAATTCACTGCTCAACTATGATCCACCTTAGTTTGCCAATTTTGTGTCCTGGAAATGTTTCTCTATGTTTATATGTTATACCTATACCACATAGATATTGGGCTACTTTAAAACAATGTCTATTTTATATTCACCAATAATGCTTTTACAACAGTTGAGCACACAGTGGGTGTCTTTTTTTCTCCTATGATTTTTATCAGGAAAGGGTTTACTGCTTTTCTAGAATTTGTGGTTAATGTAAAATAATTAGGTTTCTCAATTTAACAATGTATTTCAAAATATGTTAAAATCAATAAGATAATCTATATTCCTTTTAAAATGTTTCACAGCATAAGTAATCACTGCTCAACTGCTTTACTTTTTTCCCTTTTGAAATTACATTTCAGTCACCCTGAAATTAGTAGTTTCTCCTTATCTTTCTTCTCTTAAACTGTTGTTGCTGTGTTCCTAAGGGCTGCTATTGTGTATATGCAATAATTTTCATGTCTTAGATGTTAGATGTACAAAAGTCAGGAACCAGACTTACACACTTCTCCAAAAATCATATGCTTAAGCACTTAATAAACAATTTTAATAATGAGTGCCAGAGGTAATCTTTTTCAATTTTGCTTTCTCCCTTGAAATTTAAGCTCCATGAAAAGGAGTTTCACATAATCCATGTATCACTCAGTACCTACCCTTGCTGTACTTTACACACATACTGCTTTTAACAGATTATAGATGAATTCATGCACTTATACATGAATTGATACATACATTCTGACTTCTGTGATAGAGCTAAGGAATATAGATGGAATCACCAGGAGAGAGCAGGTTGTGATTGGGTTAGCATGAAAACAGAGAAACAGAAACACCTTTTCCTACGAAAATTGAGAATCAAGCTACCTTGATTTAGGCAGCTAATAAAGAGCATGCTATATTTTGTCCTAGAGAAGTGAGCCCAGGGATTGGAAAACCTTGATTATTATGAAAAAGTATAAAGAAATGGGACTAAAAGTACAACAGAAATAAAAGGAGTAAAAATAGAAAGTTACCTTTGTATCCTTTAACAAGCTTAGAAATGGCACACTTATCAGATTTCTTTGTGCACACTTTTTTTGCTAAATGTTTAGAAGAGAAACAAATGTGGAAAACAAGTTTTAATTACCTTTCCAAAAGATCCCTGACCAAGAACCTTGAGCAACTCAAACTGTGTAGGGTCTGCTTTCTCATATCCTTCCTTAACGTGATGAATAATAGGGATTTCTTTAACAACTCCTCCATCCTGTAAAAAAGAAATCCAAAGAATACTCATATCCAGTTGCAGCGTCTTATAATAAGCTTAAAAGCAGAAACTATGCCAGAAATAATTTAATACCCAACTCCTACAATCTAGCAGAGTTTTACGGGCTACTAGAATTCCCATTTCCCTGTTTTCTAATACATAGAGACACACCACCATCACTATCCCTATTATATAATATCATGTAAATAAAAGCATATAAAATCTATGCTTCAGCTTTCCCTTCCAACTAGGTAGAAGAAAAACATCAACAATTAAGAGTCTTAAGACCCTCACTGGAGTCTGACTTATGAGGTAGATGCAGAGAAAGAGATAGACAAAACTTTGTAAATTGTAGGGCATGGCAAAAATGTGAACCTCAAGATTTCTTTTAAATAGTGTATTTTACTACACCCTTTTAAATAGTCAATGACATATAAATATGTAAGTGTCCAACTAGCCACATTATTGAAAGAAAAACTGGCATTGACAAAATCTGCAGAGCCCAAACAAATGTTTCCAGGCCACAACTCTACTTTTATTAAAACTTTGTGTAAAAGTGATATGTCAGATTTCCTAACACTTCGATCAGGCAGAAAGGAAACCACCTAGGGAGTGTTTCTGCTCCTTGATGCAGGACTCTACTCAGCTGTGAAGACTAGTCAAGTGAGCTGTAATCCTAGTCCTTAGAGAAGCACAGTAGCTAGGATGAAAAAAAAAACAAAACAAAAAACCTCAGATATATTGCCAAGGGCTGGGATATATTATCCAACCTTCTGACTATATAGAGGAGAAAACTGAGACCTACAGAGTTTAAGCTCACAAGACTAGTTTATCACAATGCCTAGAAGTCTTGGTGGCTTTCCATTATAGCATATTAATTGTAGGCTGGATGGCAAGAATGTTCTCAATAAATTCACTCTGGACCAATCAATGGTGGGTATGGCCAAAGTGAGCAAGAACATAGTCCCAAGAAAGCTAGGCTTCATGGCAGCTAAAGTAACTTCCATGTTATAAATAGGCAGTAAGATATTCACTCTCGCAATAGGGGCATCTATAGGATTGAGAAATTTTAGCTTTACATATTAGAAACCACTAATCAGTCAGAAATGAAGAATCAGCTCTGAAAGTATGTCTGTGGATGTTTCTTACACATCAAAATAATATTTCACTGGACCCTTTTAAGTAGGTATGAGTGAGTTTCCCCTTTTGAAGGGGTCTTTTTTAAAAGTCAAGAACCTTTTGTTAATGCAAAAACATATGCTTTATAGCTGACACTTGGGGATTAAAGTATGGCCTATCTGTATGCACCTTTGCAATATAATGTATGTACACCAAATCAACATACGATTGCACACACTTTTTACTCTTACAGGCAACAGAGTTTTCATTACATATTGTGAATGTGTAAAGGTAGACCCTGTATCTTCTATTTGAGATTTAAATCTGATGTAATTCAATTTTACAGTGGTTTGGCTTGGGCCTTTTGGAAGTTTTTTTCCCCTTTCTGTGCTTCCCTCTCCCCAACCAAACCTTGAGGACTCTGTTTGCTGTGCATTTACTATGCATACCAATGTCAATAGTTCTGTTTACTTCGGACCAGAGCAGGGCAACTTGGGAGGGGTTTTTGTTTTGCATCTGTATGGGACTTACTCCAGACCCAGGGGCAGACCAGCCCCTAGGAAGCGTTTTATTCTGGAATTGCCTGGCCAACTTCTTCTTTTCTTTGTTCTGCCCCCTCCTTGTGTGTGTATAAAACCTTTTGGCAATATTAAGAATGGGAAAGGCAGTCTTTGTGAGAGGGAGTCCACTGTCTTCCCTTAATGCTGGCATGTTGGAATAAAACTGCTTTTCTCTCCACCAACCTTGTCTCTCGCGTTTTGGCTTTCGTGCAGCGAGCAGCCGGACCTTTTGCACGGTAACAAATGTAGTACTAGTCTTCAAAGTATGGAATATAACAAAAACATACTTATTGGAAGTTTTCTCTAGAGGAAAGAACACCGCTGAAAGAGTCAACAGACTATTAATTTTGCTCCTAGCTCTGCCATGCATAAGCTAAGCAGCCTTGGCCAAATCAGAAATCACTACAGTGTTCTCACATGACAAGCAAGTTATGTTAGATGCGTCTTTAAGGTTCCCTCCAAGTCTGTGATTCTATATTGAACACAAAACAGTATTTTTACGTTTAAGAAGGCACTTTAATTTCTGATGTGCTTAAGATCATCATTATAAACATGGTCATTAGCATATCAGTTTTTTTTCTAAATTTTCACAACTAGGAAACAACTGTATTCTAATTTCATTGAACCTAAGCAAAAGTCTTCCAAATGAAAATGTCTGCCCAATGCCCTTTCTTTTCCTAAAGGCCACATATGTCTATCCATTAAAAACGCAGTCTTTCAATTATCAGCAGCATTGCCCTAAGTCTCCAACATGAAAATGCTACACTAGATTAAAATTACTACTTTTGTCAATAGATAGGCACTACAGGATATTGTTACAATGTGTCCTAACAACTTATTACCTTGTCTTTCCTACTAAGACTGTGAGTTTCCTGAATGCAGGTATCACATTTCTCTCTGCATTAATATAATGCTTAGCACAATTATTTGTTTGATCTTTTGGGTACACACAGCCAAAGAAATCCACCCAATTTCATAAAAAGGGAATGAAGAAAAACTTACTTTTAAAAATATAGATTTCAAGGGTAAAAGTAACCAATAAGAAACCTTCCAAATTTTTTTTTTTAATATATAAAGGAAACAGGAAAACAGAAGATTCATTCTGGATAATGGAATTGTGCCAATTTTGAATAGAACTGACTTTGTGATGGCAATAGTTCTAAATTTAATAAAATAAGCCTTTTCCTTAGAGTGTGAGGAATATAAATAAATATTTTTCCAGATTATTCATGGTCAGTATTGTTATTGCACTGTGCTATATACTCAACACAAATGAAGGGCATGACCCCAAAATCTATAGTTTAAAAAAAGGCTGATATTAACTGACTAGCCATCTGTCTTTTCTAATAAAAACACATATTCATAGGCAAACAACTACTATTCATTTTATTACTAAATTAAGGCTAGTTTGCCTTTATGTAGACAGTTAACAATGCCCCAGCTGCAAATAAAAATCATTCGTAGCATATTTATTTATTTAATACATGTGTCTGGGTCCCACCTTCAGAGATTATAGTTCAGTATAACTAGAGTGGTACTCAGTCATGTGTACGAGTATGTTAAAACTTCCCCAGATGATTCTGATACATCGTCAGGATTAAAAAAAACACTATTTAGATGCTTCTAACATATATATATAGTTATGACATATAAATATAGATACGCACAAATATACACACATTTGCTTATTACAAAAGTGTTTTATCATGTGTATGCCACTAGCTCTTTTTCACTTTCCAAGTATGTGATACCCTCCTGTATAATCACTTCCAATATTGATCTTTCTAATTTCATCTGTTTCCCACCACATTCTTGTCTATTGCCTAAAATTCCTCAGACTTCCCAAGGGTATATTTATGATTACTATTAAAATATTTTTTTTTGTCATCTGCAACCATCCTTCCTTCCTCTACCTCGATTTCTTCTGGTTCTGCATCATTCCAAAAACTTGACAGTGGCAGCAATATAGCCCGAAATAAGGTAGTAATGTACTTAACAGTGATCCATTTGTTTTTTTTCCCTAAGAGTAAATCATCTTCAAAATTTCCCTATCCTGGTATAATAAAGTTGTGATATATCACCTTATCTTCCCCTATATACTCTTTAATCTTTAATTATCTACTCACTCAACAAATCAACAACATTCATGATGCATGTTATATATCCGACACTGCTACACAGTGGGGATACAAAGATAAAATGTGAACTTGAAGATAGTATATTTTGTCAGAAATATCACATCACTTAATGACACAAAAATACACAATATGTTATAGGCTGAATTGCATTCCCTCAAAATTCATAAACTGAAGTTCTAACCCCCAGTACCACACAATGTGGCTGTATTTGGAGATAGGGTAATAAAGGTGAAATGAAGCCATTAGTGTGGGCCCTAATCCAGTATGACTGGTGTTCCTGTAAGAAGAGGAAATTAAGACATAGACACACACAGAGGAAAAATCATGTGAAGGCATAGGGAGAAGACAGCCATCTATAAGGAAAGGAGAGAAGCCACAGAAGAAACCAAATCTTGATCTTAGACATAGACTCCAGAATTGTGAGAAATCTGTTGCTTAAGTCACCTAGTCTGTGGTACTTTGCTATGGCAGCCCTAGAAAATTTATACACAATACCTAATTGATCTGTGTAAAGAAAATTGCTACTGTGAAATTAAGATTTAATAACTTTGAAATAGGGACCACTTTTCTTTCCAACATCAAATGACAAATCTGAGGAAAGTATGATTACGAGGGTTTTTTTTAAACGTTGTATTAACTGTTGATAAACAGAAAAACTATTAAGGTTCAACCACAACCAAAATAGTATGTTCTAACTCCTATCTGTGATCACCTTTTTTTTTTTTTTAAAGATTTTATTGGGGAAGGGGAACAGTGTGTATTTCCAAGACTTTATTGGGGAACAGTATGTTTTTCCCAGGAACCATCAGCTCCAAGTCAAGTTGTTGTCCTTCAATCTTAGTTGTGGAGGGCACAGCTCAGCTCCAAGTCCAGTTGCCGTTTTCAATCTTTAGTTGCATGGGGCGCAGTCCACCATCCCATGTGGGAGTCGAATCGGCAGCCTTGTTGTTAAGAGCTCATGCGTGCTGTAACAAAGTGAGCCACTTGGCCGCCCACCGAGAGCTCAGTGGCAGCTTAGCTCAAGTTGTTGTCTTCAATCTAGCTGTGGAAGGTGCAGCTCACTGGCCCATGTGGGAATTGAACCGGCAACCCTGTTGCTCAGAACTCGCACTCTAACCAACTGAGCCATCCAGCCGCTCCATGATCATCTTTTTTAATTTAGGGAGCCAAGTATGCTGTAACACTGGAAAAAACAATAAAGTACAAAACAAACTGCCAAATACACTATTGCTCTATTCATTTGGCAACTGATTTGATTAGGAAAAAAAATCACCTGTTGATCAGAAAGAGAAAGAGCTGATGACAATCTATTAGGAAACAATACTATATAACTCTATTACAACAGTTTCATAGGACTGTTGAACTAAGAATAGCTACCTTCAGAAAACAGGTCAAAACAAAAGAAGCAGGATTTTTAAAGCCTATTTTTGTTTTGTTTTTATGTAATAATGTAACATCCATCTGTTCAAACATTTGCTTTATTTGTGGGTAGTTAGGTCAGTTTGATCACCCTTTGATTCCAAGAAGCATTTAGTGGATTGGTTAAAACTTATGTGTGGAGACCTGGAAAAGCAGCTTGATGTAGCCTTCTCATGCAATGAATAATCCAGGGCCATTGTAAACCAAGCCAAGTATCAGCATCCTTTAAAGAAGGCTAACAGTAGTAACAATATAAATGTCAAAATTGTATCAATTTACATGATGACTGAAAATTTTAAAAGGGTGACAAATAAGTTCCCACTTAGGGGTGGTTTATTCTACTTACCAGGGACAGCTCTTTAGTTCCCTCATCTATAAAAAGTGAATAAAACCTGCCCTATCCATTACAGATCTGTTGTGAGTTAACTGAGAATTTTGAAAACCACAAAACATCTATAAAAACAGAAGTTATTGAACTTATTTATATTGTATCTTTGAGGTACAGCATACTCCATCTTACAGTGGCTGTCCATCATTATTTAGTTGAACAAAATTGATTATCCAAGTGTTTTGCATATCTGTAGTACAAAGGTTCCAAAAACAATTTTTTAAGGGTAAATGAATAAAGCAGAGGCAAGCACCAACTTTACAAGGGAAGAAAAATAATGAAGTACAGCAAAGCTAAATGTGCCATCGAAATGGAAAGACAAACAGAGGAAGGAAAAATCCACGATACAGGAAGTACGCCCGTCAGCTTAAAATCCTACTTATGACTACACATGTGTTTAAGTAAAAATGCACTTGCCAAAGTATTTTTAAAGGATTCTTATGAGAGACTTATGTCAAGAATGGTTTCTAAAAATAGAAACTTAGGACTTAAAACTATCAGGAAATCAGTTTTCTAATGTACATTTTCAGCTAAATATAACATTTACATTTCTGGGTAATAAAAACATAAATTAATTTAGTGACTTAACATATTGCTGACCTTGTGCTAATGGAATCACCAAAAAATCTAATTGTTAAGTGAATCTTCCTTTGAAATCCTAAAATATTGGTAGCATTAAAAATATGTATTTTATTTCAGGAAATAACAACCATTCCATACAAACTTTAAAAATAAATTGACCATAAACTAACAAATAGAAGACATCTATGTTTGTTTTGACAACATAAAAAAATAACTCATATCAGTCATCTACTAAAGAAGAACTGGACATTGTTGGGACAAATAGGGGACCAGGTGGTGCAATTATGATATCAGATATTTTTTTATCAATGACCTGTTACTTAACACTTTCCAAATGTGAAGGCTGTCTTGAGAAATGGAACAATACCTCAAAACAAATCTAGACATAATAAAATTATACTAACTATAATTCAGCTTTGATAATTATATGCTAGATATAAGTATATGTAGTTTGGGAAGCTATGTATGTATGTATGTATGTATGTAGCTTGTTTCAACTACCAAAGCTACAATAATTGAGATGGAGTGAATTGGTTGTCTAATTCAGTCAATTGCAAAACAGTATTAGGCCACATAGATACCTGAAGTTAAAGAACACTGTCTCTACAATCCTCCATTATTGGAAAAAAAAAAAAAAGACAACCAGTTTACACAGCTGTCAGCATCACATTTGAATAAGCAATTACAACCCCCCCAAAAAAAATCCTATATATGAAACCATTAATCAAAGGGATGATAAATTTATATGGCTAGTGTTTCTTATCACCCATATCATTTAATTGACACAAGTACTTGAACCATCACACAGTAAAAGCACATTATTTTAAATCCAGATAACTGAGGCCACAAACTAAATCAAATTCTTGGAAGTGACTCTAGGCCTTTACTCCTCAAAACTTCAGACTCCACTTTTTAGCAACTCAAGGTGACTGTCTAATGTAATCATACTAGCATCTAGCATTGTATATTTTTACTGTCTATTAAAACTGTACTTCTTGACTCATGTTTTATTAAAATTAGGAAGATAAATATTTGACAATTCCCCTATGTATATGGCTACACATATACATTGGCTACACATACATACATATGCACACATATACATGCTTTTTTTCTTCCTCCTGTGATGTGGGGCATGGTATTTCCTTGTTAATTTATTAATACTGAAATAAACCCTTCCCCTTTTGTAAAATACTGCCTTTTGTATTTTCTTATACTCTTAACTTTCATAAACTATCAACATAAATATTACTATGCTTTTTAGTCCATACGATCTATAGTTCTAGATGATTTTGATAGTTTATATTTAATTACACTCAAAATTAACATGTTATTAATATTCAGTATATTATAATAGCTAAAACGACATTTTATCTCTCATCTTGTTACTCAGAACTGAGATTATCATTACATCATCACTACCTGCAGAAACAGTTGATTTTTTACATAGAATATCTCAAAGGAGAGTCTTGGACAAACCCAACTTAAATCTCTGCTTGTTCCTATATGAGAAAAATCCACTTATGAACAAGTTTCGGGGTGGGGGGGGAGACATGAAAGTTGATTTTATCCACAACTAAATAAGAAAAGGATGGTGCTTCCTTATTTCCCACTTCTTTGAGTCTGCACAGTACACAGCTGACTTAACAGGAGGCACACTGGGTCGTAAGTCTTGATTCTGCTACTTGTTAGTTTTATGACCTAGTATAAATCACAACCTCTCCAGGTCTCAGTAGACTACTGAGCTTGAAACAAGCTACCTACCTACATACATACATACATACATAGCTTCCCAAACTACATATACTTATATCTAGCATACAATTATCAAAGCTGAATTATAGTTAGTATAATTTTATTATGTCTATACAATGAAGGTATTATAAATACTATTTCTGAGGTTCCTTCCAGCTTACAAAAATCTATAATTCTAAGACAATATCGACAGAAGTGATAATCATAAAATAACATAAATGGAGATGTCTACCTTAGTCAGACCCTCCCTAAAATCTTAAGAACACTCTTCTGTAAAACTAGATCTTATAAAATGATAGACTAGTATATAGGCCTTGCATAGAAAGATCTGATAGCTACGCAGCCTTTAAAACTAGTTAGAAACTTCTGAAATAATTTAGATATAATCCATTTTGAAAGTCAGGAAATAGATTTTAAATGACCTGAGCTTATCCTTGTAGTTAAATACTTCCGTGTTACATCTCCTTTCAACCCTAAAGTTGAAGACAATCTTATTTAGTTTATGTTTTTCACTTTTCTGTGCATTTCTCTCATTTAAGTATAGTCGGTTACATTATATTAATTTCAGGTGTACAACATAGTGAGTCAACATTTATATACGTACCTTACAATGTGATCACCTCACTGAATCTAACAATCATGTCACTGTGCAAATTTATCACAATACTATTGACTACATTCCCCTATACTCCCCCACCCGTCTCCCTTCTGCCAACCATCAGTTTGATCTGTTTCCATGAGTCAGTTTTTGTTTTGTTTTGTTTGTTCATTTCTTTTGTTTTTTAGAGTCCACAATAAGTGAAAGTTTAATTCAGAGGATTCTGTATTTAAGTAACCTAGTTACTCATATACTAACAAGTAAAAATTTCATCCATTATACTTGGGTGTAAAATGGGTGAATTTCATAGCATGTAAATTATACCTCAATAAAGTTGTTTTAAAAATTCATGTATAAGAATTTCTGACAGAAAAATCTGTCTTATATTTTGAACTGCTGCTGTTTTATTAATCATTGGATTTACTTATTACTAACATACCTGAATAAATTTCTTTAAATGGCAGAAGATTTTCTCCTTTCCCATTATTTTCTTTCCTTATATTCTAAAAATGTAGCTTAATAAGTTAACACAAGTACTTACTTGGCAAGAACCTGTTTCACCCTCTTCCATTGGCTCATCATCCATTCTAAGATCATTTACCTGCAAAATATTGTTCAAAAACTGAAGTTCAAGAGAACTAGACAAGGGTAGTAACAAAGAAAAATATAACCGTAGGCATTTCCCTTCACAATCTAATAAGATACACACTTACTGAAACACAAAAGGACAAAGGACACATAGAAGGTACTAAGGAAAGGAACAATATTAATAGTTTCCAGATTGTCCTTGAGAATCCTTGAATTTCAGAGCTGTATGTTTCATTTCATATTGTTTAGAGCTGTGCTATGACAAATTAACATATACTAAACATATGACCTGTATACTTTCATTAAGACTGTCCCCAACCAAATATATTTATCAGATGGCAAAAAATACCACAGAAGAAATCTACTGTGGCATTCAAAGCAAGTTATTCAAAGCCAGTTAGGATGGGAAGAGTTTTATATAATTGCACTGTTGTGAATTCCTTTCCTTTCATTCAGTTCAATTAAATTTTTACTTACTCTATAGAAGAATAAGCTGTAGGAGAAAAATATAAGTGGCCATGGAAAAACAATTATTTCAATATACAAAGCTCAGTAGGTAATAACACTCTTCATGTACTACTTCAGGAAAAGAGTAAGTGTAGGAGGATTTAGATAAGGGTCTGCAAGCTATGGCCCATGGGCCAAATCTGGCCCCCAGTCTGTTTTTGCAAATAAAATTTTACAGGTACACAAACACATCCATTTGTTTCCATGTTACCTATGGCTGCTTTCTCACTGCAATAGCAGAGTTGAGCAGTTCAGAGATACTATGCTTGCAAAGCCTAGAATATAAACTATTTGATCCTTTACAGAAAGTTTGCCAACTACTGATCTAAGATGTTTGAAAATTAAGCAACAGCAAGATGGTATAGCAAAAATAAATTTTACCACTGCCTATTTGTGAGTCCACAGAAAAGTACAAAATCAAAAGAAGTAAATTAAACAGAGCTTCTGGTGACAGCCAAGATGAAATAAGCCTATCCTGATTATAAACTAAAACCTTTGGACAAAATACAAAAAAAGAACTGAGTACTCTGAAAATTAAACAACAACAAGCAGTTTAGGGAGGGAGATAAAAAATTGGAAGAATAACCAGTACTCTGGTGAGTTTCCTGAGTTTGTTTTCTACCTTTATCTCCTGACTTTGACCCAAAGAGAGACTGAGTTATGGAACTCCATAGTGGGCATAAACATAATTTCCAAGAGAAAGCCCACTTTCTGGACAGAGGAACAGGAAAAGATGCATGTTTGAGCAGGTGAGCATGAGAAAAATCTGAAGTTTTCTTTTCCCCCATTTTTTCTTGACTCCCAGGCCAGTTCCAAGGCAAGCCCCAATCAAGAGAAGACCTTTACCTCTCTAGTCAGGAAAAGAGGCCTGTATGATAAGAAAGTGTGGGGTAATTCCTGTGTTGTTGTTGTTTTTTTTCTTTTTTCTTTTCTTTTCACTCTCTCCTTCACTTCACTCCAAGGACAGCCCCAATAGCCCAATAGTGCAGAACTGTGTAACAACATGAAAGGCTAAAACTCTGAGAGACACTCACATTTCTGATCAGAGGAACCAGGATAAAGGGTTCATGGGAACTAGAGTCCATAAATGAAATCATGGGGAGGATAGAATGGGAGAAGGAGATCCTTTCCCAATTCTGTGTATGAACAGACTCAAGTCCTGATCTCAACAACAAATTGTAACAACCAACTGTGGAACAGAACCAAAGAAGCCTAACAAAGGCTCTGAAAACTGAACTGCAATTTTAGCCAGCACTCATGTCTCAACACAAAACAGTCCACAAACCACTATTAACACAGAATCCTGATAATTGAAATTTTATTACAAAATGACTGAGGACTATCCATAGAAAAAGTTAATATTGTTTTCCTCTGTTACCTTAGTTACTGGTTACTTCCTATTAATACCATCTTATGACTAATTTATCATAAAGCTGTGGGTCTGAAGGAACTAGAAATAAAACTAATGTAAATGAGTCAAAGAGATAACTGTATCCTAAAAATCATTTCAGTGCACAAAAATGGCCTATAAAAACAGAACATTCCATTATTCCCATCTCATTTACGTTCAACAAGATACCAGATTTTCAATATAAGAATATTCATTCCTGTAGAGGACATCAATATTCAATAAAATTTAGGTCACTTTCTCCTATATGAAAACAAAACTATTTTCAGAATTCTCCGGGACATCAAACCTTTATTTCAAAAATAAAATTTGTAATTTGAAAAGACAAGCAGACAGGGCTGTTATCCCCCAGTTAAGTGCCAAATAGGGAAGAAACAATTTCCTACAGAAAATTCTAGGAAGCTTATAAACAACTATAAAGTTGGTAATAATTAACTCAGATACTGCAAAATCCAAGTGAATAATTCTTTAAAACTACTTTCATTTTCTCAGAAAAAAATTAAGTAGATCACTTTTGAAGATTCTGGGCAAATAGAAACACTAAACTGAGTTGCTGTACTCATACTCACCTAATCTCATAAAATTACACAGGTCAGCCTCGTTCTTTTTTCTTAGGATTGCTTTGGCTATTCGGGGTCTTTTGTGATTCCATACAAATCTGATGAGCTTTTGTTCTATTTCTTTAAAAAATGCCATTGGGATTTTGATGGGGATTAAATTAAATCTGTATATTGTTTTGGCAGATAATCTTGGACAAAGGAGCCGAAAACGTACAATGGAGAAAAGAAAGCCTCTTCAAGAAACAGTGCTGGAAAAACTGGAAAGCGACATGCCAAAAAAAACAAAAGCAGACTGCTATTTGTCACCATATACCAAAATTAACTCAAAACGGATCAAAGGCCTAAATATAAGACCTGAAACAATAAAGTGCACAGTAGAAAGCATAGGTAATAAACTTATGGACCTTGGGTTCAGAGAGGATTTTATGAATCTGACCTCAAAGGCAAGGGAAGTAAATGCAAAGATAAATGAAAGGGACTATATCAAACTAAAAAGCTCTGTAAAGCGAAAGAAAAAAGTAACAAAACACCATCAACAAGACAAAGAGGCATCCAACTGAATGGGAATAAGAGGCTAATATCCAACATATATAAAAAACTTATATATAACTCAACAACAAAAAAAACAATTCAATTAAAAAATGGGCAGAGGACTTGAATAGATACTTCTCCCAAGAAGACATACAAACAGCCAACAAATGTATGAAAAAATGTTCCACTTCATTAGCTATTAGGGAAATGCAAATTGAAGCCATAATGAGATACCACTTCACATCTGTTAGAATGGCTATCATCAAAAAGAAGTATTGGAGAAGCTGTGTAGAAAAAGGAACCCTCATCCACTGCTAGTTGGAATGTACATTAGTACAGCCACAATGGAAAACAATATGGAGGTTCCTGAAAAAATTAAGAATGGAATTACCATATGACCCAGCAATCCCTCTTCTAGGTATCTACCAAAAAAAACTGAAAACATTCATCCGTAAAGATATGCCGTGTTTCCCCAAAAATAAAACCTAGCCAGACAATCAGATCTAACGCATCTTTTGGAGCAAAAATTAATATAAGACCCAGTATTATATTATATTGTATTATATTATATTATATTATGTAAGACCCAGTCTTATAGTAAAATAAGACCAGATCTTATATTAATTTTTGCTCCAAAAGACACATTAGAGCTGATGGTCTAGCTAGGTCTTATTTTCAGGGAAACATGGTATATTACTATATTATATCATGTCATATCATATCATATCACATAATACCCGGTCTTATAGTAAAATAAGTCAGGCAGAAAAAGTCTTATAGTGAAATAAGAGTGGGCAGTGAAATAAGTCAGTGCTAAGTGAAATAAGTCATGCAGAAAAAGTCTTATAGTAAAATAAGACCAGGTCTTATATTAATTTTTGCTCCGAAAGACAGTAAAGCTGATTGTCTGGCTAGGTCTCATTTTTGGGGAAACATGGTATGTACCACTTTGATCATTGCAGCATTATTTATGGTGGCCAAGACATGGAAAAACCGAAAGTGTCCTTTGATAGAGGATTAAATAAAGAAGATACAGTATATATACACAATGAAATAATACTCTGCCATAAGAAGCAATGAAATACTGCCATTAACGACAACATGCATGGATCTTGAGATTATCATGCTAAGTGAAATAAGTCAGGCAGAGAAAGTCAAGAACCATGTGACTTCCCTCATATGTGGGATATAAAACTGAAAGCAACAAAGGAACAAGACAAAGAAACAAAAACTCATAAACACAGATAACAGTTTAGTGGTTACCAGAGGATAATAGGGGAGGGGGATAGTATGAGAGGTTAAAGGGGGTCAAATATATGGTTATGGAAGGAGAACAGACTCTGGGTGGTGAGCACAAAATGCAGTATATAAATGATGTATTATAGAAATGTACACTCGAAACCTATATAATTTTACTAACCAATGTCACCCCAATAAATTTCATAAAAATTACAAAAACCCCCAAAAAACAACAACTTAATTATACTCAAAAAAAAAAATAGGTATGGCCATTTCCCCAGTAGACTTTTTATCTTTTAATTTTAAAACTGAACTCTATAGTCAACATAGTGCTTATGGAAAATTTGATTGCACCTGCAATAGTTATTTAAAATGACTTGTTTTGATATTTTCTGACTTTTTTTAAACTTTTATTAAATTTATTGGGGCGACACTGCCACTCTGCAAACCATATTGTGAAGCCATTTGTCTAAACCATATTGTGAAGCCATTTGTTTAAACCATGGCCTAAGAGTTTTAACATTTTTAAAAGGGTTGTTCAAAAAAGAATATGTGACAGGTTATATGCAGCAAACAAACTCTAAAATATTTATCTCTTTACAGAAAAAAAAATTGGTATAGTATACACAGAATATTGCTTTACCCAGAATATATTATTTCCTAACACTCAACTTGTAATTAATTCCAACTTACTTTTACTCTTATGTCCCTTGCATCCTTCTAAAGAAAAAAAAAAAAAACCCCAGCAAAATAGATTCTTATTTTTCATGCTTTGAAACCAAGAACTTTATTAGCAGAAACTTGTGAAGTACACCTCCATGAAGGCAGGAAAAAGAAGAGTACATTAGATTTTAGAAGCTGTTAATCCTAATAAGTGATTAATGGTAAGAATATTTAGTTCACTTTTTGGAACTGACATAATTCAACCAAATTACAATATTTCACTTGTGTCATACTAATTGTTAAGGGATTTAATATAAAGAAAGCCAACTATACTGTTTTAAAAAAATAGAGAATGTAGTATAAAAATTGAAATAATGGATGACACTTCTGTTTCTCTCAAAAGAGATAACTCTAAAGTTACAAAATTTATTCAATTAGGATGAGTCTTCAAAACAATACCGTAATTCAAAATCACTCTCTAACTTCAGAGATGCTGTTTTTAGAGAAATAGCCATGGTCCTCTTAAAAATCGCTCTGCAACATAGAGCCTGACAGTTTCAATAAAAGGACTGAAGTCAGTTCTATGTTATCCAGCCAGGCCCATGTTTACTAGGAACTGCTTACATGCATCTGTTAAAATGGGTCACATAAGCTATTATTCATCTTGCTATCCAAGTTCTGCACAATGTCATTATGAAAATAAGGAAAATAAGCCTAATTTCAAAATTTACTACTACAGCTACAATAGTCATTTCTGTTCTTCACCATATTTTAGCATACACCTCAGCAAGCTGGAGGTAGAATATACAAAATCAAACATCACTGAATTGAGAACTATCACTAGCAACTCAAAAGGTGACTTGTTAACCTCTAGAAACCTCATTATTTCAACATCGATGCAGTGAGTCCAAAGAACTAAGAGGCCCGAATTCAAAGGCAATTAATTAGTAAAAATAAGTTTTCTTTCTCATGTAGTAAAAATGATTGTAGAATAACACTAAATAAAAGCAAGAGGGACATAATAAATCTCTCCAACTACCATAATTGAATGCCAGCAAGGGAGGTACGTAAGGCAGGAATGAAGTACAAATTGAATTGCCATACATATTGAGGTTCCACTCTTGACAGCTGATTTGAATACGAGGCAACCTACTATTATTCTTAAAAAAACGTTAATATTTAAAGAGTAAAGAAGTGTAAAGGAGTTCATGAATCTGGGGGTGACTGGATGGCTCAGTTGGTTAGAGCACGAGCTCTGATCAACAGGGTTGCCGATTCAATTCCCACATGGGCCAGTGAGCTGCGCCCTCCACAACTAGATTGAAGGATGACGACTTGGAGCTGATGGGTCCTATTGAAACACACTGCTCCCTAATATACCCTAATAAAAAAATTTTAAAAAAAATGAATCTGCAAGTAATGAACACCACAGGAGTATGGAATTAAAGCCTTAATACCCCAGAATGTTAAATTAAAAAAAGTTTTCTATAAGCCTAAATTTGTAGTTATTTGTGACATAATATACTATCTATCCTTTCAGACATTTCCTTGTGACTATGGAAGAATGGATGGATATACAGTTAACTGGTTTTCAGTTATCAAGGCAGAAAGCTGGAGCAATAACCAACTGAACCCTATCTAGTAAATATCACAACACCTTACACACACATAGGCATTTAATAATTATTTGTTGGATGAATGCAGCAAAGTAATAGCTAGAACTAATTAAAACCAATCTAAGTATCACCCTGCTTTAAAAAGGACCAGTAGTTGTGCAGATTATAGGTTACTATGAGTTGAACTAAGCACATGGATACTATATGCACATTAGAAGGTACGTGTGAAACATTTGGGTTTTTAAAACTTTGGTTCAAAGACAGAAAAGCAGCTTCTCCGGTTACTGTTCAGGCAGGAATTTTACTCTGCTTGGTTGAAATCAGAACTAATGAATTTAATAGTTTTGAATAGCTCCTAAGTGTTTCCAATGCCAAGGCACTGGCCAGTATCATATGAGTCAACATATGCTTTGGAGAGTTTACTTTCAAAGGATACATGTATTATATGTGGTACAGATGAATGCGCATATATACATGATATGTACATATATACATGACACTCTTTAATAGTAATTCTTTTCATTGTAGTAACCTCTTACAGATATGAGGTCCATGTAATTTCATTAAAATACTACCTTGGAGAATATAAAATAGGTTTAACTTGTCCATTGAGTTAAATAGCAGGGGAAAAGGAGTATTTTGTCTAGGACACCTAAACTTTAGAGTTCTTTTATTGAAAATAAGAATTTTATTACTCTTCTCAAACATTATATACACAGCATAATTATTTTATTTACTTCTCAAAATAATCATAAACACTTTTAATTTCTATTTTATATTTATGAGGAACCTAAAGAACTTTACTTTGCTTCTGCACATTTCTCAGAAAGCAATTGAGCATATTTGTGTGGATCTATTTCTGGATCTATTCTGTTCCACCCATCTATGTGTCTATCCTTCCACCAATACCAGTCTTAATTACTTGCAGTAACACAGTAAACCTTACTATCTCGCATAGAGTGATTCCTTGCATTTTGTCTTTTTCAAAATGGTTTTAGATATTCTAGCTTCTGTACTTTTACATATGAATTTTAAAATAAACTTGTCTATGTCTATAAAAAACCTTGTTGGATTTTGCTGACCTTTATTTTGAGTAGACATGGCTATTGAATCAGCAGATCTGATTTACTGATCTGATTGCCAGCAATCATATCCTCTCCTTATCTT
Source organism: Rhinolophus ferrumequinum (assembly GCF_004115265.2). Taxonomy (NCBI): domain Eukaryota; kingdom Metazoa; phylum Chordata; class Mammalia; order Chiroptera; family Rhinolophidae; genus Rhinolophus; species Rhinolophus ferrumequinum. The sequence continues at coordinate 70,719,694 of NC_046284.1, read as the reverse complement.
CAATGTCGTCCTTATGGGGGAGACAACAATGTACAGAGGAAAACTCATGAACTTAGAATGATGTAAGTTCAAATTCCTTATGTGCCTCCCACTTATTTGTATGTCTCTTTCTCATGTTAAAAAGACACACTTTTCCTTACCAAGTTCTGTTGAAGAGTGAATAAAACTGAAGAGATAACATGTGATCACTAAACGTCTTATCTTTCTCCCTTAAGTTTAGATACATTTAAGATGAAATGGATTAATCTTTTCGGGTAAAAAATTTACATTGGGTGTTAAAATTATTATATTTCCTCTTAAAGTCCCCAACCACTTTATAGGAGAGGCAGATAGGTCCTATAGTAAGAATAATTATCTGTGATCTTAGGAATTTTTGTTAGAGATGTGATAGGATATTTTATTGAAGAGTCACAATCCCCTTACTTAGCTAGCAATATGGTATGCAGATTATTTAACCTCTGAATTACAAGGCTAAACTACGTCAAAATCAGCGAAGACACTAATTTTTTTTTTTACGCTTATGGAAAAGCAAAATATCAAAACTACATAGCAAGAGCATACAAGGCAGCTCAACTACTTCCTCTGCCCCATCTGTATCTCCCCCCCACTTCCCCTTCTCTTTCTTGCCCCCTATTTTCTCCCCCTCCTCTTCCTTTCTTTACTGATGGTAGCAGGTTTATATACTGAGGGCATTCAGTGTATCCCTGAATTGCCCCAATTGTATCACAAACAAACAAAACAGAATGAAACATTACAATTCACAGAAAATTCACTTTAAAGCTAAGTGCTTAGGAACTAATATGCATTTTTCTTGTTGGATGAGAACTATATGATTATGTCTGTTTTTACTTTGGCCTAGAGCTGTGATTCTTTATCCTCAGCTGTACATTATAATCTAGGGAATGATGCCTACGCCACCATAAGATCAGTTAAATATGAATCTTAGTAAGTAGGGCACTAGCATGGAAACTCTTTTCTGAACTCCCAGGTATATCTAATATAATCAGAGTGAGAAACACCAGCACGAGGAAATTCAAGGCCAAATTTGCAATTCCACTATATTTCAAATGTGTGGTATATCTTTAGAGCCTACCTACCTGTGTTCTATTTCATCCTCCAAACCCATCCTCTATTCTTTCCAAACACCTGTTAATTTATCTTATCCTTACCCTGAATATCAAAATACTTCTTACAGGCTACCTCATTTTATTGTGCTTTGCAAGATACTGCATTTTTTTTTTTTTAACAAATTGAAGGTTTGTGGTAACCCTGCGTCAAGAAAGTCCATTCACATCATTTTCCCCATATCATTTACTCACTTCCTGTCTCTGTGTCACATTTCGGTAATTCTCGCAATATTTCAAACTTTTCCATCTTTATGTAGATTAGATGAAGTAGAGGATTGAATCAATGATTTAGAAGATAAAGTAGCCGAAAACACCCAACCAAACAGAATAGCAAAAAGAAATAAAAATCTGGCCCGACCTGGTGGCTCAGGTGGTTGGAGTGCCGTGCTCCTAACGCCCAGGTCGTCGGTTCAATTCCCACATGGGCCAGTGAGCTGCACCCTCTACAGCTAAGATTGTAAAGAACAGCTCTCCCTGGAGCTGGGCTGTCCTGAGCAGACAGAGGTCGGCGTGAGCTGCTGTAAGCTGCCGCGGGGTGTGAGTACTGCCACGGGCTACCGTGTGCCACCATGAGTGGCTGGTGGCCAGTGCAAGTGGCTGGCAGCCGGCGTGAGTGGCCGGCAGCCAGTGAGAGCTGCCGGCAGCCAGCGAGAGCAGCCGTGAGCTGCTGTGAGTGGCTGACCGATGACTGGCGACCTGGCGACTGACTGCCTCAGCGGGGAGAGGGTGGAGCGCAAAATACCAGCATGGGCCAGAGAGCTGTGTCCTACACAACTAGACTGAGAAACAACTGCTTGAACTAGAGTGGGGGGGAGAGGGAGGCAAAAGAAAAGGGGGGAATCCAAAATAATGAGAGTAGTTTAAGGGACCTCTGGGACATCAAGCATAACAACATTCACATCATAGGGCTACCAGAAAGAGAAGAGAGAAAGCAATGGACTGAGAACCTATTTGAAGCAATAATGACTGAAAACTTTCCTAACCTGGCAAAGGAAATAGACATATAAGCCCAGGAAACACAGACAGTCCCAAACACGATGAACCCAAACAGGCCCACACCAAGACATATTATAATTAGAATGTCAAATGTTAAAGACAGAGAGAATCCTAAAAGCAGCAAGAGAAGGACAACTTATAAGGGAGCTCTGATAAGACTATCAGCTGATTTCTCAACACAAATTGCAGTCCAGAAGGGATTGGCATGAAATATTCAATGTGATGAAAGGCAGGGACCTACATTTAAGGCTATTCTACCCACCAAAGCTATCATTTAGAATCATAGGACAGATAACGAGCTTCCCAGCTTCCCAGACAAGAAAAAGCTAAAGGAGTTCATAACTACCAAACCAGTATTATGAGGAATGTTAGACGGACTTCTTTAAGATGAAAAAAGATAAAAAATATGAACAATAAAATGGCAATACCTACATATCTATCAACAATTACTCTCAATGTAAATGGATTAAATGCTCCAATCAAAACATATGGGAGGGCTGACTGGATTAAGAAAGCAAAACCCTTACATATGCCACCTACAAGAGACTCACTTCAGATTGAAAGACACACAAACAAAGTAAAGGAATGTAAAAAGATATTTCATGAAAATGGAAATACGTATTTAAAACAGCTGGGGTAGCAATACTTATAGCAGGCAAAATAGACTTTAAAACAAAGGCTATAACAAGAGACAAAGAAGGACCCAGTAATCCCACTTCTGGGTATTTACCCGAAGAAATCAAAATGGTACTTCAAGAGGACATGTGCATCCATATGGTCACTACAGCATTGTTCACAATGGCCAAGATGTGGAGGCAGCCTGGGTGTCCATCAATGGATGAATGGATAAAGAGAAGGTGGTACATATATACAATGGAACATTGCTTGGCCATGGAAGGGAATGGGTTCTTGCCATCTGCAGCAGCATGGATGGACCTGGAGGGTATTGTGCTGAGTGGAGTATGTCAGGCAGAGAAAAACCGATACATGATTTTGTTTATATGTGGCATCTAAAGAAGAAAAGAGACAAAGAAAACAAACTGATAGATACAGAACATTTTGATGGTTGCCAGATGGGAGGGAGCTGGGGGGATGGGTGAAAAGGGGAAAGGATTAAGAAGTACAAATTGATTGTTACAAAGTAGTCATGGGAATGTAGGGTATAGCACATGTAGGGTAAGGAATATAGTCAATATTATGGTAATAACTATGTATAGTGCCAGGTGGGTACTAGACTAGTCAGAGGGGATCACTTCTTAAATTATATAAACGTCTAACCATTATGTTGTACACCTGAAATTAATATCAGATAATACTGAGTGTCAAGTGTAATTTAAAAATTAAAAATGAAGGGGAAAGGTGAAGGGAATAAGAGTTTCAAATTTCCAGGTATAAAACAAGTCATGGGGATGTAATGTACAGCATAGGGAATATAGTCAATAATATTGTGATAGCACAGTATGGAGTCAAATGGTTGCTGGACATATTATGGCGATCACTTCTTTAGGTATATAAATGTTGAATAACTATGGTGTATACCTGAAACTAATATAATATGTTAGTTAAATTTTTTAATTAAAATCTTAAAAAAAGAATAACGATAAATCTACTTTTCCTGTGCTCTATAAATAGAACAACAAAAAGCTGGATTGACAGCACGTAGGTTTATAACATATTTTACTGAGTATTTTAAGCCTAATTTTGAGACCTAAAGCTCAGAAAAAAAAGATTCCTTTCAAAATACCACTGCTCATTGACAATGCCCCTGGTCACCCAAGAGCTCTGATGGAGATGTACGATGAGATTAATGTTTTCATGCCTGTTAACACATCCATTCTGCAGTCCATGGATTGAGGAGTAACTATGACTTTCAAGTCTTATTATTTAAGAAATATGTTTTGTATGGCTATAGATTCCATAGTGTGATTCCTCTGACGAATCTGGGCAAAGTAAACTGAAAAAAACTTCTGGAAAGGATTCACAATTCTAGGTGCCATAAAACACTAGTGATTCATGGGAAGAGGTCAAAATATCAATATTAACAGGATTTTGGAAGAAGTTGATAGCAAACCTCATGGATGACTACTATTGGAGATTAGAGACTTCAGTGGAGAAAGTAACTGCAGATGTGGAAATAGCAAGAGAACTAGAATTTGAAGTGGAGCCTGAATATGTGCCTGAATTGCTGCAATCTCATGAGAAAAATGTAATGAATGAGGAGTTGCTTATTATGGAAACAAAGAAAGTGGTTTCTTGAGATGGAATCTACTCCTGGTGAAGATGCTGTGAAGAGTACTGAAATGACAACAAATAATTTAGAATATTATATAAATTTAGTTGATAAAGTAGTGGCAGGGTTTGAGAGGATTTGACTCCAATTTTGATTGTGGGTAAAATGGTATGAAGCAGCACTGCAAGCTACAGAGAAATTGTTTCTGAAAGGAAGAGCCAATCGATGTGGCAAATTTCACTGTTGTCTTCCTTTAAGAAATTGCCACAGCCACTCCAACATTCAGCAACTACCACCCTGATCAGTCAACAGCCATCAACATCCAGGCAAGACCCTCCAGCAGCAAAGATTACCACTCACTGAAGGCTCAAAAGATGGTTAGCAGGGTTTTTTTTTTAGCAATAAAGTATTTTTACTTAAGGTTATGCACAGTTTTTAGACATAGTGCTATTGCACACTTAATAGACTACAGTATAGTGTAAACATACTTTTATATGCACTGGGGGGGAATCACGTGACTTGCTTTATTGCAATATTTACTTTATTGTGGTGGTCTGGAACCAAACCAACAATATCTCCAAATTATTTGGACTGTATTTCTTACAAACCATCTCAAATACTTTCTGAAATGAAACAAGGCATACGTAAAATAAAATACTCTCTCTCTCTCTCTCTCTCTACACACACACACACACACACACACACACACCAGGCCATACTTCAAATATACAGATACAAGTTTAAATCTAGCAGCAAAATCAGTTACATAGAATGCTTCCAGGGCAATTCAGAAAACATTTCTATCATCTACAAAAGCCAGGTTAAGTTTAGCTCTAAATCTCTCTCCCATCCAACTTTTTTCCCATCTAAAAACAAACCAAAACTAAACAAAATACACAAAGAACAAAAACTGTCAGCAAGAATAGTAAATAATCTTTAGAAATAACAAAAATATGTAAACATTGTATAGCAAATTCTGTCCAAGTACTCAAGATCCCAAGAGCTCACCAGATCTTCAGAATTGCTGCTAAAGACAAATGACAGCATCTACCAAAAGAAAAATTATAGGAAGGGGAAAAAAATCTTGTATTTCACCCTCAAAATTATAGATGAGGGAGACTATGAGAGGAGTTGTATTAAAACAATAATATGGTCCAAGATAGCAATAGCACCACGTCAGGGCTTATTATGGAATAAGGTAATGATTAGCTCTCTTGATGACACAATCAAGGTAGGGAAATACAGAGGCCCTGCCCTGAGGGAACTGACCTGAATATTTCCAGGCGAAACTTGTTTAAAGGAAGATAGTCTTGGAGGAACTGGGAAGGGACCAGTGGGGGTGGAGGAGGGGCCAATAGCACCCTTTCAATTCCAAATAAACCTGGTGAAAGTATGTAAGAAATACAGATGTTCCTCTTTTCCACATTCCAGAAAGAAGCACAAGTCACTATTTCAGAACATCCCCCTGCACCCAGGGGCTGCTGAATATTTAAGATGAATATTGATGAAGCAAGAATAACAGGCCTAAGGATCATTTAAAAAACATGAAAAACTCCTTTATCTAGTAATAAGCACATTCATGTTTGGTAGTAAAGATTATAAGCATGACAAGCATGACCAAAAATCTTTAGAATGGTTTCCTCTTACTCAAGACAATACAAGAGAGGGAGAAGTTCATTTTGGCTTTTTATCTCCTTACGCTGCAAAGATCTATTTATCTTTGTATTAGTCCAGTGGCTAGCATAGATAGGTATATTGGCAGGCAGGCAAGCATTAAATATCTGTTAAATTGATTAAGTCCTACCACAACATTCCTAATCTCTGTTGTTATTTATTCTTCCGTCTTACTCCCCAACATCTAATCAGTTGCCAATTTCTATTTTATCTCTGCAAGGTCTCTACCATCAGTCCTCTCCTTTCTACCCCTTCTGTCCTAGTTCAAAAATCTCACTATTACTTCCACTGACTAATACAATAGCCTCCTAGCTGGTATTCCCTACCTTCAGTCTCTCCCCAACTCCAATTCATCTTATACAATGACATCGATTATTTTTCAAAGCATAGATCTGGCCATGCCATGTCTTCGAAAACCTTCAGTAGCTCCCATTTACTGAATAATGTTGAACTCTTAAACTGGCTTTAAAAGCCCCATACAATCTGAGCCCAGCCTACCTTAAATACATTGTCTACCTCATCTCACACTCTCACCTCATATCACCTCTCTCACCTTGTATCCTAGCAATATGAGATTCTTCTTTCCTCCAAGAGTACATCCATGCCTTTGCTTATGTTGTCCCACCAGAAAGAACTATGCTCCTTTCATCTCTATGAAAATATTATCCACTCTCGAATGCCCTGATCAAATTCAACCTCTTTCACAAGGCCTTACCAGATCCGTCCCTAAACCACAACTAGCATTGTTTGATGGTCTCATGACTTGTATAATGAGTTTCTTCACATGTGTATTTTGCTTACCTGAATGTAAACCCATGGGGGTGGGGTAAGACTCAGAGTGGTATATCTTTAGGCATTTCACGTTGTAGACTATGTACTGCACCTGCCTTGTACCCAATAAACACTTGAACTGAACCAATTCCTACCATGACAAAAGTTCAGAATGGGGGGGAGAGGAACACCTAAAAATTAAATGTCAGTGAAACACCTCATTAGCCAGTTATAACAAATGAAATTATTTGTCTCTTCTTACCCCCCAAATGTTCGTAAATATAACCTCATATTTAATCCCTGAATCACCCTATCTGTGATTACACATGTGATCACTATACTTAAATGAAATGATGAGATTTAGGAAGGAGATGTTAAGAAAACTGCTCATAATAGGGAAACTGGAGCTATGACCATAGCTATCTAAATCCCAAGGTTTTAATATAGGTGACAATAATTCAGAATTTATGGGCGGGGAAAGTGGCATGATGATGACTGTGGGGAAAGAGAAGAAACTAGTGAATACTGGAAACCTACTACGTACAAAGCACCTTGCTAAGTGTACTAAACCCAGTACTGCATTTCTTTTAAATATAATAACTCTTGTACTAAACCCAGTACTGCATTTCTTTTAAATATAATAACTCTTAAAGATGGTTTTCTCCCATTTACAGATGAAGAAAGTGAGGCTCAGAGGTTAGGTAACTTGTATTGGGTCACACAGCTACTATGAACTGAAGTTGAGATTAGAACCCAGATTAACCAGCCTCCAAAGCCCATGTTATTTCCTCTATTACCACAGAGTCTCATGAAATTAATTAAAACTAGCAGTTTTTTCCCAAATCTGCCATATATTTGCCATCCTGCTTAAATTTTAAAGTCTGTGGCTTTAATCCCAAACTGTTTTTATCAGTGAACTGTATTACTCTCAAAACTAACTTCCTTAAACAAAAGTAGTATTGATAAAGAGATAATATCAAAGTACCAATTATAACATAACATAATGGTATATTAATAATATGCCATTTGAAAACTCTGTATATAATCAACTCCTCCATCAGGAAACACTCTCACCAAAAAACAAACAACAAACTAACTGCACAAACTGTAATATACACAGCATTAACTCATGAAAAGTTAGTTCAGTTTATTAAAACAGGCTGTTCTTTTATGACCCTTGTCCAGAATCACCAATATCCTCAAGTATAGGTAACCCCAGTATAACACGGTTGTTAGGTTCCTAAAAAAAATGCCAGTTATGTCAATCTGTGTTATACGAAACAAAGAACTAGTACAAAAAAGGTGGGTAGGTTCCAAAAATTAAAAGAAACATATTATCATATTTTTATAATTGAGAAATATCTTTATTAAAGCAACTTTCACCAAAAGTGTAACATATTAATATGTGTTAAATAATGTTTTCTTCGTCATCACTACTAAGCACCATTAACCGAGGGAGTTTTCTTTTTCACAAGATATCTTCATCCTCTGAACTTAATACTCCACGAACAAAATGGATTTAAAATTCTGCAGTCAAATCTGATACGACATCCACGCTCAAATGCAAAATTTCAAATGAGATATCTTTTGCTCTTAAAAGCTCTTACTATGTTCCATGTTGTTCAGGGATTTCCCTAATTTCGAATGAGATATTTTTTGCTCTTAAAAGCTCTTATTAAGCTTTGTGTTGTTCGGGGATTTCTCTAATTCTCAAATCGTGTTAGAGCAAAACCGTGTTATAAAAGTGCCGTGTTATACGGGGGTTATCTGTAACACCTCCTTCCCTGATCTTGACAGAATCCAGGCAAGAGTTAAAACTGTGGCTGTCTCAGGGATGATGCTCTTTGAAGTCCCTACTATTCCCAGTAGACCTAATTGAGATAGTCCCTGCAAGACCTCTCACAACCAAAACTTCTTGCTTATCCTATTTCCCATCTCCCCAAAATCCTCTTTGTAGTAGCCAACAGAGCCCATATTTCCCCTTTGCAGGCCCTTTCACTGGAACCAAGCTACTTTTTGTTTGAACCCTCGAACACATTTTTTCATAGAACAATTTTTACAAACAGTGGTTAGGCTCTTCATCATTATACTTCACCATTGTGCAACTGGTTTAAAAATGTTAACTACCCTTAATAATTTTCCCTGTAGGAAAACTTGTTAAAAGTCTCAAACAACCAATTCTCACACTTCTGAATGATAATTCTGGGGTTAACAACTGCCATAAAACAAGACAGTTAAAAGATATTAAGACTCCACAATATATGATAGTGTATATCTTTAATTTTACCATGATTCAACACACACAGAAATTGACAGAAGTTATTTCCTTTGACATTAAAGTTAATAGATTCTCACTTACATTTTCTTTAAGGAGTCCAAAATATACATTTTCAAAATATATATTCTACAATGAAAGCACCCTTAGTCCTAAAAACAATCATAATTGAGTGCCGCAAAGCTCATGCTCAAAGGTTAACATTTCTAAAGCCAACATCAACAAACATGTAATTAAAATAAATATAAATTCTGGGAAGTAAAATTGCTTCCTTCTTATCAAAAGATTACCGTTAAAAACAAACAACACAACAAACCTCTCCTAAGTACTAAGCAGGTCTGTTCATTTTGTTTTCACCTAGAATATTTTTAGTTAATAATCAGTTGCAGGATTAAATCTTACGAATCATAACTGTTTCAGCCAAAGAAAGCCGAAATCCTATCTTTACCACATTACCTTCACCTTTCGTTTTACTTCACTGAGATTAACAATTTCCACTCGAGTATTTTTCAAATTGTTAAAGTAGAGACCCACTGTTAAATCTCTGTAATACCTAAAACATACTGCAAACAATAAAAAAAACAACAACATATGCAATTACAATTTAAAACATTTCTACATTGAAAGCTAACAAAAATAATAAAATAATAGGCACGCAAGAGGCTCCCCACCTTTCATCCCATCCTAACATCCAAGCATTTAACTGTCTTTATAAACCAAACGCCTGGGGCTATGTCAATAGACTACATACACAAATAAAACAAAATTCCTCTCCTCTCAAACAGTCTTGCTAGAGAATTCCTGCAAGTATAAAACATTCCCACATTCCAAGAAGAAATGAACCACTCTTCATTCGTCCTGTTCTTAAGAGATGTAGAATATTAAAATGTATTTTGGAATTGCTTAACTTTGTAGTAAACTATTTCCTGTAAGTAGAAAGGGCTCAACTTTAGACTTCTGAATTTATTTCCACTACATTTCTTGTTAAATGTTATCCTGGCACGTAATTTTAGCCCCAGCTCAGTTGGAAATTTGAAAGGGAAAAAGGAACGAATTAAACAGACAACAGTCGAAAGTGTATTTTAAAGGATGGAGCAAACACTTAAAGACAAGTTTGCACCTTGAGATGTTGAGGAGTCTGAGTCCTACCTCAAAATATCCTACTGTGAATCAATTTGGCATTCAAGTATTTTTAGGAGGTCTATGGTGGTCTCTACTGGAGTACTAGACTGTTGTCAATCCATTAAGGTATCAAAAAGGGTTCCGACTTCCAATCCCCAAAGACCTGATATTGTGTTTAAATGCTGCCCGCATTTACTGGTAACAACAACAAAGCAACAGCAAGAAAAGCTGAGTACCTGTGCACATCTAACTTCTCACCGAAGCCCAATCAGAACAGTTTCAGAAGAGCGGGAAGAGAGGCGAACCAAAATATTTTGTTTGAACCTCGCAGTCTTACCAAAGATATGTCTTGTAAGGGCTGGGGTTTACTTTGCGTCTTTTACGGACCAAAGGGGTAGGGGGAACAGTTTCGTAAGGCAGAAAGAAGATGTTGGGGAAAGAGGAAGGTAGAACTGAGGGGACCGCAGAAGAGGCAGCAGAACATCACCTAAACGTAGATTGGCCTCCAGTTAATTTCCGTTTGGGTTGTTATAAAAAAAACCACAAGCCACAGAGAAACGAGAACGCTAAGTAACTAAGGAGCACTCATCCCTACGCGCAAATGTCCCCAGAGTTAGTCGATCACCTTGTTGGGTTTTTGTGGCGCTGGGTTCCTAAAGCACCCAAGATTCACCAGCGAGCTGGAGTTATCAGCTGTTCCCGAGCAAACCCAGCGCAGCGGAGAGAGAGGGACGCGCGGAGCCAGTCGCAGCACCCGGCGCGTCTCCCAATCCCTTTCCAGGTCGCAAAGTGAAGAAACTTAGTCACTACTCCGGCGTAGCCCACGAGGCCGGCACTATTCCCCATGTACAAGCCCGCTCTCTGGTCCCCGCCCGCTCTGAGCGAAGAAAGCGCAGTTGGGGCAGCGCTTGCTCCGCTGCCCCGCAGCCTCCAGGGGGATTGCTTGGGCACCCCGCTCCCCAGCACCACGCCCCTTCTTTCTCGAGCCCTGGCCAGGGTCCAGAGGGAAGGAGGTGGATGGCTCCAGCCCCTCTTGTTCACCACACTAACCTCACCGCTGCTAGCGCCGTCGCCGAACACCTCCATTTCTTGGTCCCAAGGCTCGTCCTGAGGAGCGATCGGTAACATCGCCCCTTCAGGAGCACTCGAACTGGAGCTGCGAACCGCCAGCACAGCCGCACATCCCGTCTTTTAAGCCTGCCTGCGGCCGCCGAGACCCCCCCAGCCCCGCCTTCAGCGACCACTTCCGTCGCCGCAGGGTCCCTCAGAGGCCGGGAGCGGGGGTCGCTTCCACCACAGGCTGCTGCTCCCCATAGAGAAGAAAACTCTGTGCTGCCTCTCCGAGAGCTGCCGCTCGGCTCCGCTCACCACTGCCGCCGCCGCGACTGGCGCTTGGCGGTGATTACCCCCCCACCCACCCGGGCACCCTTCTTCCCCAGGCCCCCTCCCCGCTCCCAGCTCTGTCAATATGGCGGCAGCGGCAGCGTTACCTGTGCGGCGCCTGGAGCCCCCCACAGCGGCGGCACAACGGCGTCACCCGAACGTCAATGGAGATTCCCCAGCCTGGGGTGAAGGGAGGGTGGGAAAGAGGGGCGGGGGTGGATGCGGAGGACCGCGTGGTTGGGGGGGGTGAAGGGAGGGGGTGTGCTGGGCGGGGTAGGCGGGAGAGGAGTAGTAAAAGCCACTGCTAGCGCCTGGGTAAACCTGCCCACTCCACGGAGCATGCGCGGCGCTGTTCACACATGCTCAGCAGGCCCTCTCAAGTCTACGAAGCAGCCTTGCCCTGCCTACGGGACGATTCCCCAAAAAGATGCGGGGAACTTGGGGGCCCTACTTAGCTTTGGAGGAGTCAGTATCAGGGGTTCTCCAGGAATATCTGCTTGCAGGGCTCACAAAAGGGGTGTCCTATACACCGAACCACACCCATTTTAATACTTGGAGACAAACACTAGAGTGGGGATTTTAGTCCATTATACATTAGCTTCCAAGAAGCATAAGGCAGGAGAAAATGCATTTGAAATAAATTAGTATCTCTGGGCCCTAACTCCCCTTCTGCCTGTCCGGTGGTGTTTCCACTGGTTGCCTTTGTCAATCAATAGTAGTTGGAGCCAACTCACCACCAACAGGAATCCCCAATTTGGGGTGCGGGTAAGAAGGAAACTTTATTCAGTGCAAAACAGCTCAATTGGGATCTAACACCACAGCATGGCTATGGAACAGCTCAATAGTGTTACAACTCAATTATGAAACACGTGTGTGAGGTGGCCCTGTGGCCAGGCCCCTCTCTGGTTAGACAGCTCTACTTCACTCTGCCTGCTCTTTTCTATTCTGGTCCTGTGACGCATGACACATCTTTGGTGGTTCATTCTCCATGTTTCAGCGCTAGTGGGAGAAACACACTTTTAGGTGACAAGGGAAGATGCACTCTCCATACTGGAAGGGAGCTGACTTATATAGCCGAAAGTCCCCTCCCCTGGTCCCTGATTGGCCTGTCATGCAAATGAGGACTCCAAATCTTCATAGTTGGCCCAAAAAGCACTGTCCTGATTGGTTAGAATGGACCTTCTCTGATTGGTCAGTGAAGATGCTGATATAGCTGAGGAGCTCCAATTGGATGGGGAAAGCCTCAGTCCTATTGGTTTAAATACTACTCAAGGAACTCCTTTATATAAGGGCTGACTCAGATGACAGGAACACAGTGCTGGCAGGCAGTTCAGTGTGGAAGGCAGGCAGCTTACTACAGGCTTCTCCCTGAAACACTGTTTGGGTTAGAGGCCTCTGATTAGAAAAGGCTGCTAGGCTCTGCTTTTAAGTTTGATCCTAGCTGGCCACAAGGAATCCTTCTTGGTAGGTATTTTCTTTCTCAGGGTCCACACCTTCATACTATTGATAACACAGTGTTTCTGGTGTACACACACACACACACACACACACACACACACACACACACACCACTTATTGGACTCTACTTGTGGCAATGAAGGCAGAATGTACAAAAGCTAACCTAATACCACCCCGCTCTGAGGATATTAGGCCTGTAGTGACCGTAATTACCATTTTTCTTTCTTCTTCAAATCAAACCTTTCCTACTCAGCTACTGGAAGCCACACACTGTACTAGGTGCTACCGATATAACTGAGATCACATACAGTCTCATACACAGGAGATTATCAAGATCCTTCCCATCAAAACACTTCAGAACCAAAAGTAAAAAAAGTTATTCCACTTTTGAACTTCAAAGAGACTTAAAAGAACAATTGTTAACTGTGACTAAGCCAGCTCAGTACTTGGAGACATTTCTAATGGTGGACATAAAACATACAGCACCTTCTCCCACCTCCCCCCTACTAAGGGCAGTTGTGTTGTGCTCAGTGGATCACAGAGGTTGGCACTGGATTGTAAACAAGGATCACTAATCGTGCCCTCCCACCTACTCGGCTTAAAATCCCGGGGAGAAAGTGATCTTTATGATTCTGTAAAAGTAGAACCTTTGAAAGTAGTGGGTACATGAAGCTATAAACAGTGAAAAATGTGTGTGTGTGCACACGCACATAAACTTGTTTGGCTGAACGGACAGTGTTCTCAACTAAGGCCAACCTTTTTGAACATTGGATCATATCCCTTCTTGCCTACTCAAAGGCTTTGTTCTGCAATTCCAGCCCCTCTCACAGCATCCACCTATTTGTTTCCCTCTACTGGACCTTTCCCATCAGCAAAAAGCATGCTGTTACTGACTTCAACTTGCTTGACCACACATTAGCATTTGATGCAGTTCATGACCCACTCTTCTTCATTTTCCTACTACATCATTGGCCATTTCTTCTCAGTGTCCTTTGCTGGATCATTCCTCATCTTCTCAATCTCTAAAAGTTGTAACTTCTGGGCTAAGTCCTCCACCTCTATCTCCCCCGACATCTTTTATGGGAGATTCCCTTATCCCACCCAATTCCACTGCTTTAAATCCCATCTGTATGCTAAGAACTCTCACATTTTCTCTCCATCCACAAACTCCTTGAAATCAATACTTTTATACATGTAACTGACTATTCTACTTGGAAATCTATTAGGTATTTCAAATTTAACCTATTCAAAACTGAATTCTTGATTTGACCCCAACCAACCTGATCCTCAGTCTGCTCCAGGGCAATTAATGACCTCCACCATCCACCTAGTTTACTGCTCAAATGTCACTTCAGAGTCCTTCTATAACTGTCCCTTCTAAAACACCATTTATATAAATCTCTAGTCTTATCCTGCTTTTTCTTCATAACACAAATTAGCATGTAGTATATGATATATTTTTTAAACTCATTCCTCCCAGCACTAGCATAATGCCCAGAACAAAATGGAGCTCAATAAATATTTTCTGAATGAATGAATTTGTTCCTTGCTATTTTTGTGCATTTGATAAATACACCATATTACCTATATTAAGAAGCTTACTCACTGTGCATGTATTTTTTTGCTTCTATATAAAATTTAACTTTCACATATGTTCGTTCATTTAATATTCCCCTTACCATATAAACATGCACACCTCTCTCATTTAAAAAAATGATCATCAAAATCCCTTCCTCAACTCAATGATTCTAATAGGCTCCTTATTTCTCAAATCATTCAATCAGTTAACAAGTTCTTTTACTTTTATCTCAAATATTTTTAAATGTCTGCTCCATCCCCACTACCATTGCCTCAGTTCACTTCATACATTTCCTTGAACTGATGATACTAATGATCCCTCTTAACTGGTCGTTCTGACTCTAAATTTATACCCTCTCTCTCCAGTGCATCCTCCTTACTGGCAGCCTAGTGATCAAAATTCTTCAATGATTCTACATCATCTTCAGTAAAGTATCCAAACTCCTTGGCTCTGAATGCAAATGTTTTCACCATCTGGCCTCTGACTAACTTTCCAGCTTTCATTTACCACCTCATAGTCCAGTCAAATCTATCCATATGCTATTGTCTTGTCCCTATCCCAGTCTCCCTAGAAAACTTATTCTTAATAGCTATCAATACTAACAACTACTATTTGCTGAGAACCCACTATGCTGCAGGCATATGTTCTTCGTAAATTCATTTAGCCCTCATAATAATTTGTAAAAAATTATATTATCTGTATTTTACAGACGAGGAACCTGAGCTTTGAAAAGGTTCAGTGATTTTTTTCAAGACCTCACAGATATTAAATGGAAAAATCTAGAATTAAAACTAGGTCTGCCTGATGGCAAATCATCTATCCCACTCTGGTGCTCTGTGAAGCCTCTCTGATCTTGCCGGCCTCCCTTTCCCCCACCCCCCACACTCCTTCTACTCATCCCTGGGGAAAATTAGGCACTCATTCCTTTGTACTTCATAGCATCTTTTCTTTACCAGAAAACTGAGCTTTTTGATGTTAGTGAATTAACCTATTAAGCTCTGCATTCATAGCATGTGGCTGGTGCTCAATAAATATGCTGGATGGACAAACCACTCTTCTCTACTCTAGCCAGACACTGAGTTAAAGCTGCAGGATGATATAAAAACGTATGACAGTACTTAACTGCAGAGTTTAATGCTTATTTGTTCTATGTTGACTTCCTATGTCAAAGACACATTTGATTTTAAGTTAGTAGTAACCATGGCCTATTACACCTCATTTCTACTAGCCCATAAGACCTTTGGGTTATTGGTGAAAAACATGGTGACTTCATTTAAGCACAAAGGCAGGTATTAAGAAACACTTGAGCTTCTCAGTCTTCTGCAAAGATTGTTGCTTTCTTTTCAGTCTTCAGGAAATTTTTAGCCTAAAATATTATATATACCTATTCATATGTATCTCTGGATTTCCAGTTATTGTAGCATTGCATTAAAAATTTACACAATATTTGGCAACATTTTGGTGGTTCTGGAACTGGGATGTACTATATCTAGTTTCTAAATAATATATTGCTCATCATAAAAGATGATAAGATGGGCTCCACCACCATTATAACATTGTTCTGAATATTTCCAGGACTAGGGCGAGAGTACACTTAAACGTCCACACTGACTTCTTTACCCTGTGACAAATGGCACACAATAGATGACCATGGTCAGGGGTAAAAGTGGGTGATCATGTAATTTAATTGAAAAAAGTTAACTGACCCATATGAAGATAAAAACCAACTCATCTTGTCCCACTAAGGGGGTGTGAAATATGAACCAAAGGCTTTTGATCAGCAGATCACAGACCACCCACAGATCCTACACTGTGGTTCTAATTTCTATTCTGTGACATAGTAATGCATATTTGGGGCACAATTATAGAAAGAGTCGCATAGTCTCTCAGTATTCTCTGCCTATTTTCCCAAAATTTATAATCCAAATAGCTGGAAAATGGTGAGCCAACACAGAGCATAAAATTAGTATTAGAAAAATATTCAAATATTTTCTTTTGGTGATATTCTGATTTAAAATATAAAAATGGGATTCATGTACAGAATCAGAGAACTTTTAAGTGTTTAAGTTTTAACAAATACTTTTAATCATCAAATAATTCTTTAGGAGTGTCAGACAACTTTCATTCTCTAAATATACTAAGTAACTTTGGGCCCTCTAAAAATCAATTTCAAAAGGTAGAACAATAAATAAATAAATAAATAAATAAATAAATAAATAAATAAATAAAATATTTAAAATAAAAACAAGAAATGAATTCCAAAAACAGATACACTTTTATAAACCAAAGCCATAATGCAAGATGTGAAGTTAATTTGGCTGCCCATACCCTTCACAGTATTGTTCACCAAGGTTGAGTCAATCACTTTGACTGGTTTTTCAATGTCTCTTCTCTAACTCACAATTTTCTGTTTGGGTCCCTTGCAAATCTTGGAGCTTTGTTGAGGAGAGTTCTTTCTGAGATAAAGTTGTACCAGTCTCTGATTAAGGATATGGGAGTAACTATGTTACCCTATTCAAACTTCAAACATATTCATAAACCTATAAAGCAATAATAAATATAAATTTGTACATCTACTAATTCACCTAGTTTCAGACGGTCTTTTGCATATAATTTGCAAAACTGTTGTCACCTACAATAAAACATGTGATTAGATCTCCCATGACTGAAGTAAAGATAAAGGATTTCCCTGGACCCATCCACACCTGCTCACTAGATTCCCCTGGTATTTAAGGTTCTTAAATAGGATTTCTGAATCAGATAATTTCAGTCTTATAGTTATGGTCTTATTAACATTGTACTCTAAGTCATTGGTAAGTGTGCATCAGAATCATCTGCATGGCTTTGTCAAAACACAGATTGCTGAGCTTCAGTGCTTCTGATTCAGTAAATCTGGGTTGGAGGCTGAGTGTTTGCATTTCTACCAAGTTCTCAGGTGATTCTGATACTGCTAGTCTGGGGAACACACTTTGAGAACTACTGCTTTAAGTTATAATTAACTACATAAGTAAGAGGCAGATATTTTAGAGAGTAACTTTGTTCAAAAAGCCTAGATGATTCATTCAAATTTCATATATTTTGAACTCATATAAAAAATGAATAGTGGGAGATGAGGGTAAGGGGGATCAAATATACGGTGATGGAAGGAGAACTGACTCTGGGTGGTGAACACACAATGTAATTTATAGATGATGTGATATAGAATTGCACACCTGAAATCTATGTAATTTTACTAACAATTGTCACCCCAATAAATTTAAAAAAAAATGAATAGGGACTTGGAAAGTAAATGCAAATTTAAACTGGAAAAGAATACACAAAGGAAATCTTATACAAGGTACAAACTCTATTGAGGCACTTTAAGACCTCATTATATAAAAACAGAAAAAAATAAGATAAAATAAAAATAAATAAAAATAGTTGGCATGCTAATAACTACTTATTAGTATATATAGTAGAATGTAGTAAAAGTGTCCTTTTCCCCCCTCATGCCCTGTTTTAGGAATTCAACTGGGAAAATGGAAAAATCAGGAGGTGGCTACAGAAGAAAAGGATATATAATATAGGAGGTGTGATCACAAAATATGGTGAATATTTAAATAAAAAAATTGAGTACAGTAAAAGACACATTGCCATTAATACCCCTCAAAATACTCCCCCTTGCTTCTAATACACTTAAATCCTATCGTTCTTGCCACTTTCTGAAGCAGTTCTGGAAGTCCTCTTTTGTGAGTGTCTTTAGTTGCACTGTCCTCCTGAATTGATTCAAAACGTTAACCTTTCATAGTCATTTTGACTTTGGGGAAGAGCCAGAAGTCACAGGGTGCCAGATCTGGTGAATAAGGTGGATGAGGACACACCATGCTTTTATATGACAGAAATTGCCATATCAGAAGCGGTGTGTGACATGGCGCGTTGTCATGATGGAGGATGAAATAAAGACATTCATGAAAGAGGACTTCCAGACTTCTCCAGAAAGTGGCAAGAACAATGGAATAAGTGTGTTCGAAGTGGAGTGTTTTGAGGGGGATTAATGGCAATGTGTCTTTTACTGTAATAAATTTTTTAAATTTAAGCATTTACCGTATTTTTTGATCCTCTCTCTCTCTTTCTCTCTCTCCATATACATATATATATATATATATATATATATATATATATATATATATATATATACACACATTCAGACTGGGCACAGATAAGAGCAGATGACCAGCTTTTAGGTTAGCTGTAGTCAACAAGTCAGAGATAAGCAGGTTGGAATTAGGAAGATAGGTAGACACTGATATTGGCAGAAGGTTCTTGTCCAGTGGATCGGGACCACTTTAGGTAGATGTAGTGTAGTATCCTGGATAGTTCCTTGGAAGAGAAGTTGCTTTGAGTCTAAGCCAGGCCATACTTAAGTAAGCTTTTTTTTCTTTTTTCCTTCTATTTAGAGCCCTGCTCCTTGATAGAATTCTGAATGTTAAAAGAGCCCACACATTTATGTAAATTTGTTTCCCTGGGAACTAGGGGGTGGAGAATTATTGTAATTTCTGTAGTAACATTTGGACCCCCTATCAGATGAAAGGGGTACATATTTGACCTAATTTGAAGCAACAGAGGCATCCATAATCCTAAACAGGCCTATGTCAGGGTCCTGACATATTTAGACAAAACAAAACTTTAAAAAACAAAAATTGGTTTCCCATCCTAAAACTGGGAATTATTTTCACCATTTTTTTCTGCATTTAGTGATTCAGAGTTCACTTAGCTCATAAATTATTTATTGAATTAACCTAAGTCTAATTTCACGCTGTTTTCAAAGTAAATATTATACAAAATAATCTTGTAACTCCTTTACAAATTCCTAGAAAATACATCCTATATAACCATGAAAAGTTCTTAAAGGCAACACAGCTTCTACCCAAGTTCTCTGATTTTTTTTATGTTTTTGAGTATGATCTAGTATACAAGGTCTGACAATTGTTTGCAGACTTGTTGCACCAATGTTGCTAACCTTATTTGTTGCACCAATGTTGCAGACTTGTTGCACCAATGTTGCTAACCTTATTTGTTGCACCAATGTTGCAGACTTGTTGCATCAATGTTGCTAACCTTATTTGATACCAGAGGGATTATTCATTATGAATTTGTACCAACTGGACAGTTAACCTAGTTTACTATTTGGAAGTGCCGAAAAGGCTGCGTGAAAAAATTAAACGACAATGACCCGAACATTTCCCCAACAATTCATGGCTTTTGCATCATGAAATGCACCAGCTCACATGGCACTGCCTGTGAGGGAGTTTTTAGCCAGTAAACAAATAACTGTATTGGAACACCCTCCCTACTCATCTGATATGGTCCCCAGTGATGTTTTTCTTTACCTGAAGATAAAGGAAATATTGAAAGGAAGACATGTTGATGACATTCAGGACATCAAGGGTAATATGATGACAACTCTGATGACCATTCCAGAAAAAGAGTTCCAAAATTGCTTTGAAAGGGTGGACTAGGCACCGGCATTGGTGCATAGCTTCCCAAGGGGAGTACTTCAAAGTTGACCGTAGTGATATTCAGCAATGAGGTATACGGTACTTTTTCTAGGATGAGTTCACGAACTTAATTGTCAGAACTTGTATTTAAGTGGACATTTAAGTAAAACAAAATTAATATATATTTTTAATATAAATTATACATGCTTAAAATGTACAATATGATGATTTGATATACATAGTGAACGGATTACTATAGTCAAGCTAATTTACATATCTCCTTAGAGTTACCACTTTTTGTACATGATGAGAAGACCTGAAATCTCTTAGCAAATTTCCAGTATTCAATACAGTATTATTAACTATAGTCATCATGCTGTAGATGAACTCTAGACTTATCCATCCTGTAAAATTGCAACCTTTAAGCTCCCAATTCCTTAACCCTCTTTCTTCTATAACTACCATTTTATTTTCTGTTTCTATGTATTCAATTTTTTTAGATTACACATACAGGGGAGATCATGCAGTGGCTTTTTTTTCTGTGTCTGGGTTATTTCACTTAGCATAATGTTCTCCAGGTTCATCCATGTTACAAATGGTAGGATTTCCTTCTTTTTATGACTGAATAATATTCCAAATATCATGTTTGCTTTAACCATTCATCCATTGATGGACACTTGGGTTGTTTCCATACCTTGGCTATTGTGAATAATGCTGCAACGAACATGGGAGTGCAGATATATCTTTAGGGTACTGGTTTCATTTCCTTCATGTATATTGCTGGATTATGTGGTAATTCTATCTTTAGTAAAATTACCATTAACCAGAGGTCCAACAATGGCATTTCTTGTCTTATGAATTTTAACCATTTGAAGAAAAGAATTAGGAAGAAGTCTTACTTAAATGAATAGCTATTCAAACTTAATCTAATATCATACCATAAAAACACTTTCTTGTTTATCATATGACATTGAAATGAGAAAAAAACTCATTGAAAAACATAAATACTAAACCTAAGTCAGAGAAGATTTGGCAGCCTTTTAAATAATAATAAATTATTAATGTTGCAAACATCTTAGAACTGGAATAGATAACTAGGCCTACAAAGAAGGAGGTAAGACACAAAAATAAACTCATACATGTCCTCTCCTTCAACATTCTTTAAACAAATTGATTTTTTTTGATGACAGCAACCAGCATTCCATTTCAGCCTAAAATGTAGAAAAGATAGAAGTGCATCATTTCTACACTAACAACAAAAAAGGCAAATAAGCAACAAAACAATAACACTTTTTGAACGCATCAGATAGGTGAGGTCACAGGGCAAGAGTAGCCTAAAATCCAAAGAAAGACAAACCTTCCAAGGAGAAAAGGAAAGCAAGCACTGATTCACCTATAGCAGAACACGGGGGTAAGAGACATAGGATGCCATAAAGCACTAACGATAATTGAATTAAAATTTTTAATGAATTGCTAAAGGCCATATATGTAGTAGTATATTAGAGAACTTCTTGGAGCTACAGAGACAAGGGAAGTTGACATTTACTCTCAGGCTGTCCTCTACAGACACACGTATGGTGATCATGAGAGAGATTGGTGGCAGGGCAGAACGCCAGTAAAGCCTTCCATTGCAGGCATGGAAGAGGGTGAGAGCCATGATTACAGCAAAGGCAAAAATTCTGTACAAATGCTACTGGGTGATGGGGGGAGGTAGGGGCAGCACACACTGTTGGCCCTCAGGTAACATGTGAATACTCACTTCTTCTGAGGAAGGGTAAAAGAAAAAAAAAAAAAAAACTCCTACTATTTCTTAGCAGAGGGACAAAAAGCTATCCTAGACCTACACAATTAGAGGCTTCCTACTAATGGAAAGGGATAGAACACTATTTCCCTCAAAGGTCCACCAAAGATACAAGGTGAAATTCAGCTGCCATGTAGAGGAGAGATGATATCACTGAGAAAATTCTTCTCTGGAAAACCAAGGACACAGGGCCCGTCTAAGACTGAGGCTAAACCAGAACAACAGAGAAACCCCCTTGTCCCACTATCAACTAACATGTACCAAATAAAAAGCAACAACAAATCAATTGAATATGGATCATAGTGTAAAACAAAAAACTAAAACTTTTAGAAGAAAACAAAAGAAAAATCTTTGTGACTTATGGTTACAACTCTAAAGTGAAGAGTTCTTAAATATGACATCAAAGCCATAATCCATAGAAGAACAAATTGATAAATTAGACTTTGTCAAATTAAAAGATTTTATTCTGCAAAAGACCTTATTAAGAGAACGAAAAACAAGACATGACCTGGGAAAATTATTTATAAGTCAAGGCAAGGCCTTATTTCCAGAATATATAAAGAATTCTATAAACTCAACAGAAAAAAAAAATCCAATTAAAAGACAGGAAAAATACTGGAACAAACACTCCACCAAACAGGACATAGGTATGCTAAGAAGCACATGAAAAGATATTCAACACTGACAACCCAAAATGCTGACAAGAATAGAGCAACAGGTACTTTTATTCATTGCTGCTGCGAATGCAAAATGGTACAGCCACTTTGGAAGACAAAAATAATCATATTCATAACATACAATCCAGAAATTGTACTCTTTGGTATTTACCCAAAGGAACTGAAAACTTATGTCCACAAAATACCTAGTACATGAATTTTTTTTTTGTTTGTTTTTGTTTTTTTTTTTATTTAAATTTATTGGGGTGACAATTGTTATTAAAATTACATAGATTTCAGGTGTGCAATTCTATATCACATCATCTATAAATTACATTGTGTGTTCACCACCCAGAGTCAGTTCTCCTTCCATCACCGTATATTTGATCCCCCTTACCCTCATCTCCCACCCGCAATCCCTTTACCCTCTGGTAACCGCTAAATTACGTTCCCCAGATTAATTTTCAAACCCCGTGGCCATCCTGTGGTCA
This sequence comes from Rhinolophus ferrumequinum, assembly GCF_004115265.2. Classification (NCBI taxonomy): domain Eukaryota; kingdom Metazoa; phylum Chordata; class Mammalia; order Chiroptera; family Rhinolophidae; genus Rhinolophus; species Rhinolophus ferrumequinum. The sequence goes on along the minus strand of NC_046284.1, from coordinate 70,696,654 downwards.
CCGACTGCCCTTCAATCCCTTCACCCGCCCCCCCCCCCCACCCATCTAGCAAACCTCAGTTTTTCCTCTTTGTCTCCAACACTGTTTCTGGTTAGTTCATTCACTTATTCTTTTCTTTAGATTCCGCAAATAAGTGAGATCATATGGTACTTATCTTTCTCTGTCTGACTTATTTCACTTAACATAATGTTCTCTAGGTCCATCCATGTTGTTGCAAATGGTAAGATTTCTTTCTTCTTTATGGCTGCGTAATACTCCATTGTATAAATGTACCACAGTTTCTTAATCCAATCATCTACCGATGGGCATTTTGGTTGTTTTTTTGTTTGTTTGTTTTTTCTTTGTTTTTTTACTTTACAGACAAATTTTACTGAACATTTAGGGTACAGATAATTCCAGTAATGCACAGACTCCCCAGGAGGTGAAGCTCCAGGGAGTCCTTAAATCACTCTGTGAAGCAATGTCACCTTGCTACCAAGACCAGACAAAGACAGCAAGTGAAAGTATAATTACATCACATTTATAAATATTTTTGCAAGAATCATAAGCGAAATTTAACCAAACCAGTACAGCACTGCATAAAAAACATACCATGACCAAATTTGGGTAGTGTGAAGAAGGTAAATTTAGTATGATCTATTTGTCTAATTTACCAACATTAAGAGATTAAAGCAGAAAAAAAAAGCTTAAGTATCTCAATCAGTACAAAAAAAGCATTCAGTAAAATTCAACTTCTATTTAAGCTTTAAAAAATTTAATAAACTAGAAAGAGAAGGGAAATTCCTTACCCTTATGAAAGGAATCTACAGAAAGCCTGCATTAAACTACCTGGTCACCAGTAAAACTTTAAAAAGCAATCTCTGTAAAATCAGAGACAAGACAAGAACATCTGTTACCATCATTTCTACTCAGCGTTGTTGTAGAGGTACTAGCTTGGAAAAAGACAAAAGAAAAGAAAGTATAAGTATTTAAAATGAAAGGGGAAAAACTGAGTTATTTGCTTATGGGTGTTAATTGGAATACTACTCCTAAATATTTACTCCCTCCATATACTAGGATTATATACCCCCACCCTCTTTTAGCTGCATTACCCCTGAGTCCCATAGAAAGGGTTTAGGTGCCCTCCTCTCTGGCTTTGGTTTTGGCCAGGTCACATGCTTTCACCAATGGGATGTGTTAATGTGATTGTGCCCGACTGGTTTGGTTCACTTTTGCTCCTGACCTTGGCTATGAGAAAAGCATCTCTTACATAGTGGCCACTGTTTCAGCTTGGAACCCAGAGTGAGAAGACATGTAGAGGCCAGCAAAGTCCAGCAAGACCCAGAAAAACTGCAGCCTGCTACAGCTTTAATCTAATGCAAGCAAAAAAACTGTTTGTGAGCTATTGGGCAAAAGCTTTTTCATAAATACGCTGGTACTATGAATGTCTGCAAAGTAAACCCAAAAGAAGCTACGAGTAAATTATTAAAATTAGTCAGAGTTTAGAAATGTTCGTAACTGCCTTTCTATTCACATTTCTTTATATGTATATGTAACATTTTTTATTAGTTTCAGGTGTACAAAACAATGTAATAGACATGTATCATTTATATCCCTCACACAGTGATAAACCTCCTCACCCCATCTACTACTTCTTTGACATCGCATACAGCCATTACATTTCCACTTTCTCTATTACTAATGCTGTAATCCGCTTCTTGTAACTATATATATATATATATAGAAAATTGTAGTTGACATTCACTATTGCTCAGCTTCAGCTTCAGGTGTATAGTGCAGTGATCAGGCATTTATGTCACCTCTGAGGTGATCTCCCTAATGAGACAAGTGTCCATCGGATACCCTACAAAATCTTTACAACATTATTGATTACATTCCCCAAATTGACTTTTGTATCCCCGTATGAATGTTTATAGCAGCTTTATTCATAATTGCCAAAACTTGGAAGCAACGAAGATGTCCTTCAGTAGGTGAATGGATACATAAACTGTGGTACATCCAGACAGTGTTATACTATTCGGTGCTAAAAAGAAATGAGCTATCAAACCATGAAAAGACATGGAAGACCCTCATTTGAATATTACTAAGAAAGAGGCCAATATGAAAGGTTATATATTATATGATTCCAATTATATGACATTGTAGAAAAAGCAAATCTATGGAGACAGTAAAAAGAGCAATTGTTATCAGCAATTAGTGGGGAGGAAAAGATGAAGAGGACATTTAGGGCAGTGAAACTATTCTGTGTGGTACTATAATGGTGTATACAAGCGATTACATAATTTTCAAAACCCATAGAGTGTACAAGAACAAGAATGAACCATAATGTAGACTATGGACTTTGGTGATAAGGATGTTTCAATGTAAACCCGTAGATTGTAACAAATGTCCCATTCTGGTGTGAGATTTTGATAATGAGAGAGGCTGTGCATATACACAGGTAGGGGAAATATGGAAAAATCTCTGTATCTTCCTGTCTATTTTGCTATGAATCTTAAATTGTGCTTTAAAGAGTCTATTTTAAAAAATAAGATATTTAACATTACTATGGTATGAATGTTTTTGTCCCCCTTCAAAATTAGATTAGTACTTAGAAAGAAATTGATAGCATTAAGTGATTGTATGAGAAAAGAAGAAACATCTTAAATCAATAACCTAAAGTTCTACCTGAAGAAAGTAGTAAAAGAATAGCAACTTGAACTCAAGGCAAGCAGAAGGAAGGAAATAATAATAATAAAAAGACTGGAAATGAATTAAATTGAACACAGAAAACAATAAAGAAAATCAATAAAACCAAATTTGATGCTTCTTGAAAAGATGAGTCAAACTGATAAATCACAATCAGCACCAATCAAGAAAAAAGGGAAAAGGCACATATTAAAGATATAAAAAATGAAACAAGGGATATCACTACAAATCCTGCAGATATGAAAAGGGTAATAAAGGATACTATAAACAACTTTATGCCCATAAATCCAAAATTAGATAAAATAAACCAATTTCTTGAAAGAAACAAATAAAAGCTCACTCAAGACTAAACAGATGTTCAATGGAATGTTATTCAGGCATAAAAGGAATGAAATACTGAAACATGCTACATGGATGAACCTTGAAAACATTATGCAAAGTTAAAGAAGCCAGACACAAAAGACTACACAGTGTACAATTCCATTTGTATGAAGTGTCCAAATAGGCAAATCCATAAAAATAGAAAGTAAATTAGTCATTTCTAGGGGCTGTAGGGAGGGAGAAATAAAGAGTGGCTACTAATGGGTACTGGGTTTCTTTTTGGGTGATGAAAATGTTCTGGAATTATATAGTGGTGATGGTGATACAATCTTGTAAATATACTAAACTCTACACTTCAAATGGGTGAAGTTTATAGTATGTGAATTACATCTCAATTAAAAACAATAAACAGATAGCATGAATAGTCTTGTATCTATTAACATAATGAAATTCATAGTTTAAAATATTGCAACAGAGAAAATCAGGCCCAGGTAGCTTGACTGGTGAATTCTAACAAATACATTTAATTAAGAAATAATACCAATTATACACAAGCTCTTCCAGAAAATGGAAAAGGCAGGAACACTTTCCAAGTCATTTATAATTCCAGTACTAACCTGATACCAAAAAAGGGACAAAGAGATTACAAGAAAAGAAAAATGCAGACCAATATACTTCAAGAACATAGGGGGAAATATCTTCAACCAATATATGAGCAGAGTTCACAAATAGATTTTTTAAAAAAGAGAATGCATTATGACCAAGAGAGATTTCTCATGAAAATGAAAGGTTAGTCCAGCATTAAAAAAACAATTAATGTAATTCACCATATTAAGAGAATAAAGAAAAAAAATATAGAATTGTTTCAATAAATGCAGAAAAAGCATTTGACAAAATCTAACATCCATGCATGATGAAAATGCTCAGCAAATTAGGAATAGAAACTTCTCCAAACTGCATAGGGACATCTATGAAAAACATACAGTTAACATTATACTTAAAGATAATAATGAATGCTTCCCCACATCCCAAGATCAGGAACAAGAAAGGCAAGAATGTGCTATTATAAATGGTACAGTTTATTTAATATTAACATCCAATTATTCCTTGCTAGTGTATAAACACAGAAAGATTTTTCATAGTGATCTTATAGCGTATGGACATTCTCACCACTGTTATTCAACAGTGCACTGGAGGTTCCAGCCAGTGATATATGAAACGAAAAATGATCAAAAGTCATTCAGATTGAAAAGGAAAAAAGAAAAAAAAACACCCAATTCATAGAAAATATAAGTGTGTACATAGAAAAACCAAAATAAAATAAAATAAAATAAAAATCTACTAGAACTAATAAGTGAGTTTAGCAAAATCATAGGCTACAGGATTAATATGCAAAAATCATTTTATATCTATATACTAGCAAAGAATAATTGGAAATTAATATTAAATAAACTACCATTTATAATAGCACCAAAACATGAAATACTTAGATATAATTCTAACAAAATATGTGCAGGCTTTGTAATAAAATAGCAATAACTACGTACTTATCAATAATCGCTTTAAATGTACATGGATTAAATGCTCCAATCAAAAGACATAAGGTAGCTGAAGAGATAAAAAAACAAGACCCATACATATGCTGTCTACAAGAGACCCACTTCAGATCTAAAGATACACACAGACTGTAAGTAAAGGGATGGAAAAAGATATATCATGCACATAGAAATGAAAAGAAGCCAGGAAAGCAATACTTTATACCAGACAAAATAAACTTTAAAACAAAGTCTATAATAAGACACAAAGAAGGACATTTCATAATGTTAAAGGGCTCAATCCCACAAGAGGATATGATCCTAGTACACATTTATGCACCCAACATAGGAGCACCTAAATATATAAAGCAAATATTATCTGAAATGAAGGGAGAGATCAACCGTAATATAGTCATACCAGAGGATTATAACACCCCATTGACATCAATAGGTAAGATTTCCAGACAGAAAATCAAAAAGAAAACAGCAGCCTTAAATGACACATTAGACCAGATGGATTTAATTGATATTTTTAAAGAATTTCACCCCAAAGCATCAGAATACACATTCTTTTAGGTACACATAAAACATTTCCCAGGATAGACCACATGTTACGCCACAAAATAAGTCTCCATAAATTTAAGAATACTGAAATCATATCAAGCATTTTCTCCAACCACAGTGGTATGAAACTTGAAATCACATAGAAGAAAAAAGCTGGGATGGACGTCATCAAAATGGTGGCATGAAGTGAGCCTCTGGAAATCTTCCCTGGAATTTACAACAAATCTAACAACTATAACTCCACAAAGGACGCCATGCACAGCAGACAGGAAAAACGAAGAGGCTCACTACTGAATTCACATAAAGGTGGGCAAATTGCACGAGCAGGAGAGGAGGGAAGGGAGAAATGTGGAGACGGAGCTGCGCGGGCGCAGGAGGCAGACCTAGCTCAGTTCTCCGAGCTCCCATCCTGGAACTAGCGCAGCTGCAGGACAGGGAAGAACTCGGACTGCTAGGGCTCTGTTTATCGCCTACAGGGCTGAGGGGACAGCATATAACATAGTTGGACCCAACGCTCAAGGCAGAGACCTTGGAGCAAAGACTGAGGGAAGAAGGCTGAAAACGGTGGTTTAAGCCCTCACTGCCGCAGAGAACGGAAGTCTTAGGCACTGAATCTAGCCGCCAACTCCCTACCCTCCCAGAGTTCGTCCTGCCCCCATCTGCCCAGTGGTAGAAGTGGCACAGTAGCAGGGTCAGATCAAAAGAACAGAATATTTGCAGTTCTGAGAACTGTGGTCCAAAGACACAGATTTGCAGCCCAACTAGTTTCGGGAAAGAGGAGGGAGCTGTGGAAGCAAGACTGGCTATGGTGGTGGCTGACGCCATTGCTCTGGGCCACCTCTCACAACTCACCCGCCCCAGTCCCCACCTGTCTGGGCGGATTGCTGCAGGAGTAAACAGAACTGCTGAAACACACAGGCTCTGAATCTGGTGTAGGAAGAATTTTGGAATTTCAAAAACTCTCCACATCCCCACAGGGACATGGTGCCCTATGACACAGGTGAACGGTCAACAGAGGAGAAGCCCGCCTTCCAGGGAATCCCCCCATGTGCAGAGAAAACATAATACTACAGTGTGAGAGAGAAAAAAAAGACTGCAATAGGAGAGAAAATAAAACATTCTACAAACACGTACTGGAAAACAAAAGAAAGACATCTTCCTATCAACCTGTTGCAGAACCCACTCCTGTAGATGTCTAGGAAGAGAAATAATAAATCATCAATTGCCATGAATAACCAAGGCAAGAAGACAGCTCAGAAAGAAAGTGAAAACTCTCCAGAAAATGAACTTAAAGATATGGAAATATGTGACTTAAATGACAGAGAATCCAAGATTGCAGTTCTGAAAAAACTCAACAAGATGCAAGAAAACACAGAAAGGCAGTTTAATGAACTCAGAAACACAATCAAAGAACAACATGAACATTGTACCAAAGAGATTGAAATTTTAAAAAAGAACCAAATAGAATTTCTGGAGATTAAGAACTCAATACAAGAAATTCAGAATGAAATAGCCAGCTTAGGTAGTAGAGTTGACCAGATGGAGTTACGAACCAGAGATATCGAAGATAAAAACCTGGAAATTACACAGATGGAAGGAGAAAGAGACTTGAGACTTAAAAGAAATGAAAGAACTCTACAAGAACTTTCTGACTCCATCAGAAAGAGCCATATAAGAATAATGGGCATACCAGAAGGAGAATAAAGAGAAGGGAACAGAGAGTATATTCAAACTAATAGTCAATGAGAACTTCCCAAACTTGTGGAAAGAACTGGATCCTCGAATCCAAGAAGCAAATAGAACACCTAAATACCTCAACCCCAACAGGACTTCTCCAAGGCACATAGTATTGAAGCTGTCAAAAATCAATGACAACGAAAGAATCCTCAAGGCAGTCAGGGAAAAGAAGACAAAGTAAAGCCCATTAGATTATCATCAGATTTCTCAGCAGAAATTCTACAAGCCAGGAGGGAGTGGAAACAAACATTCAAACTATTGAAAGAGAGAAATTATGAGCCAAGAATAATATACCCAGCAAAGATATCCTTTAGATATGAAGGAGGAATAAAGACCTTTCCAGACATACAGAGGCTGAGGGAATTTTCTAATACATGATCTGCACTATAAGAAATACTAAAGGAGGCTACTCGACCACCATCAACAGAACAATTTGTGGCAACCAAAACACAACAAGGGGGAGAGTAAAGGCCTGAACCAGAATATGGGATTGGAGAAAGTAGGCATGCTGAAGAAATGGAATACTCTAAATATCAAACATTCTTTTACATAAACTTAAGGGCAACCACTCAAAAAAAATCCAGAACTGAAATATATACTGTAATAAAAGAAGAAACAGGGAAAAATCATAGAATACCACCATACAGAAATAACAGACAACAACAAATAGGCAAAGAAACAATGGAGACAGAGTCTTACCAGAAAACTACAGATAGAAAGATAGGAAATCCTCACATATCATTAATCACCCTAAATGTAAATGGACTGAACTCACCAATAAAAAGGCACAGAGTAGGAAGAAGATTGGATCAAAAAACTAAACCCAACCAGATGTGTCTTCAAGAGACACATCTCAGCTACAAAGACAACTATAGACTCAAAGTGAAAGGGTGGAAATTGACACTCCAAGCAAATGGTATGCAGAGAAAATCAGGTGTAGCTATACTGATATCACATGAAACAGACTTCAGGGTGAAAAAGGTAACAAGAGACAAAGATGGACATTACATAATGGTAAATGGGACTATACAACAAGAAGAAATAACAGTCATCAATATTTATGCCCCCAATCAGGGAGCACTGAAGTATGCCAAGCAACTACTAACAGAACTAAAGGGAGAAATTGACCAAAACACAATTCGGGGATTTAATACATCATTGACAGCTATGGATAGATCATCCAAACAGAAAATAAATAATGAAATAGCATCTCTAAATGACATATTATGTGAAATGGAAATAATTGACATTTATAGAGCACTTCATCCTAAAACATCAGCCTATACATTTTTTTCTATTGTACATGGAACATTCTCAAGGATAGATCATATATTGGGACATAAAACTGACCTCAGCAAATTTAAAAAGATTGAAATCATACCAATCATATTCTCTGATCACAAGGCTTTGAAATTGGATATCAACTGCAAAAAGAAAGCAGGAAAAAACACAAATATATGGAGATTAAACAACATACTTTTAAAGAATCACCAGGTGAAAGAAGAAATAAGAGGAGAGATCAAAAGATACATAGAAACAAATGAGAATGAAAATACATCCTAGTAAAATTTTGGGGATGCAGCGAAGGCAGTTTTAAGAGGGAAATATATATCACTACAGGCCTATCTCAAGAAACAAGAAAAATCCCAAATACATAATCGCATGTTACACCTTAAAGAATTAGAAAAAGAAGAACAAATGAAACCCAAGGTCAGCAGAAGAAAGGAAATAATGAAAATCAGAGCAGAACTAAATAAAATAGAGAACAAAAAGACAACAGAAAAAAATAATGTGACAAAGAGCTGGTTCTTTGAAAAGATTAACAAAGTTGACAAACCCTTGGCTAGGCTCACTAAGATAAAAAAAGAGAAGACACTAATAAACAAAATCAGAAATGAAAGAGGGGAGGTTATCGTCACGGATGCCACAGAAATACAAAGGATCATCCAAGAATACTATGAAGGACTATATGTGACCAAATTCAATAACCTAGAAGAAATGGACAAGTTCTTAGAAACATATAGCCTTCCTAGGCTGAACCATGAAGAACTGGAAAATCTAAACAGACTGATCACCAGTAACAAAATTGAATCAGTCTTTCAATAGCTTCCCAAAAGCAAATGCCCGGGACCAGATGGCTTTACTAGTGAATTCTACCAAACCTTCAAAGAGGATCTAATACCAATCCTGCATAAACTCTTCCAAAAAATTGAAGAAGAGAGAGTGCTCCCTAACTCATTTTATGAGGCCAAAATTACCATGATACTAAAACGTGGTAAGGACAACACAAAAAACGAGAACTACAGACCAATATCTCTGATGAATACAGATGCAAAACTCCTAAGAGAAAATTCTAGCAAATCAAATGCAACAATGCATTAAAAAGATTATTCATCATGACAAAGTGGGGTTCATCCCCAGAGCACAAGGATGGTTCAACATATGCAAATCCATCAATATATTACATCACATAAACAAAATAAAGGACAAAAATCATATGATTATATCAATTGATGCAGAAAAAGAAATTAACAAGATATAATATCCATTTATGATAAAAACACTTAATAAAATACGTATAGAAGGAAAACACCTTAACATAACAAAGGCCATTATGACAAACCCTCAGCTAATCTCATAATTAATGGTGAAAAACTGAAGCCGTTTGCTCTACATTCAGGAACAGGACAGGGCTGTCATCTGTCACCTCTGGGTTTCAATATAGTTTTCGAAGTCCTCGCCAGAGCAATCAGGGAAGAGAAAGAAAGAAAAGGCATCCAAATTGTGAATGAAGAAGTTACATTGTCACTCTTTGCAGATGACATGATGCTATATATAGAAAACCCTAAAGACTCCGCCAAAAAGCTATTAGAAACAATCATCGATTACAGTAAAGTTGCCGGCTACAAGATCAACGTACAAAAGTCCATTGCATTCCTATATACTAACAATGACATCTCAGAAAAAGAAATACAAAAAACAATTCCTTTTGCAATTGCAGCAAGAAGAATAAAATACCTAGGAATAAACTTAGCCAAGGATGTGAAACACCTATATACTGAAAATTGTAAGAGATTTTTAAAAGAAATTGAAGAAGACACAAAGAAATGGAAGGACATTCCATACTCATGGATTGGAAGAATTAACATAGATAAAATGGCCAAATTACCCAAAGCAATATACAGATTTAATGTGATCCCTATCAAAACACCAATGGCCTTTTTTTAAAGAAATAGAACAAAAAATCATCAGATTTGTTTGGAACCACAAAAAACCCCGAATAGCCAAAGGAATCTTGAGAAAAAAGAACACTGCTGGAGGTATCACACTCCTTGACTTTAGCTTGTGCTACAGGGCAACAATAATCAAAACAGCATGGTATTGGCAGAAAAACAGAAATGTAGAACAATGGAATAGAATTGAGAACTCAGAAATAAAACCACATAAATATGGACAGATAATTTTTGACAAAGAAGCAAAAAACATGCAATGGAGAAAAGACAGCCTCTTTAATAAATAGTCCTGAGAGAATTGGAAAGCCACGTGCAAAAGAATGAAAGTGGACTGCTATCTGTCACCATGTACCAAAATTAATTCAAAATGGATCAAAGACTTAAGCATAAGACCTGACACAATAAACTGCATAGAAGAAAACATAGGTACTCAACTTATGGACCTTGGGTTCAAAGAGCATTTTATGAATTTGACTCCAAAGACAAGGGAAGCAAAAGCTAAAATAAATGAGCTTTTATCAAACTTAAAAGCTTCTGCACAGCAAAAGAAACCATCGACAAAATAAAGAGGCCACCAACTGAATGGGAGAAGATTTTTGCAAACAGTGCCTCCGATAAGGGGCTGATATCCAAAATATACAAGGAACTCATGCAACTCAATAAGAAAAGAACAAACAACCCAATTGAAAAATGGGCAGAGGACCTGAAGAGACATTTCTCCAAAGACGACACACAAATGGCAAATAGATATATGAAAAAATGCTCAACATCACTAACCATCAGAGAAATGCAAATAAAAACCACAATGAGATATCACCTCACCCCAGTCAGAATGGCTATCATCAATAAGACAAATAGTAACAAGTGTTGGAGAGGTTGTGGAGAAAAATTAACTCTCATACGCTGTTGGTGGGAATGCAGACTGGTGCAGCCGCATGGAAGGCAGTGTGGAGGTTTCTCAAAAAATTGCAAATAGAATTACTGTATGACCCAGCAATCCCTCTCCCGGCTATCTACCCAAAAAATCTGAAAACATTTATCCATAAAGACATGTGCACTCCAATGTTTTTTGCAGCTTCATTTACGGTTGTCAAGACATGGAAACAACCAAAATGTCCTTAGATAGATGAATGGATAAAGAAGTTGTGGCATATATACACAATGGAATACTATTCGGCAGTAAGAAAAGATGAAATAGGACCATTTGTGACAACATGGATGGATCTTGAGAATATAATGCTAAGCTAAATAAGTCAGACAGAAAAAGCAGAGAACCGTATGATTTCACTGATATGTGGTATATAAACCAAAAACAACAAAAGAACAAGACAAACAAATGAGAAACAAAAACTCATAGACACAGACAATAGTTTAGTGGTTACCAGAGGGTAAGGGGGGTGGGGGGTGGGAGATGAGGGTAAGGGGGATCAAATATATGGTGATGGAAGGAAAACTGACTCTGGGTGGTGAACACACAGTGGGATTTGTAGATGATATAACACAGAATTGTACACCTGAAATCTATGTAACTTTACTAACAATTGTCACCCCAATAAGCTTTAATTTAAAAAATAAATAAATAAATAAATAAAGGAAAAGAAAAAAACTGAAAAACTCACAAAGACTTGGAGGCTAAATGACATGCTACTAAACAATGAATGGGTAAACAATGAGATCAAGGAAAAAAAATCCAATGATACTTTCAGAGAAATGAAAACAAAAACACGATGACCCAAAATCTATGGAACACAGCAAAAGCAATCCTAAGAGGGAAATTCACAGCAAGAAACATCAACCACAAGACAATTCTCAAATAAACAATCTAATGTTACACCTAGAGAAACTAGAAAAAAATTGGTTCTTTTAAAAGATAAACAAAACTGATAAACTTTTAACCAGATTCATCTATAAAAAAAGAGAGGATGCAAATAAATAAAATCAGAAATGAAAGATAAGTGACAAGTGACAAAACAAAAATACAAGGATTATACGAAAATACTATGAACAATTACATGCTAACAAATTGGACAGTCTAGAAGAAATGGACAAATTCCTAGAAATATGCAACCATCCAACAGTGAATCAAGAAGAAATAGAAAATCCTAACAGATTGACTACTACTAACAAAATTGAATCAGTAATAAAAAAGCTCCCCTTGTCCAACAAAAAAACCTGCCAACAAACAAAACATCTGGACTGGTTGGTTTCACAGGTGAATATTACACCAAACATTCAAAAAAGAGTTAACACGTATCCTTCTCAAACTATTCCAAAAATTTCAAGAGGAGCGTAGTCTCCCAAATTCATTTTATGAGGCCAGCATTACTCTGATTCCAAAACCAGACAAAGACATTACAAAGAAAATAAAAAGGAAAAAGGTAGGCCAATAACTCTTATGAACATACATGCCAAAATCCTCAGGAAAATATTAGCAAACCAAATTCAGCAACACATTAAGAAGATCATACACCATGATCAAATGAAACATATTCCTGAGATGCAAGGTTGGTTCAATATCTGCAAATCAATTAATGTTATACACCACATAAACAAAATGAAGTATAAAAATCATATGATCATATCAATAGATGAAGAAAAAGCTTTTGTCAAAATCCAGCAGCCATTTATGATAAAAACGCTCAGCAAAGTGGGAACAGAGGGAACGTACCTCAACATAATAAAGGCCGTATATAAAAAACCCACAGCTAACATCATATTCAACAGGGAAAACCTAAAAGCATTTTCCTTAAGAATAGGAACAAAACTAGGATATCTACTTTTACCCCTTTTATTCAACATAGTATTGGAAGTCCTAGACACAGCTATCAGACTAGAAAAAAAATAAGTCATCCAAATTGGAAAGGAAGGAGTAAGACTGTCATTATTTGCAGATGACAGATGCTATACAGAGAGAACCCCCAAGATTTCACTAAAAAAACTATTAGGACTGATAAATAAATTCACTAAAATAGCAGGACACAACATTAATATTCAGAAATTGGTTGCATTTTACACACCAATAATGAACTATCAGAAAGAGATATGAAGAATACAATCCCACTTGTAATTGCATCACAAAAATAAAATACCTTGGAATAAAGTTAATCAAGGAGGTAAAAGACCTGTACTTGAAAAATTTTAAGACATTGAAGAAAGAAAGTGAAGATGCAAATAATTGGAAACATGTACCATGCTCATGGATAGAAAGAATTAACATCGTTAAAATGTTCATAGTATCCAAAGCAATCTATAGATTCAGGAGAATCCCTATCAAAATACCAATGGAATTCTTTCACAGAAGTAGAATGAATAATCCTAAAATTTATATGGAACCACAAAAGTCCACAAATAGCCACAGCAATCTTGAGAAAGAATAAAGTTGGAGGTATCATGCTACCTGATACTATGCTACAAGGCTATAGTAATCAAAACAGTATGGTACTGGCATAAAAACAGACACATTGATCAATGGAACAGAATAGAGAGCCCAGAAATAAACCCACATCTATATGGTCAATTAATCTATGACAAAGGTGGCAAAATATACAATGAAGTAAAGACAGTCTCTTCAATAAATGGTGCTGGGAAAACTGAACAGATACATGCAAAAGTATGAAACTAGACCACTTTCTTACACCATATACAAGAATAAACTCAAAATAGATTAAAGACTTAAATGTAAGAGCCAAAATCATTACACTCTTACAAGAAAACATAGGCATCAAACTCTCTGCCATTGCTCTTAGTAATGTATATATTTTTTGATATATATCCTCAGGCAAGGGAAACAAAAGAAAAAATAAACAATGGGACTATATCAAACTAAAACATTTTTGCACAGCAAAGGAACCATCAACAAAATGAAAATAAAAACCTACTAAATTGGAGAACATATTTTCCAGTGATACATCTGATAAAGGGCTTAATATATAAAATTTATAAAGAACTCATACAACTTTACACCAAAAACAGACGACAACAACAACAAAAACAAACAATCCAATTAAAAAATGGGCAGAGGACCTGAATAGACATTTCTCTAAAAAAAAATACAGATAACCAATAGACATATGAAAAAATGCCCAACATCACTTAATCATCAGAGAAATGCAAATTAAAACCACAATGAAACATCAGTTTACACCTGTCAGAATGGCCAGCATCAATAAGTCAACAAACGGCAAGTGTTGGTGAGGATGCAGAGGAAAGGGGACCTTTGTGCTAATTGTGGCGTTACTATGGAAAACAATATGGAAGTTCCTCAAAAAATTAGAACAACCTTACGACCCAGCAAGCCCACTTCTGGGTATTTATCCAAAGAAATCCAAAACACTAATTCAAAATTACATATGCACCCCTGTATTCATTGCAGTGTTATTTACAATAGGCAAGATATGGAAGTAACAGAAGTAACCATCAATAGACAAATGGATAAAGAAGATGTGGTACATATATGGTATGGAATATTACTCAGCCATAAAAAAGAATGAAATCTTACCATTTGTGACAAAATGGATGGATGTTAAGTGAAATAAGTCAGACAGAGAAAGACAATTACCATGTGATTACACTTATATGTGGCATCTAAAAAAACAAAATAAGTGAACTAACAAAACAGAAACAGACTCCTAGATATAGAGAACAAAATGATGGTGGCTAGATGGGAGGGAGGTAGAGGTCTGGGTTGAAAAGGTGACGGGATTAAGAAATACAAGTTGGCAGTTACAAAATAATCAACGGGAAGTAAAGTAAAGCATAGGGAATATAGTCAATAATGTAATAACTATGTGTGGTAGCATGTGGGTACTAAACTTATCTGGGTGATCACTTTGTAAGATATATAAATGTCTAACCCTTATGCTGCACACCTGAACTAATATAATATTGAATGTGAACTGTAATTGAAAACAGTTAAAAATAAAAGAAAAAACTGAAAAACAAATGTTTGTTAAGCCACTCATGCTATAGTATTTTGCTATAGCATCCCAAATGGATGAAGAAAATGCCTATTAAAATGACTGAAAAATAAACAAGAAAAATCTGACAATATCAAGTGTTAAAGAGAATGTGCAGCAACTAGAACTCTCTTATTGGAATGCAAAATTTCATAGCTTCTTTGGAAAATAGTTTGACTGTTTCCTATAAAGTTAAATGTACACTTATCAAATAACCTAGCATCCTACTCCAAGGAAATTAAAATATATGTTCACACAATAACCTTTATGTGAATGCTTATAGCAGCTTTAATCATAATCTCCCAAAACTGGAAACCACTAAAATGCACTTCAAGTAGAGAATGGATAAACAGAATGTGGTACATCCATTAAATGGAATACTACTCAGCAATGAAAATGAAGGAACTACTGGTACCTGCAACAACATGGATGAATTGCAAATATCACATTATTTCAACTGAAAAAAAAGCCAGCCTCAAAAAGCTTCATACTCTATTATTCCATTTTTGTGACATTTTGGAAAAGGCAAACTATAGGGGCAGAAAACAAATTAGTGGTTGTCAGGGGCTGGGTGTGAAGGGTTTTGTATAAAGGGTCAGAAGTTTTCGGGGGTGATGGAAATGTTCTGCGGTTGTGGTTACATGACCGTATATATTTATCAGAACTTACAGAAATATACCCCCAAAATGGTGTTTTATTGTATAGAAATTATTTGTCAACAAACCTGACTTATAAAAAAGGACATCAAACAGCCAAAAGAAAGGTAATACACACACATAGACACACAACTATGAATAACAGTGGAGGGTAATGTTAAGAGGGTTGAGGATTGTGTTGGGACATTCAAAGAATACATTTTACAAAAGGGCATTTTGAGGCCCAAGGAGAGTATTTAAAGGACGGTAAACTTCTATGACCAAACTAGCCTTGCTACCTTGGTTATGGGTGTGGGTGTTTATGTGCCGATTATATAAGAACACCTCAAATCCTTTTTAGCAATGGCCCATTATGTCACCTGATTTTCCCTCCCACTAACATACTGAGTCACTGTTTTTCCAGAGTATCTGTGCAGCACAAGCAACATGTTCCCTGCAATAATGCAGAACATCCTAAAGTGGGAGACCCAGAAGGTTTGCTCTGATATGCCATACCCTCAGGTCAACTCCCTCACCTAAATAAATTTTGATGGATACTCTCATAAAGGAGCACGTTCAAATTTAGATATTTGTAACTTTACCTGTGTTTTTTAATTACGGCCACAGTAGAGATTGAAGCTGAGAAATGACTTACCTTTCTTAAGTGTATTTTACTCACATTCAGTTAACATTAAACAAGAGGAACAGAAATCATTATTTGGTTGCTCTTAGATTAATTTTTCTTTGTAATCTGTTTGCAATATATATGGTTAACAATGTATATTTGGGAAAGACAGTATCTTTAAAATGTAACATTATTATTCAATATCACAGAAGTAAATATGCTGTATGTATAGATTTAATAAATACTGATGTTGGAGATATTTTCTTAAAAAGGTAATGCTGCTTCTTACATACTACATTTTATTTCTTATGACCATTTAGGCCTATGCTACTGAATCTGTTTATCATATTAGCACATTTCACATTCACAAATTTAAGATAGAAGTGTTTCAGAAAAAGAAGCAATACTTTAAACCTCTTTGAAAAGAAAAGATGGTCATGATACCAGTCTGTTCAATAACTATCACCCCTCCTAACCAGGTGGCTACATGCCATTGCTAATTATCCCATTGCTTAATCCTAATTATACCTCTTTTCTTGGAAGGTAAATTAATAGTGGAAGGATTGGAATTATTTATTAATACATTGTTTACATATATAATTTATTGACCCTGACTATGCCTCAGAATGATTTGAAGAAACACATTGTTTATATTCACTGGAGAAAAGAAATGGGAATTAAATAAATGACTCAAATTAATAGATGTTAAATTATCCACAGATGCTATCCATCCTTTTTGCATGGAATACATCAAATTTGCAATAACCAACTGGTTGCCTTCAAGATACTCCATCTTCAACTTCCCTTCCCTCCTTTCCCAATCCCCTCCTGCTTCTGCCTTCCCACTTCCTTTTCTCTCTATTCTATGTTCAGGCTCCCTCAGCCCCTTTGCACTCTCTCTACCCACTTATTCTATTCTTGCTCCCTAACATCCCACTCTTTCTCCTTTGTACTCTCTTCTTACTACTTCATTCCCTTCTCAGCAGGTGCAGCCTTGTAACTCTTTGTCACTTTTTCATTCACTCCTTTATGTCTTCCCTGATGTCCAGCACTTCAACTCTTATCTTCTTAGGCCCTCATCTGATTTGGGGAACGCTCATCAATTACCTCCCTAATACTACTTTAATTACCACCTATTAGCTACCACTATGCTCTCTGAATATTTCCACCTGCCTTCTAGTGTGTCTTTTTATTACCGTGTTTCCCCCAACATAAGACCTAGCCAGACCATCAGCTCTAATGCATCTTTTAGAGCAAAAATTAATATAAGACCCGGTATTATATTATATTATATTATATTATATTATATTATATTATATTAGACCTGGTCCTATATTATAGTAAAATAAGACTGGGTCTTATATTAATTTTTGCTCCAAAAGACGCACTAGAGCTGATGATCCGGCTAGGTCTTATTTTCTGGGAAACAAGGTATTTACAGATAAACCTATTCCAAACTGGTCATCTACTGGACATGTTGAACTCCGGTTACTCACCTCTCATGGCATATGGCCTATCATGCTTTTGACTGAGTTCCTATTCTGACATAAACAGTGGTAATCACATGTTCTGACTGCTATTCTCCTTACAACAGAATATATATAAATATGGGACGCTAGAACAGCCGAGTATGTTTAATAAATGAATAAAGGATTTTAGAACATATTTTATGTTAAATAATCCAATCTCCAATTTTATTAAGGTGGTAGAAATAATATTCCCTTACTGACCAACAAGCATGCTTTTACTAAAAAAAAAAAAAAAAAAAAATGAAAAAAAATGTATCACATCTCCCGATAAGACTCTTGGTTTCAATAAAGAAGTGATTCATACAATATCCAGTTGCATATAGAAATTTTTCAATTCTACTCACGTTGTATGTTAATAATTTGTATTGCCTGGGTAAGACAGCATTTTGAAATCTAAATACCTTTCTCTTTCAGTCATTGGGGTGAAGAATTGGTGGTAGCTAAGCTATGGAATGAATAGAGATCATCAATAATTTATGTAAAAGGAATAAGAACTTGGGCAAAGAGGACTGAGGGGTTTTTGAGCAGAAAAAATACGCTGTATGGTATGATAATGATAGACACATGTTATTATATATTTTTCCAAACCTATAGAATGTACAACACCAAGAGTGAATTCTAAGGTAAACTGTGGACTGTGGTTGATTATTATGTGTCAATGTAGATACATCCTTCGTGCAAAAACTGTACCATTCTGGTGAGTGATGCTGATAATGCGGAAGGCTATGCATGTGTCCGGGTAGGGGTATACAAGAAATCTCTGTACTTCCTTCTCAATTTTGTTGTAAACCTAAAACTACTCTAAAGAAATAAAGTCTTAATAAAGAAAAGAAGATGGGGCCCACACTCTTTTCAAACCCCCTGGAAATGTAAATATTATCATAAAATCTTTAGAAAATAACTTCTCTTTGCAATATTGAGCTCCAGTAACCTGAAAGAGTCAGCACATGTAGTCAGAAAAAATCTTAATTCTGCCATCAGCAAATAAGCAGTGACCATCAGCCTATTAAGCCTACAAAACGGCCCACCCATGGCTACCATCTGCTATGGGCAAAGGGCATTATCAGTCCATTTACAACCCACAGTATGCTTGTATTCCTAGCATACTGAATTGGTCTACTACTACCCAGAGATTTCAGGCAGATGTTATTTTGGTAAACTCTACACAAATGACTAGATAGGAATTTATTCAGTCCTTGCATCCATGTTAAATCCTGAAATGATGGTACTTATCAGTCCTAACTGTTTTATTCTGATATGGCTATCTATCTACTCAGGCCTGAATTAATGCCACTCATTTATTTATTTCATCTGCACTACAGAAAGAGAACAACATACTATTGATCCCTACTTGATTAGAACCAGCACTAAAACCTTTATCAGAGGCACAAGGCTCTGCTTAGATTAGATCATCTCCATCTAGCATACACGCTAATATGCTTGCAGTTTTGAAAGCAGATTATCTTCACTTTTCTACTTGTACTTCTAAAAATAATCTGCATTTTGATTTACATGCTTAATGGATAAAGTTAGATCCATTATATATGGTGTGTCCCATTAATTTGAACAAAGATCCTGATTTAGAAATATTCAATCATGAGTAATAATCCAATCTTGTTTTCAGAGATAAAAATCAAGCTGCCAGAAAATATTTATTCAACCTGACCTTATAACCATTACAGAAACAAACTGTGTATCATTACTGACACAAGTTCTGGCAGGTCTCCTTTTTTCAATAATTGGGAAAAAGAACTTGTTTATAGCTAAAATATTTATGATTGTTCCCTGCTTTAGTGTTTCCCATAACTAAACGAATAAACTAAATAAGGATAATTTATAGAAAAAAATCAGGAGTAAAGTATCATAATATAAAATTTGTTTTACATTGCCAGTACTTTTCCCCATTGAACTTGAGTTGTTAGTATCATGGTCAAATACAATGCTCAAGAAGGTTGGCATTATTCCAAAGGACAAATCAGAGAGTGACAACTCCCAGGTCCTTCATCTTCCTTCCAGTCCCTGTCAAGAATTTCCAGAATGCTTTTTTTTTTTAAAATAGATGGCAGGGGGCGGGGGGCGGGGGGAAAGGTAGGAACTCCTAGACTAAAGAAGCCTTAGACTCTTGTCCTCAAAGGCTGGGAGTCTTCGAAGTCAGAATAGCTCACTCTGTGCACATGTACTAAGTCAAGGAAAGGCCTTAAACACCCTGTTACCAGAAACATTTGGCTACAAACTTCTGTCAGCACAACTATTCCATTGGGGAAATTTCCCCACTGTAACATTTGGTCCAGGATCAGTTGCTCTTTCTGCAAAAACCTCAAAGATATCTCTGCCAAGCGCCCCACCCTTTTAATTTTACTTCCTGCCCATTTCCCCAGATAAAACCTTATTGTCACAGAAGATTACTTTACTGTTTGTTCCCCCCAGACCTAATCTCTATCAGACCTAATCTTTGTTTAACCTACCACTTTTGGTTATGCATTTATGTTATCCTTTTTTTTGACTCAGCCTGGGACCAACTCCATAGGGAAAATCCTAGCCCTCATCCTGGGGGAAAGCTGTTTCATCCACAATTATTCTGTGTAGAAATAGAAATCAGCTGCCAACAGCCTTTTTTGGTCACATGGTATATGACATCTTCCTTTCACAATGTCCTAAGTGTGTATAAGTAGGTGAATCCACAAGAGTTTCACTCCAATTCTGCTCTGCTCACCTGAGCCTTGCCTGCATAATCAATACTCATTAGCTTCTACTGGGCTGTGCTGTACTCGTCTGACAGTTATAAATTTTATTAAAGCTGTGCCACCACCGCACTGTTCTTGGCAATGGTGTTTAAAAATACTTAGTATTAAGATATCTCACAGGGTTGTTGTGAAGCTCAAGTATAATACATGAGTAAAAACTTTGCAAAGAATAGATTATTAAAGAAATACAAGGAATTATGCCATTTAATTATTTAGCATTCTGTTTCAATAGATCATTTTTCAAATTGACCTTCATAACCATTTTGAATATCTGAATTTATAATTGGAGATTTATTTTTATTTTTTTAATTAAAGTTTATCGGGGTGACAATGGTTAGTAAAGTTACATAGATTTCAAGTGTACAATTCTGTAATACATCATCTATATAATTGGAGATTTAATAATGTATAGTGTAATGTGAAATCAATATTTTCCTTTTTATCTTGGTGTAGTTGAAGTCACTAATATCATTATCAGGAGAGTCAAAAGTTGTCCTTGATGGAAACAATATTACCTCTTGACTTTCTTCTCTAAAGTTTTATATGTATATATGTATATATATATGTATATAGAATTTTATATTTATTTATATTTATTTATTTATATAAAATTCTATGTAAATATATAATACATACTATATATAAAATATGGAGAGTAACATATGTATATATAGAGAGAATCAAACTATACCTGATATTTTGCATAATATTCTTCACCATTTATATATTCATTCATTCTTCTGTCAATTCAACAAATATTTAATAAGCATCTACAGGCTTTCTACTAGTTAGCAGTGATGGTAAAATGAACAAAATATAGCAGCTCGTGTTAATAAACAATCTAGTAAATGTAATGTGATATCCTAGATGGGAACCTGGAACGAAAAAAAGAACATTAGGTAAAAACTAAGGAATCTGAATACAATGTGGACTTCATTTAGTAATTATGTACCAATATCAGTTGTGACAAATGTACCTCTTAATGTAAAATGTTAACAGTAGAGGAAGTTGGTGTAGAGTACATGGGAACTCTACACTATTGTCACAACTTTTCTGTAAATCTAAAACTGTTTTAGAATAAAAAGTTTATTAAAAAAGAAACAGTCTAGTGGGAAAAATATTGGAGAATGGATAAATAAAAGCATATCTGTGTGATAAATTTTATAACCCAAATAGGTATAAGGCAATTTAAGAGTACAGAAAAGGAGAGTAATACTCAGTATTGTGGCAATTAGTGGGTGGGCTGATTGAGAGAGATATTTGGAGAGTTTCCAAGAGATAAGTCTTAAAGGAAAATGGGAATTTGTTTGGCATGGTTTATGTATGTCCTGGGGATGGGTGGAAGGAGAGCAGGGAGAGAGGAAGATAAGTGGAGATAAGGGTGTTCTAGGCAAAGGGAACAGCATGTACAAAAGTCCTGAGGCATGAGAAAGTCTGTTGCTTTGAGGGAACCAAATATATTTTCTTTGTGTTGGAGAAAAAGGAGAGTTTGTGTGTATGTGTGTGTGCACTTTTGCATGCATGATACATAATGTTTCTGAAAAGTATGAATTTACAATGCTATCACTTCTGTTCATGTCCATTGAATTTACTCTGGCAATTTGATCATTTTCTTTTGGTAGATCACCTGTTCTACCGTTTTTGTGTATTTTTCTATCCACAATTGTGTAGGTAGTTAAATGATGGAGATTAGCAACATTTAGCACTTAATAGAGATAAATTATTTGCTCAAGGATGAATAGTCATTTACAAGAACACAACAAATGAAAGGTGAGTTTGGAGCTGGACTGACTTTTGAAAGAGTCTAGAGAACTGGAGGTTATAGATTTCATCAGGGGAAAACGTACTATAAATGTTTATGCCAGAGTGCTTACACCAAACATTTAACAGGATAATCCATTCAGATTATGCCTGAAAGATTATAAAATATCCTTGGTCTTTACTATATTTCATTTAGCTTATCTTCTAATGGGCCTCTTAGGTTTTCTCATAACTTTTGACCCTTCCCCACTCTTCTATGATGACTCCTCTTTCTCTGAGCACATCTAAAATACAGACAGTTTTTTCTTTTATCTTCCCCCATCCCATCAGTCATCTACTCCTATAGCTTCAATCATCCCATTATACACTGATCATTCCTAAATCAATATCTTCAGTCAAATCACTTTCCTGGGCTCTAGATATAATCTCTGAATGGCTGCTAAATATCTTTGTATGAAATTCCTCAGTTACCTCAACTTCAATGTGTGACAAACCAAATTCATTGTTTCTCCCTATCATAAAAATCCTACTATTGGTATTTTGTGCTCTAGCGCTGTTAATGAATCTTGCACAAAGTCACTTGTGCTGGAAATGTCGTTATCTTTAACTCCTCCATCTTCCTCATTTCCCACATCCAGTTGGCAAGTTTGGACATTTCTGGGCAAAAGACCATCCTATCTCCTTTCTTGAAAATATTCCCTGGACCTTCAATGTACCTAAAATAAAATCCAAACTCCTTTCAGTGGTCTTTTAGGCTTTGTACATCTCTCTAGTCTCATTTTAGTACTAAATTCTAGCCACACTGACCCTTTCCCCACCTTCTTCCTTATGCTTCAGATTTTGCTTAGTGAATTTCTAGTCATCCTTCGGGGCCCAATGTAACTGTCCCCCTTCCTTTCCTTAGGAAGACTTTTTCTGACTCTACCCCATCCACTGGATTAGAATTTCCTGCCAAGCACTTTCAAGGCACTCTGTCTATTTTACTTTTATATTACTTATTAATAATAATTTTTACTAATGTCTGTTGAGAATTTACTATTAGACAGGTGCTATTTGTCTCTCTATTTTATAGATGAGGAGGCTTCAAAAGGTTAAGTAACTTGTCCTAGGTCACAACTAACAAGTAATAGAACCTGGGTTCAAATCCCAGTAATCCCACTGGTGGCCAGAGCTCTAAACCACCATATTACAATGCATCCAAATTCTTTAGACAGGAAATATCTGCCTTATCCAATGCTATTATCTTCAACAGCTAAGTTAGTTTGTGGCACATCGAAGGTGCTCAATAAATATTTGTGAAAAAAATTAATGCATGTATGAATGAATCTCTTTCATTCATGAAGATCTGTTCTTTGCTCTCCATTTCTCATTTTACTGATCCCAGTTCAGTCACTTATCATTATTCACATGGACTATTTTAAGAGCCTCCAAGTAGTCTCCTTAACGTGCTTTCTGGACCTACGCTCGGAGTCTAGCTTATAAGGCCTCTGAGACTTTTCTCTTTTCATCTTTCTGGTTTCTGACACACATCTTTTCCTTGTAGATGTGTTATAGAGAACAAGATATTTCCTGACCTTCAAATGTTCACAATATAACATGGGAAACAGACTCATATGTCACTCATATTAATAGAAAGTATACTGTATACAGTCAGTATGGGAAAGGAAATATTCTTCTTACTATAATATGGGAAAATCAAAGAAGGCTTTTTAGAATTTAAGATTTAAGTTTGTCTTTGAAGCAAGGGTACTATGATCTTCTCAACACATATATGTGATGATGTCATCTCCCAGCTTAAAAACTTTCAATCACTGCCCATCGATTCAGAATTAAATCTAAACTCAGTAGCATACAAGACCCTCTATGAACTGAAACCTGTATACCTCTCCAGCTTCATATTCTGATAAATCCCCATTTACATCTTATATTTCCATAACTACACCACGTTGCTTAAGCTTATGTGCCTTTGTATAAGACATTTTTGTATCTCTCCATTCCCCTCCTTATCCAAATGATTCCTAAGTTTCTGTTATAGCCTAATTCAAACAACTTCTCCTCTCTGAAACCTTCTTAACTCAACAGATTAGGTCAAATTCCTCTCTTTTTTTTCTGATAACATCACAAAACTTTCCTTCATAGCACTTACAGTCTGTATACATACATTATTGTGAGATTATTTTGTTATCGTCCTCTTCTTCCACTAAAAATGTAAGCTATAAGACGGCAGAGCCATGTCTTTTTCTCACTACTGTATACCTCCATCATCCAGCACAGCATCTAGCATAGCAAATGCCCAGTAAACAATTTTGGATGAATAAATATTGCTCCTTTGTTTCCCCTTTTTATTTTGTACATATCGCTCTCATTGCACTAATCTATGTACAAGTCTATTTCTCCTACTAGCTTGAAAGCAGAAAGGCTTTGATTAAATCACATACACAATAGACATGGAAGTTCCAAGGAAAGGCTTCATAGATTTGCATGTTTTTCTACAAATGAGAGAACTGGACACAGATTTTAAAAATTTCCCAAAGCCATACAGCTAGTAAATACAAGTTGGATTCCAAATAAAACTTCCTAACATAATACATGTATTTGTAAATGGTGGCATCTATTCTCTGACAATTGTTTTAATGACAACTTCTCTATTTACCTATCTTTTCTCTCACCAACAAGCAGTAGAGTGATGTAGTAGCTGACAGACTTGGATTTAAAGTGTGGCTTGTACCACATGTTAGCTATGTGACTTTGGGAAAGCTACTTTAAGCTGTCTTAACTTCCTGTTCCTCGATTTTAAAATTTGTTATTAAACCTATCTTGCAGCGTAGTTGTAAGAATTATGAAAGATAATGTATGAAAATGCCTACTAACATTTCGATGGGGAGAAGATGAGAATGGAGAATGCCATATTAATGATTAATTATTGCAAATGTATGCCTATTCTGTTACTAATTCATATTGATTACACTGGGTCAAAATTCAAATAGCTGTGTGCTCTATTTTTTGTGTTTATACAAATATCCTCAATTTCAAAATTGTAAATTCATCGAATTTATAACTTGTTCCACAGTCACATTACCTGGGTTGATTGGCTTTTCTGCTTTCCTAATTTGCTAAGTAATGATGATAAATTAATTACGTTGCATTTTTAAAATTGCTTTAAAGCACTGTTCAGCAAAAACAGACTATGGTTGCCTTATTTATGCTCAAGTTCCAATTAAGTGATGTTGGAGTAAAAATGCATGTTTGTAGTAGAGAAAAGACATTCTAATTATTCAACCACCATAATATTTGTAGCCATTTCTTAGTATGCTCTGTATTATTTGACTCACTGCCATTTCAAATGTTAATTTTAGAGTCTCTTTTTTCCTTATTACACATTTTTTTTTTCATGGTTAATTTTTTTTTTTTTTAATTTATTGGGGTGACAATTGTTAGTAAAATTACATAGATTTCAGGTGTGCAATTCTGTATCACATCATCCATAAATCACACTGTGTGTTCACCACCCAGAGTCAGCTCCCCTTCCATCACCATACATTTGATCCCCCTCACCCTCATCCCCCACCCCCCAACCCCTTTACCTTCTGGTAACCACCAAATTACGTTCCCCAGATTAATTTTCAAGCCCGTGGCCATCCTATGATCACCGATTGCCCTCCAATCCCCTCACCCTCCCCCCCACCCCCCACCCCTCCCGCCCATCTAGCAACCCTCAGTTTTTCCTCAAATGTTAAAAGAGACATCTTATAATCTCTGTTATCTCTTTTCCTTTACTAATAAGCTTGTTCTCACAAAGATAATTTAGTATTGCTATTTGTCTTCAAACAATGCCTTTCTTTTACAAAAATTAAAGTTTATTGGGGTGACAATGTTGGTAAAATTACGTAGGTTTCAAGTGTACAATTCTGTAATACATCATCTATATATCACATTGTGTGTTCACCACCCAGAGTCAGTTCTTTTGTGATCCCTTTTACCCTCATCTACCACTCACCCTCCCTGTTTACCCTCCGGTAACCACTAAACTATTGTGTGTGTCTATGAGTTTTTGTTTCTTCATTTGTTTGCCTTGTTCCTTTGTTGTTTTCAATTTTATACACCACACATCAGTGAAATCATATGGTTCTTGACTTTCTCTGTCTGACTTATTTTGCTTAGCATAATAATCTCAAGATCCATCCATGTTGTCACAAATGGTCCTATTTCATCTTTTGTTATGGCCAAATAGTATTCCATTGTGTATGTATACCACATCTTTATCCAATCATCTGGTGATGGACACTTTGGTTGTTTCCATGTCTTGACCACCATAAATAAAGCTGCAACGAACATTGGAGCACATATATCTTTACAGATAAATGTTTTCAGATTTTTTGGGTAGATACACAGGTGAGGGATTACTGGGTCATACAATAATTCTGTTTGTAATTTTTTGAGGAACCTCCACACTGCCTTCCATAGTCGCTGCACCAATCTGCATTCCCACCAACAGTGTATGAGGGTTCCTTTTTCTCCACAGCCTGTCCAACACTTGTTACTATTTGTCTTGTTGATGATAGCCATTACAACTGGTATGAAGTGATATCTCATGATGGTTTTTATTTGCATTTCTCTGATGATTAGTGATGTTGAGGATTTTTTCATATGTCTATGGGCCATCAGTATGTCCTCTTTGGAGAAATGTCTCTTCAGGTCCTCTGCCAATTTCCCCCCCTTTTTCCGTCTCCACCCGCACTCCAGTTCAAACCATTCTTTCTCAATCTAGTTGTGTAGGATACAGCTCCTTGGCCCATGCTGGTATTATGAGCCTTGCGCTCCCCCCACCCAGGCAGTCACCAGTAGTCATTGGTCGGCCGCTCATAGCAGCTCACAGCAGCTCTCGCCAGCTGCTGGCCACTCATGCTGGGCACCGGCCACTCATGGCAGCACATGGTAGCCCATGGCAGCACAGAGCATCCCAGGCCAACCTCCGGCTGCTCACGACAGCCCTACTACAGGGGGAGCTGTTATTGACAATCTTAGCTGTAGAGGGCGCAGCTCACTGGCCCATGAGGGACTCGAATCGGCAACCTCGGCGTTAGGAGCACAGCACTTCAACCACCTGATCCACCAGGCAGGCCCTCTGCCTGCCCATTTTTTAATTGGATTGTTTGGTTTTTTGTTGTTGAGCTGTATGAGTTCCTTATACATTTTGGATATTAGCCCCTTATTGGAGGTGTTGTTTACAAACACTTTCTCCCATTAGGTTGGTTGCCTCTTTATTTTGTTGATGGTTTCTTTTGCTGTGCAGAAGCTTTTTAATTTGATATAGTCCCATTCATTTATTTTAGCTTTTACTTCCCTTGCCTTTGAGGTCAAATTCATAAAATCTTCTTTGAACCCAAGGTCCATCAGTTTAGTACCTATCAAAAAAACAGCCTTTCTTATGAGGAATCAGTATTCTATGCATTGCATTAATTAGCACTATTGCAGTTAATGTTCAGATACACATAAACCAATACAGAAGTTGATGATTTAGGCAGTTTTCTGAACAAATTTTACACTTTTAAATATTTAACAACATTCTTACCAGTTTCCAAGCAAAACTCACACTTTGCTTAAAATATTCAGATACTATAACTGACGTCAAATGTAGAGGTCAACTTTTTGGTTTAAATCATATATATAATTGCCCCAATTCTCCACTTCACTTTGGGTGAAGCAACTGAAAATTTCAGTGAAAAAAAATGGTTGAAAACCAGTGCTGAGTATCTTTAAGCCCAAACAAGTTGCTAATTTCATGAAATTACCAGATTCTTTGTTATCAAGCCTTGGTGCATTTAGATATAGCCATGGTGAAATTAAAATTAATGGAAAATAAATACCCCCATAGCATGCCTATCACAGTGTTCAATCATATATACTCAGTGAGTTAGCACATTAAAAATTCTTACTTTAATTTCTCATTTTATCTCTTGAAATACATTTCTGTTAAGAGAATTTATGTCAGTATAGAATAAAAAATGAGTTGAGGGGCAGCTTAGCAGCTAACTTTATTTCAGCCAATTGTCATAAAAATCTGCTTTGGACATGGAGAAAAATTCTAAAGGTAGAAAACTAAGTAAGAACTAGTATCATCTGATAAACCAGAAATATGATGATTAAATATAAATATTTTCACATATGTCATTTTTATGTTGCTAGAACACAGACTAGGAAGTCAGGTTAAACAAATGACAAATTAGTGGGCACATTGAGAACAGAAAAAAAGATTGGTGTTAAATATTAACAAATATAAAAGAGGTCTGGGAAATCTTAAAGTCTATTAAATGGTTTAAAAACACGCCTGAGGGCAAATGCTATCAAAATTATAACGAGAAACAAAATAGATGTTTAGGAATCCAATTTTCCCCTTTGAATTGTTGATACCAAGGTGAATGAACTTTATTTCATAGAGTTTTATTACATAAAAGTCTTTTCATAAATCGACTAAAAGATCCATTGTGCCATATAGACAATCTGCAATAAAGTCATTTCATAAAGTTAGCTGTTGCCCCAACTCAGAGAAATCTCAAAGGGGAATTTTTTGATTTATCTGTTCTTTTAAAGTATTCTCTTTTTTCAGTACTGTAAAATGAGGAGAAGTGTTACATAAAAACAAACTTCTGATTTACCCCACTATAATTAAAGCTCATCACTCCTCTCGTCTGACTTGAGTAGATATATTGAACAGCTACCTGACCCACCCCTTTCACTCCTCATATGATATCTTTCCAATTATTTGAAGACTTTTGGATAAGCTAACCCTTCAGTTCCCTTAGGCTTCTTTAACATGACCAATTTTCTACGTCTTTGAAAGGAATAACTTTGGCTAGCTTACCTTGGTCCTTCTCTAAATATTCTATATCTCATTTAAGCCTTAGATACTGAAACAATGTATTATTCCACATGGAAGACATAATAAAAATCTAACTAAGAATATTCCAAGATTAATCTCAGCTTCTTCTTCTTTGTTTTTTTCCTAGTAAATTTTTATTTTGAAAAATTGTATTCACAGAGATTGCAAAGACATATACAGGGAATTCTATGTACTCTCCTCTAGACTCTCTCTCCCCCCCTTTTTTTGTTTATTCACTTTGATTTCTTTATTTTTTTAATTAAAATTTATTGGGATGACAATTGTTAGTAAAGTTACATAGATTTCAGGTAATACATCATCTATATGTATCACATTGTGTGTTCACCACCCAGAGTCAGTTCTCTTTCCATCATCATATATGTGATCGCCTTTACCCTCAGGAACCATCCCTCTCCTCCCTTACCCTGTGGTAACCACTAAACTATTTTCTGTCTCTATGAGTT
Source organism: Rhinolophus ferrumequinum (assembly GCF_004115265.2). Taxonomy (NCBI): domain Eukaryota; kingdom Metazoa; phylum Chordata; class Mammalia; order Chiroptera; family Rhinolophidae; genus Rhinolophus; species Rhinolophus ferrumequinum. The sequence continues at coordinate 70,666,983 of NC_046284.1, read as the reverse complement.
TTTGTTTCTCATTTGTTTGTCTTGTTCTTTTGTTGGTTTGTTTTATATACCACATATCAGTGAAATCATAGGGTTCTCTACTTTTTCTGTCTGACTTATTTCGCTCAGCATAATAATCTCAAGATCCATCCATGTTGTCACAAACGGTACTATTTCATCTTTTCTTATGGCCGAATAGTATTCCATTGTGTATATAAACCACAATTTCTTTATCCAATCATCTATCGAAGGACACTATGGTTGTTTCCATGTCTTGGCCACCGTAAATAAAGCTGCAATGAACTGGAGCACATATATCTTTACGGATAAATGTTTTCAGATTTTTTTGGGTAGATACCCAGGAGAGGAATTGTTCGGTCATATGGTAACTCTATTTTTAATTTTTTGAGGAATCTCCACACTGCCTTCCATAAAGGGTGCACCAATCTGCATTCCACCAACAGTGTATGAGAGTTCCTTTTTCTCCACAGCTTCTCCAACACTTGTCATTATTTAGCCATTCTAACTGGTGTGAGGTGATATCTCACTGTGGTTTTTATTTGCATTTCTCTCATGATTAGTGATGTTGAACATTGTTTCATATGTCTATTGGCCATTTGTGTGTCTTCTTTGGCAAAATATATCTCAGCTTCTTTATGCTATTAATAAATCTCTATATTAATGTTCACCATTTTCACCCATATGACATTTTATTAATAGCATTTTTGACCTATGAGGTGAGATCAAACAATATGGTGAATGCTTAAATTAAAAAAAAATTATTACAGTAAAAAACACATTGCCATTAATCCCCCTCAAAATACTCCCCCTTGCTTCAAATAAACTTATCCCATTGTTCTTGCCACTTTCTGAAGCAGTTCTGGAAATCCTCTTTCATGAGTGTCTTTAGTTGCACTGTTGTGGCTGCCTCAGTGTCCTGAATCGATTCAAAACGTTTACCTTTCATGTTCATTTTGATTTTGGAGAAGAGCCAGAAGTCACACCATGCCAGATCTGGTGAATAGGGTAGATGAGGACATACTGTAATGTTTTTGACAGAAATTGTTGTGTACCAGAAGCAATGTATGACACAGAGTGCTGTCATGATGGATGATTTATTGCACACTTTAACACACACCTTCTCTCAACCATAGCTCACACCCGGCTGACTGCACTGAACAAGTTGAAACTTGTCACACTGTTTCTAAGGTTCGCCACACTGCTTCCTGTATGGAAGATCCCTGCCTTTCGGTTGGATGGTACTCAGCAACAGCATTCACCATATTTTGTGATCACACCTCGTATGACTCCCACAGACTCAAGGCAATTACTTGCTATACTATACATAACCAATCCAGGACCATCTTGTACTCATTTCTGTAATATGGTATTCCTCCCTAAGTGAACTTGCCTTTAATACACTTTGTCTTGTTTATTTTTACTCACTGCAGCATTGTTAAAGTTGTTTAGAATCCCAATCTTATCCCATTTCCCCAATCTCCTACACCTACAAAGGCAGAATTCTTTGGACTTGTATGAGTTTCTTAGAGAAAGTCCCAATCATGACAAACCTGTTTAGTAGATCCGCACACAGTCATAACACTAAGACATTCGACATTTCCCATTCCTCTGTCCCTTAGTCATAGCCTAATAAAACCCAAGGCTTTGTTTCTAGATGCTCTTACCTGATTCTCAGGTTTCTGCTGATGTCCGAAGAACGGAAAGCAACAGCACAGGCTTAAATTGGAGTTGGCCCTACGGTCCGACACTCTATGATGTATTCTTCTAGAACTCATTGTGCCTTAAAGTGGATACTTTCTATAAGGTGTTCCCCCTGGAGTACAGCCTAAAAAAAAAAACCAAAAACATGTAACTCGGGGTGGAACAGTGGTGGAGCTGGGAAACATGTCAATTCAATAAGTGCGGGGTGGATGAGGGGATGGAATGGGAGAAGGAGTTCCTGGAAATCATAGATCTTACCTAAACCCTTGCCCTCTGGAGATTTTTATGAGTTTTATGCTGGCTGTAATAATAATGATGATAATAATAAAAATAGTAATGATAATAGTAATAATAGTAATTTAATAATAAAATAATGCAACTCTTTCTCTTGGACAAGAGGAAGAGAATGCAGAAGAAAGGTTGAATGAGACCCCACCCCTACAAAGCATAGGCCTTACATATCCTTCAGGCACTGAAGGAGAAAATAGGCTGAGTTATTCCCTTTTCCTCTGTTTTCTCCTGGGATTTTCACTTAATCTTTCTCACTTAAATTCCTGGCATTCCCATCTCAGAACTGTCTCTATCTCTGGGCAGTTCTGGCATAAATATACCCTTCCACCTCAGCCCAGACCTTCTGGGCCACCAGCCAACTGGCCATGTCCCTTCTATCAATAATTAGATTGTCCCTAATTATATACAGCATGTAGATGCTACAAATATAAACATGAGCAATTAACTTGGACTGTGAACTTGATTGACAGTGTCTACTATGCCATTAACATTTAATATACATACAAAGGGTGACGAAAATTGTACACACATTTAAAGAAAGGAAAAAACTGTATTAAAATTATGCTGATGGCAACCACTTTGAGCACCTCTTGTAATTGTAGAAGCCAAATGTGACTTGTATTCATCTTTTGTTATCGGTGTATATTGAGTATTACAATTTTAATATAGTTTTTTCCTTTCTTAAAATGTATATACATTTTTTGGCACCCTCTGCATTAAATTATAATAAACCACTGTATTATTATGTCAATGTAAGTTTGTGGTGAAATAAAGTAGATTATACCAAGGTATTAAGGGTTTGGGGAGATTAAAGTATTTATCAATCGAAAAGTTACTTGGCACTTCAGTTTTCCTAGTATAGATGTAGGTAAAGTCAATTTGCAATTTTAAGCCCTTGAATTTAAGCACTTGGGCCAGAGGACAGCTGGAGTCTGACACTGAAATTTTATTTTATTTATTTATAATTTGTACCACACCGACTTCTAAAAAGGATTCAAGGCAGCTGACATTGAATTGGAGATGTGCTATCATCAATTATTATTAAAGTATTTCATGCAAATATCAAAAAAAGATTCTATATATTTGAACCTTAGTTATTTTTACTTTAATAACCCTGAATAACTAGGTTGAAGAATAGGTTTTATCCTTTTAAAAGGAATATTTAGTGATGATGAGGACTGTACCATGTATTGCTGAAAAGAGCAGATTTTATTCTAAGAGATGTATAAGTGACAGAACATTTTCTCCATCAAACTAACGTGTCCCTATCTCCTTCTTTTTTAATTATCTTCGATAATGTAATGTAATAGAAAAGATAGAGTTGGTCCCATTAGAGGTAAATATTTTGACTATTCTCTGACTACTGTCTTTTTCTTTCTCATTCTTCAAATGTACCCCTTGAAATATTGCTTCACATTAGCTTTTAGAATCAATTACCGAGATCACCAAAGTCTTGACTGTTAGTGACCCTGGACTGAATTAACAGTTGTCTATAAGCGTTGTAGCTGATATGAATAAAAACAATGAAAATAACATCTGATTTTGTAGACAAGAGTGGTGAGGTTTGAAGAAGAAAATGCAAAAAGAAAAAAGAATCTAGGCTAGGCAATGAGCTATATTAAAATCTCAAGATTCTACGAAGTAGATAATTATCATCCCCATTTTGCAGGTAAGAAAACTGAAGTTCAGAGATGTTAAGTGCCCATACGTATTATAATTAGTGACATGACTCACATTGGAATTGCAATCTGAGCCCAGATGCTGTGGCTTTTCCACTATTTACCACTCTGGTAAAGGGAGAACATAATGAAGAATGAGGTATAAAAACAGAAGCTAATTTCCAACACAGTGGCTACTCATTCCTTTCCCCACTATTATTCTTTGACCAAACAATAAAACAAAATAATATAGCTTCTCTATTCAGTTCTAAAATATATTTAAAGGGTTTAACTACTTTTAAATAAGTTATGTCTGCAAAAATTGATGCAGATTTTTGCTTTCCTGGATTCAGGAAATGATAAAAGTGAATTCTAAAGTTTAAACCTTAGAGCTGTTATTTCTAAACATTAAATACCATTAGTATTCCAAGCCCCCAAATTTAGCCTGTGTGTTTATAATCTGATAATTTTTACTGCTATATAAACTCTTGGGAATGTATTCCAAAAATCAAATTAAAGAAAACCATTGTCAGGGTATATTATAAATGATTAAAAATGAGTTATTATGGCTGTAGCATTAATGTTCTAGCACCAATGTACTATTAACTAAAGGTCTTTATTGGCTCTGTACATTAGTTGATGGCTTGATGGATTTGGTGAATAACTAGATTTTACCACCAGAACATGCATGTAATGATAATAATAATAAAACCTTTTAATCTTTAAAAACTTTCTGGAAGCGTAGGTATACACAACCTTCAAAACCACTATTATGTAACCCTACTGCTCCCTCTAGCTACCACCTTATTTTCTTTTTTCCTTTTGTGGTAAAACTTCTCAAATGATCTACATAAGCTTTCTCCTCTTTCTATGTAATCTTTCCCTATATGTGCCACTTCAATTTTTACTTATGCTCCACCTCATGAGGATAGCTGCTTTCTCAGAGCTCACCAATGACCTCTTTGTTAAGAAATCCACATTCGGGGCCGGCCCGGTGGCTCAGGTGGTTGGAGCTCTGGGCTCCTAACGCCGAAGGCTGCTGGTACAATTCCCACATGGGCCAGTGGGCTCTCAACCACAAGGTTGCTGGTTCAACTCCTCGACTCCGCAAGGGATGGTGGGCTGCACCCCCTGCAACTAACAATAGCAACTGGACCTGGAGCTGAATTGTGTCCTCCACAACTACGATTGAAAGGACAACTTGACTTGGAAAAAATCTTGGAAGTACACACTGTTCCCCAATAAAATCCTGTTCCCCTTCCCCAGTAAAATCTTTATAAAAAAAAAATCCACAGTCTATCTTCACAGCACATTGTTGCCCATCACCTCCACCTTGAAAGTCTTTCTTCCTTTGACCTCCCTATCAATCTTGATTTTTTTTCCAGTCTCCCCCACATATTGATTCTTTATTTATGTCACTGTTAATTCTTCCTTCTACAGCTTTCTGTGGGCTTAGCTCTTAATGCCTCTGCTCTTTTTTCACTCTTTACCTTAGACATTTCATTCATTTTCATGCATTTTATCACATCTGTGTTGATGACAGCTAAAGCTAACTCTTCAGGCAACATCCAGTCTCAAATTTCTTATTGAAAATGTTTACTTGGCTATTAATTATTACTATAGACTCAGTTCCAAAACACACTTACCATATAGTCCTCATAAATGTCCTTTCCACTCTCTGTCTCTATTGTAATATTCTTCCATCTCTGATTCCTCACTTTCCTCTACACATTTTATCAGGTCAGTTACCAAGTCCTATCAAATTTATCCTTTCCCACTGTTCATATGCCTTTAAGTCAATTGAACACACCTGCCCAAACCAGAGCTCATGCCACATCCAAAGCCACCCCCAGCACTTTGCACTGTGCCTCCAGAATCTCACTAAATCTAAATCAAAATGCCATGCTTTTGCTGTACTAGGTACTCTGATATCCCAGATCATTGCATATTAACTGCTTTTCTCTGCCAAGCCCCTCCCACTAAAATCTTAATTCTAAGGATTTAGTATTTTAGATTTGACATTTATTCCCTTCCAAGTCACAATTTCTATTTTTGCCCTTCTGATAAGACTATACAACATATCTAGTGTCCCTGCTATGCATGAAAAGGTTACTAATGTTATGACATATTTCAAGAACCCAGAAACTGCATAATTCCACTGCTTCCTGCTTTCTTGGTCTACAACTACCTTGGAAACACAATCAGGGGAAAAGGAGAATAATCAAGAAACTATCACTCTCTTAAATATTCTATTCAGCCCAGAGCCCATTATCTATCATTTCAATTATTTTCTTGCCAATTTACTCAACTTTCTTATCCATTGTCCTTATGTAGCATCCACATGATAAATTCCAAGAGATGAATCAAACCAAATGTTCATCTCTCTGACCCTACTATATTGAACTCCTGAATGTTGTTGGAGAAAAAGACAAATTGGTCTAATGCACCTTCTTTGTTTCTAATCTCAACTTGCTTTCAATGCCACCCAGTAATCCTCATATCTCCCTCTCTTTTAGCAGCCATTTCAAACCTTCTCTATTTTTCTACCACCAATACATCTCTGCCTCAAAGTCTCTTCAGACAATCTTACCTCCTGCTATGTGGAAAAATTAAAAGCCATTATATGAGAACCCCTCAGATTTTTTGTCATGCTACCTATAAACATGTCTGTTTGGTGGCAGTCAGTCTCTCCTTCTTCCCTCCTGTTACAATGGAAGAGGTGAGTCACCTCACCTCTGATATAAGGCAAATACCTCCACATATAAGTTCTTGATCTTAGTACTTCCTGATCTCTCTCTCTCTCTCTCTTTCCACTGATCCATTGGAATTGTCACAGTCTATAATGACCAATTTATTGCCAAATCCAGTGGTTTCGTTGACTTCTCCATCTTATCAAAATGCCCCTTTTATTAATTAAATTCATTGGGGTGACGTTGGTTAGTAAAATTATATAGGCTTCAAGTGTACAATTCTATAATACCTCAAGTGTACAATTCCATAATACATCATCTATATACTCGTATCACATTATGTGCTCAACAACCAGAGTCAGTTCTTCTTCCATCACCATATATTTGACCCCCTTTACCCTCTTTTACCATCCCCCCTCTTTCTAAGACACTATCCTGCTTTTCCTCCTATCTGTGTAGCTACTGCTTCATTGTCATTTTTTTGGGGGGGGGGTGGGAAATCTACTTCCTTTGAAAGTCTCTTCAATATTGGTGTTTCTCAATGTTCTACCCTCAGCCCATGACTTTTCTCATTTTACACTTTTTTCTTCATGAGACCTTATCCGTATATGCTAATATGTCACAGATTTCTTCTTCAACCCAGATTTTCCTTCTAATTCCATATCACCACTAGAACTTCTCTCTGGCTACTCAAATTCAACATATCTAAAACTGAACTTATCAACCTCCATCTCCAAACCCAGAATGCTAGAACTGCTCCCCCTCTTTGTTTCTATTCTCAGTAAATAGCCTCACCAACTACCTTGTCGTCCTAACCCAGAAACCTAGATGTCACCTTTGACTCTGACTTTTTTACTGAACTTCTCACCATTCCCTAGACATGGTCAGCCCTCTCACAACTCTGTGCTTTTCCAAATAGTGTTTTCTGTGCCTAAAATGCTCTCAATTCTTCCTCTTTATCTAGGGCATTATCTACTTATGTCATCCAGATTGACTTTTGCATATTTGATGTAAAGGACCCCTTCAAAACTTCACTCCTCTGAGCTTCTCTAACAGCTTATTCATAACTTTGCTGTAAATATCACCCCATTGTTTCATTCACCTCTCTGTGTCCGACTGCAATTACCGTGAAGGTAGAGGCTGTGTTTTATAGTCATATTCATATCTATGTATTTAATACAGTACATCGACACTTAAAAATGTTTATTAAATACATTTTAAAAATCTTAGCAGAATGAAAAAGCAGACAGGTAAAAAAACAGAAAAATATAAAAGAGGTTTTGGTAGGAAAATATAGAAATATCTAATCTATAGAAAATAGAGGTAATTCCTTTATCGGTCAACATAAACATTTTTAAATCACTTTCATCTTATTCTTAAAAATTACAGTGTTCATTTTAGGATTATCAGAAAGTACAAATAAATATTGAAAAGAAAATAATATCCTACAATGGTACCAATATTCTTTTCTGATTATTTTAAAATGTGCTTATAACAAAAAGTTCTGAAGAATATTATATAGCAAATTCTTGTATGACCATGATTATTCCTCAAGAATCTTTAGAGATTCCCCAACCTTTCTCACATAGTTTTCATTTCTTTTATATATATATATATATATATATATATATATATATATATATATATATTAATTTTATTGGGTAAGGGGAACAGGACTTTATTGGGGAACAGTGTGTACTTCCAGGACTTTTTTCCAAGTCAAGTTGTTGTCCTTTCAGTCTTAGTAGTGGAGGGTGCAGCTCAGCTCCAGGTCCAGTTGCCATTGCTAATTGCAGGGGGCGCAGCCCCCCATCTATTGCAGGAGTCGAACTGGCAACCTTGTGGTTGAGAGGACACACTCCAACCAACTGAGCCATCCAGGAGCTCAGTGGCAGCTCAGCTCAAGGTGCCATGTTCAATCTTCGTTGCAGGGGGCGCTGCCCACCATCCCTTGCGGGAGTCGAGGAATCGAACTGGCAACCTTGTGGTTGAGAGCCCACGCTCTAACCAACTGAGCCATTCGGGAGGCAGCTCAGCTCTAGGTGCCATGTTCAATCTTTGTTGCAGGGGGCAGAGCCCACCATCCCTTGCAGGACTCGAGGAGTTGAACCGGCAACCTTGTGGTTGAGAGCCCACTGGCCCACGTGGGAATCGAACCGGCAGCCTTGGGAGTTAGGAGCATGGAGCTCCAACCGCCTGAGCCACCGGGCCGACCCATATGGTTTTCATTTCCATGGATGTTTTTTAACCTAATACTCAAAAACTTGATTTAGCCAATCAAGATCTATCCTGCTCTAAAATTAAGTTTTATTTTTTCCCTGATATAAACTATTTTATGGTCATAGAAGACAAGTGATCAGCATCTCCCTTTCCTCTACATAAACCCCCTTAATTTTCTTGCAGACGGCAATTACATTATCCCTTATCCTTGTCTTCTCCAGACAGAAGAACCTTAACTATGTTAGGGCCTAGTTTCCATCTTGTTGATTATTGGGTTCATTTTCAGTACAGTCCCTTCAGTTTTTCCAAGTCTTAAATCAAACAGAATGCTATTTTCAAAAAGAAAATAACTAAACACACATTTTTTTTAAAAAAAACTATAGTTTATTGGGGTGACAAGTGTTACCAAAGTTACATAGATTTCAAGTGTACAATTCTGTAATACATCATCTGTACTTAACATTGTGTGTTCACCACCCAGAGTCAGTTCTCTTTCCATCACCATATATTGGATCCCCTTTACCCTCATCTACCACGCTCCTCCCCCTTCACCCTCTGGGACCCACTAAACTATTATCTATGTCTATGAGTTTTTGTTTCTCATTTGTTTGTCTTGTTCTTTTGTTGTTTATGGTTTATGTACCACATATCAGTGAAATCATATGGTTCTCTGCTTTTTTCTGTCTGACTTACTTCGCTTAGTATGATAATCTCAAGATCCATCCATGTTGCTGCAAATCAACGCGTTTCATCTTTTCTCATGGAAGAGTAGTATTCCATTGTGTATATATACCACAACTTCTTTATCCATTCCTCTATCGCAGGACACTTTGGTTGTTTCCATGTCTTGGCCACCGCAAATAAAGCTACAATGAACATTGGAGTACATATGTCTTTATGGATAAATGTTTCCAGATTTTTTTGGTAGATACCCAGAAGAGGGATTGCTGGGTCATATGGTAAATCTATTCTTAATTTTTTGAGGAACCTCACACTGCTTTCCATAGCGGCCCCACCAATCTGCATTCCCACCAACAGTGTATGAAGTTTCCTTTTTCTCCACAGCCTCTCCAATACTTGTTACTATTTGTCTTGTTGATGATAGCCATTCTGACTGGGGTGAGGTGATATCTCATTGTGGTTTGTGTTTGCATTTCTCTAATGATTAGTGATGTTGAGCATTTTTTCATATGTTTATTGGCCACTTGTATATCCTCCTTGGAGAAATGTCTCTTCAGATTCTCTGCCCGTTTTTTTTTTTTTTATTAGGTTCAGGTGTACCAAACAATGTAATAGTTAGACATTTATCGTTTATATCCCTTACAAAGTGATAACCCTCCTCCCCCAATCTACTACCCCTCTGACATCGCATACAGCCATTACATTTCCACTGTCTCTATTCCTAATGCTGTACTCCACTTCTTGTAACCATATATATATATATGTGTATGTGTGTGCATATATAAAATTATCGTTGACATTCATTATTGTTCAGCTTCAGCTTCAGGTGTACAGTGCACTGATCAAGTATCTACAGCATCCCTGGGGTGGTCTCCCTAATAAGACAAGTGTCCATCGGATATCCTACAAAATCTTTACAACATTATTAATTACATTCCCCAAGTTGACTTTTGTATCCCCGTGGCAATCTTGTGGTTACCGATTGTGCTTTCTATTCCCCTCACCTTCCCGCTTATCCCCACCCCCCCTCCCATCTAGCAACCCTCAATTTTTCCTCCATGTGTCTGAGGCTGTTTCTGATTAGTTCGTTCATTTATTCTTTTCTTTAGATTCCACATATAAGTGAGATCATATGGTATTTGTCTTTCTCTGTCTGACTTATTTCACTTAGCATAATGTTTCTAGGTCCATCTATATTGTTGCAAATGATAAGATTTCATTCTTCTTTATGGTTGCGTAATACTCCACTGTATAAATAGACGTACCACAGTTTCTTAATCCAGTTGTCTACCAATGGGCATTTCGGTTGTTTCCATGTCTTGGCTATTGTGTATAGTGCTGCAATAAACATGGGGGCTCTGCCCATTTTTTAATTGGATTGCTTGTTTTGTTGTTGTTGAGTTCTATGAGTTCCTTATATATGTTGGATATTAGCCTCCTATCGGAGGCATTGGTTGCAAAAATCTTCTCCCATTCGTTTGGCTATCTCTTTATTTTGTCGATGGTTTCTTTTGCTGTGCAGAAGCTTTTTAGTTTGATATAGTCCCATTTATTTATTTTAGCTTTCACTTTCCTTGCCTTTGGAGTCAAATTCATAAAACGCTCTTTGAAACCAAGGTCCAAAAGTTTAGTACTTATGTTTTCTTCTATGCAGTTTATTGATTCAGGTCTTATGTTTAAGTCTTTGATCCATTTTGAGTTAATTTTGGTACATGGTGACAGATGGCAGTCTACTTTCATTCTTTTGCACATGGCTTTCTAATTCTCCCAGCACCATTTATTGAAGAGGCTGTCTTTTCTCCATTGTATGTTTTTGGCTTCTTTGTCAAAAATTGTCTGTCCATATTTATGTGGGTTTATTTCTTGGTTCTCAATTCTATTCCATTGGTCTGTGTGTCTGTTTTTCTGCCCATACCATACTGTTTTAATTATTCTTGTCCTGCAGTACAAGCTGAAGTCAGGGAGTGGGATACCTCCAGCACTGTTCTTTTCTCTTAGGATTGCTTTGGCTATTAAGGGTTTTTTGTGGTTCCACGCAAATATGATGATTTTTTGTTCTATTTCTTTAAAAAATACCACTGGGATTTTTATGGGGATTGCATTCAATCTGTATATTGCTTTGGGTAATATGGCCATTTTAACTATGTTGATTCTTCCAATTCATGAGCGTGGAATGTCTTTCCATTTCTTTGTGTCTACTTCAATTTCTTTTAAAAATGTCTTATACTTTTCAGTACCTAGGTCTTTAACATCCTCGGTTAAGTTTATTCCTAGGTATTTTATTTTTTGTGTTGCAATTGCAAAAGGAATTTTTTAAAAAATTTCTTTTCCTGAGATTTCATTGTTAGTATATAGGAATGCAATGGATTTTCATAATGTTGATTTTGTAGCCCGCAACTTGAATGTATTCATTTACTGTTTCTAACAGCTTTTTGGTGGAATCTTTAGGGTTTTCTATATATAGCATCATGTCATCTGCAACCGGTGACAATTTAATTTCTTCATTCCCAATTTGGATGCCTTTTATTTCTTTCTCTTGCCTGATTGCTCTGGTTTGGACCCAATACTATGTTGAAAAGCAGAGGGGATCAGTGAGAGCCCTGTTGTGTTCCTGAATGCAGAGCAAAGGGCTTTAGTTTTTCATCATTAATTATGATATTAGTTGAGGATTTGTCATATATGACCTTTATTATGTTATTTTCCTTCTATACCTATTTTATTAAGTGTTTTAATCATAAATGGATGTTGTATCTTGTCAAAAGCTTTTTCTTCATCTATTAATATAATCATATGGTTTTTGTCCTTTATTTTTTTTATGTGATGTATTACATTGATATGCTTATGTTGAAACATTTTTGTGCCCCTGGGATGAGCCCCTCTTGGTCGTGATATATAATTTTTTTAACGCATTATTGCATTTGATTTACTAGAATTTTGTTTAGGATTTTTGCATTTGTATTCATCAGAGATATTGGTCTATAATTTTCTTTTTTTGTGTTGTCCTTACCAAGTTTTGGTATCAGGGTAATGTGGGCCTCATTAAATGAGTTAGGGAGTATTTTCTGTACTTCAATTTTTTGGAAGAGTTTGAGTAGGACAGGTATTAGATCCTCTTTGAATGTTTAGTAGAATTCACTAGTGAAGCCATCTGGTCCTGGACTTTCGCTTTTGGGAAGGTGTCGGATGACTGATTCAATTTACTTACTGGTGATCGGTCTATTTCGATTTTCAGTTCTTCGTGATTCAGCCTGGGAAGGCTATATGTTTCTAAGAACATGCCCATTTCTTCTTTCTTATTGAATTTAGTGGCATATAATCCTTCATAGTATTCTTGGATGATCCTTTGTATTTCTGTGGCATTAGTGATAACTTCCCCTCTTTCATTTCTGATTCTGTTTATTTGTGTCTTTTCTCTTTTTATCTTAGTGAGTGTAGCCAAGGGTTTATAAAGACCCATTTGATAGTAGTAAAATAGATATCCAGCTTAGAGAATGGAAAACTACATTTTAACAAACCATCAGGAATGCTTTTGTCTTTTCCAGTTCTCTATTTGGGACCATACAAAGGCAATGTCTTTTTTATTTCCTCATAATTTATTTTTGGAAATGAGGGTGTTCAGGGCTTAAAAAACACTAATGAATCTCGTGGTATACGATTTCTAGGTCTTTATCAATGTCACTCTCTTTCACAGCCAGACTTCATGTGAAGGCAACATATTTTTTTCCATGTGATGAAATATTATTCAACAATGTAAGATGAGTAAGCCAGAACATAAAATGTTAAAGTACAAAAATAAAGAAATTAATGAGTAAATATACTTATGACTATTACAAAAATAGTCAGGAAAACCAAAAGGACAAATATCGGGATGTTGGAATTCTATTTCTGTTTCCCACCCCTTGCCCGGCCAGTTCTGCCAAAAAACAATATTTAATAACTATTATGAAAGTATGAAAAAAAAAGTAAGAATGCCAAGGTTGGAAGGTCACTAGTGAACAGTCATATATAGAGAGCCCTCAAAATAATACCTAATGTGGGATATGAGACTAGATGTTATAAGAAAGGTCATTGTCTCTGTTATTTTTACCCCAATAGCTACCCATGCAAAGCTACCCATTGTTCCCTTTTTTCTAATGGCAGGTCCCAAAGATATCCATCAAAATGCTGCCAGTAATAATCATTTTAAATTATGACCAGCCTACAGGTACATCTTGTTCTCAAACGCTTTTTTAGGCCTGACCTGACAATGAAATATACTGCTTTTTTTTTTTTTTTTTACTGTGAAAGAACAATGTTGTTAAATTACTCATCTTTTAAAATCACAACCATGAAATCAAATTCATATATTGCTACTGCAGTTTAGAGTGTTAGGGAATCCCCAACCTAATGGGCTATGTTAAAAAAAAAAAAAATTCTTTTTTTTTTTTAGGTTGTTTGGTTGAAACGCAGAAAGCCTTTTTTCCCAGAAATATTAAAGTAATAAAGGAAATGGATCCATAAATCCTCATTTCCACAACTCCTCCCTCAATTTCCTGGTCTAGAAGACTAATGGATATTTAGGATGCTTCTTATGCTTTCCAGAAACCTTGCATGCAGGTCTACATTTCTATCATGGAATTTTCATAAGTGGGGTACTTTTAAGCTGGGAAATTCCTTACTAACAATTTTTTTATCACCTAAAATCTAATGTTTGTTTTTACAACACAAATAACACTTGATTAAGTTAGATTCTAGATGAAAAATATTTTTTTAGCAATCAGAAAATTTAAAAATAGAGGAGTGTAAGAGAACACTAAAATGTCCTAATAGTTTGTGGACCTCAAACATCAAAAGCAAGATACTATTTTAAAATGTATAATAACTCAAATTTGAAGATAGATGAATTAAGGGCCTGCCCGGTGGCTCAGGTGGTTGGAGCGCCTTGCTCCCAACGCCGTGCTCCTAATGCAGAGGTCGCAGGTTTGATTCCCACATGGGCCAGTGAGCTGCGCTCTCTACAGCTAAGATTGTGAATAACAGCTCTCCCTGGAGCTGGGCTGCTGTGAGCTGCCAGAGGTTGGCGTGAGCTGCCAGGGGCTATTGTGTGCCTCCATGAGTGGCTGGCGGCCAGCGTGAGTGGCCAGGCTGTCAGCGTCTAGTGCAACACAGGCAGTGAGTGAACGAGAAGGGGCGGCAAAGGGTTAAGAAAGTAAGAAACAGAAATCAAGAAAGTTATGAAACAGGGGCCAAGGGTCTTACAGCCTCAAAGGACTGAGAGCCCTGAATGGGGCAGTCCTGTGGCTTTTATTGGTGCATACACAAGAAAACAACATTGTTTTCTCCAAGGTCTGTGAATTTCACACATTATACTAAGAAACTGATTTGAACTAATTACCCTTGCCTTCAAGCAGCTGCACCGTCAATTTCAGAATGTACCTCCTGCAAGCAGCTGAACTTTTATGCTTAAACTTACTGAAATGGATAGATGGAGAACTGATGTTATTATATACCATTGAATCTCTTCCCAAGCAGGTTGTGGGAAGGAATGCAGCCACAAAGGCATAAGCTCTCCTTAACTGGGGGAAGGTGGGGGTCTATGCCTACCTCTATTAACCCCGTAGGTTCTCCTGCTGGTCCCCACTCGACTGTGCCTGGCTTGAGTTGCCCCCACATGGGGAATCTTACTCGTCATTGGCTAACCAGCCATCATCCGGGGCCAAACAGGGAGATATAAGGTGTAAGCACAAAGGTGAAGCAAAGTCCCTGAAAGGATTAGTCTCACAGACTCTTTAGGGGTAGGTACGAGGGGACAGAAGGGTAGGCTGCTGCGTGACAACACCAGGCAGCCGGCGAGAGCTGCCATAAGCTGCTGTGAGCGACCGACTGCCTCAGCCAGGGGGAGCGCAAGGCTCATAATACCAGCATGGGCCAGGGAGCTGTCTCCTACACAACTAGAGTAAGAAACAAAGACTTGAACCAGAATGTGGGGGGGAAGGGGGGAGAAAGGAGAGAGGGGAGGGAGGGGGGAGGCAGAAGAAAGGGGGAGAAAAAACAAACAAACAAAAAGATAAGATGAATTTTAATTTAATCCTCTTTGTATAAACCCAAATATTATTCTAATACCACTGGGACTAAGTGGTTATAAAACAAATACATGAAACATGATTACAATTTAAATTCTTTGTATTCTTTATCTTATAAGCCCCCACTTTTAATACAGAATAAACTTACCCAACTTAAGCACAGTAGTATTATTTAACACTTTATATCTAAAAGCTGCACTTTAGGAACATTTTGTGAGTTTTCAGCTATCAGGAAAGCTTTAGCAAGAAAAAGTGGGGAGGTAAAATATAAGACAGCTTCAGACAACAGCATAGCATAACTGGAACAAATGCTGACTTATACCTTATGTCTCTGACTATGTTTCTGCATTTTTCTACAAAAATCTCTTAGCATCTGATAGTTTCATCAGCCTTTTTATTTTCAAACAAGTAAGCTTTACTTCCCATCATGTCCCAGATAAATGAGTCCTAAGATTTCCTAAAGGGTAGACCTCAATTATTAAGTCCCCTTTGTAAGGCAAATATTCATTTTAATTTTTGTTGGAACAGGGTTTTATGCTCCAAACTCAACTTCCACTAGAGTGCTTAGGATGCTTGAAATTTTTTCTGAAGCTCTCTTCTGGTCCATTAAGAACAATCAGAATGTAAATAAGATAGAAGTGGCAGAAGAACTGGAGCATATATTAGTCATATTTGAGTCTCTCAGTCAGGGGTTCCTCCTTGTAAAGGTAAATAATTTACATTAGTATGGAGCAATTGATAAGAAGGAAGAACAAATCTGCTAACCAGACAAACAGAAAGGCAGTCTTTCCTTAAGGCAACATTTTAAAGATTAATAATAAGGGATTTCTGCAAGCTGATTGCTTTCCTACTGACTCATTTTACTGGATTGAAGCTGATATTTTTTTCGTCAACTTTCATAGCCACCTACACCATGGAGACAAAAGAATTTCCACAAACTCTCCCATGTGGCTTTTCACAAAGAAGTCTGTTAACCAACCCCAGATTTTTTGACTAAATTGTTTCCAATTAATTTATATAATACTTCACTCTTTTCAAGACTTTGCTCCTCAGTTCTATACTCAATGTCCTCAGGAAAGGACAATGTCCTAGCCTCCTATGAGCCAGGCTTTACCTATCTGTGAACCTGAAAAGAAAAGGACCAGAAAGGTACAGGAGGTGGCCTGTGGTTATTAAAGGGCTTCTTTCACTACCATGGCCAATCCCTACTCAACGAAGGTTAAAAAAAAAAAAAGATGCCACAGACAGAAGACAGTGCATTAGGCTAGGCTAGAGCTCTCCGCTAAGCTACAAAAGAGGGTGAGGAGATTTTTTTGTGCTTGTACTTATGTCTTCTTTCTCTCCCTTCTCTCTTCTAGCCCTCACCCATAGTATTCCTGTTAGAGTAGCTTCCGGCAATCACAGCCTCTAGGAACTTTCCCAGCACGTTAGAGCAGTCTCCGGTGATAACAGCCATTAGAAACTCTCCCCTCACTCCGACTGGCTTTAACCAACCCCCAGAGCCACAATAGCAATGGCGCGAACCCTCTCAAACCGCGATCCCTCTCAAACCCGGAAGCCAGACGCTATATAACCAAATGCCCGACCCCCCGGCGAGTGCTCGGTCTTTGGGAAGGATCCCACTGAGCCCGCCGGCTAAATAAAGCTGCGTTCTCCCTGATCTCTGTGTGCCCCTTGAGTTTCTCAGTCCTTGCTGTTTTCTGCAACATTCCTAGGCCTCCATTTTCCTTCTTTGAACCATTAACTGCCCAAGTTCCCTACCCAAACCTATTTGACTGGATCCTCCATCTATGCTCTAGATCTTTCTTCTGTTTATCATTAGCAACCCTCACTTATAATGTGTTCTTTTCTCTCAAGGACTTGCTAGGCAATTGAAACTGATCTGAGAAAATAACCCATGTTAAAATATTAATAGTCGATAAAAGCCTAATGAGTTTCTGCTCTGAGGTATCAAATTAGGACTGTGTAAGAGCCTTCCACATCTTTTTAAAAAAATACTTATTTTTAAAAAGGTTTATGATAAAGGATACACACAGGGCGAGGTCTGGGAGGGCCCTGGAAACAGTTTCCATGTCCTCACCCTCCCAGCACATCCGTGTGCTCACCTAACAAAAAACGCCACTGAGTCTCAGTGTTCATAATTTTATGGGTGTTTGAACCTATTGATGTAATTGATGAAAGCATTGGCCACATAATTGAAGTCAGTCTCTGTCTGCCCGCCCCTCTCTTGGTCTTTGACCACCGTTACCTTATAGTAAAATAATCATACCTGTCTGAGCACCTACATTGTGTATAGCATTTTATAACAGATACTGCAATGGTACCAACGTAAATATACTGAATATTTGGAAGTGAGTGTGGGGTACAGATGGTAGGTTTTTAGCTGAAATGTATTTCCCAACACATTTGACCTTCAATTTTACCAACAACACCACTGTTAGACCATATTGCAATGTGATATATGTAACCTGAAAAATAAAAGTCAAAAGGTACTGGCACATTCCCAGATGTCCTTTCAGTCATTAGTAATTAGTCCAGTCCATCATCATATCATATGAACAAAATGTCCCCTAGGGCAAAGTCACACAGGTTTACTGGCTACTATGTGAGGTTGTCAGGTTCCAAAGAAAGGAGTGGTCCCAGCTATGTATGGCTTCTCTCTCGCAGGTATCTGGCATAGTAGAGCTGAGAGCCTTTTGTGAGAATATTGGATTTCTCTCATTGCATAAGCCATGTATTCGTTTCTTTACCCATAGCCATTATTTCCCCTTCTCTCCATTTGTATAGGACTAATGGGCGATTCTGCCCCTAGGAAATATAGGACCATTCATTGTCAACCCCGTTTTTTGCCAGACTAAGTGAAAGCACAACCCACTCAATCAGGGCCTTAGGAATTGACATAAAAGTGTAAAAGTATAGTTCCAAGTCCTTCCGTAGGAATCATGCCTACTTCTGATCATGGTACCGGTAGTTGCAGGAGCCTTCCATGTCTTAACCCCAAAGTGTGACACCATCAGGTACTATGGAATATTTTTGAGAGATTTGTGTCCCTCTCCATTACCCTTTAAATCATCCCACAGATGCCAACCAAAATCTCTTAAACTCTGTTGTACATTGATAGCAGCCACAGTTTCCTTTTTCTTTCCTTTTTATTCTTTCTTACCTATCAAACCCCCACCCCTTATCAGATACAATCTGTGAGAACAAAGGACCTTTAAAGTTTATCAAATGTTGCTTGGGGCCTTTTCCTCCCTTTCTTCCCCTTTTCAATATTGTGAATCTCTGTTTGGCAAGTACTTAAGTGGGTGGACAAAGTAGCCTGTGTTCTTAATTATATATATGTAGTCCAGAGGCCTCTGTAGTAGGCTCCTTTTTTTTTTTTTTTTTTTTTTTTAATAAACTGAAAGAATAAACAAACCAGTAAAAGGATCATGTTGATTAGCACTTAGGGACACTCTGAGTTCAGTGCCCCTTTCAATTTCACACTCCTGGCAATACCAAATTAGTGCTGTGCATTGCAAGGAAAAGGCCAAATGGGGATATGCCTAGCCAGGCCTCTGCACAGCTCTTGTAAAGATCCATTCCCCGCTACACTAATCAAATCATTAGGCTACACTTTGTGACTTACTTACATACATGCTAGGGATGGCATTTTAAAATGTTAATACCATGGATAAATCCAAACCCATTTGAGAACTGTTCATATGCTTAATTGAAAGCACTAAAGTTGTTCAAAGTTCAAAGTATGTTTAATTATTTCCCATAAACGCAATATTCTGAAAGCTCTGTTTGCTGAAGTGAAGAAAATCCATTTTCTCCCTAATGTTACTAACTCAAATGGTGGTGGAAAAACTTTTTTTTATTTATCTTTATTTTCTATTACCTCACCTCAGATTTTTTTTAGCTTAAGCTTTGGTTTATATAACACTCATCATCGAAATTCTAAAATGAAAAGTCATACAAGTCATCCAAACAGGGTTTTTGAAGGAAAAATATTTGGTAACATTAAACACAATAATTTCTCCTTAGTGATGAGTTAAATGGGCTTATTTTATAGACTGCCACCTATTGTTTTTAAAATTACTTCCCTTTTTATACTTGCCATGAATCACCATTAGCTCTCCATCTCCCTTTTTGTCTCTAGGTTTCTTTGCTCCCTCATATGCACACCTACACATTCATTCACAATCTACACTGTCAGAGACTAAATGATCATTCTTTGCAGCTACTGTAACCAACACCACTTGTTTTTTTCTGAGTCATCAAAGTCAATTAGAGGTGCTAGAACCTTTCCTGCCCATCTGCCAAATTACTAACCAAGCACTGCATCAAAACTTGCAATAAATAATCACACAGAAAAGCAGAAGGTATCAATTCTCATGGGAGAGGGTGAACAAATAGGCAGAGATGATGAAACATTTCCCTTGGCTTTTAGCTGATATTCATTCTTAAATGAGCTGCTTCTTAAAAGCCTGTCTTGGGTTTTTACCTGGGATCTGAAGTGCATTTTGCAGCAGTATTTCTCTGCATCCGGAAAATGTATTGCTGCAGTAAAAATAAAAATGCTAATGTACACATGAGTAATGTTATTCTCCACTGAATAGTATATACCAACTCAGGCTATGTGAAATCATTTACTGATGCATGTACTGATTTAAATTCAAATATTCTTTAAACTGAACCTATTCAACATTCCTGGGAAAGATTATGGCCATGAGGGCAAATATTTTTGTGTCCCTTTAAGAAATATTCCCAAAATTGGTCAGATCTCTTAGATTTGAAATAAAAATTAGAAATCTGGTATAAGCTCTGATTTGACAATATACTACTTGCCTGGCTCAAACGTTTATCTCAATGAGCTAAGTTCTTACACAATCATATATTCCAAGAGTTTCTCTATTTGCTTAATGGATGAATGTCAAACTTTCCTTTTAGTTGGTTTTCGGTATCCAGATTGGCAGAGACTGCTGTGGTTTTAGAAGGAAGAGTTGTTTTGGGGGTAGATACAATGTTTAACTAGTTTTGATGGAGAAACTGACCTAAAATGGTTCCCTGCCACGTGAAACTGACCTAAAATGGTGGCACGAGCGTGGGGGGGGGGAGAGAGAGGTCCCCAGCCTAAGCCCCAGCCCACTTCCGCATAACTCCCTTCAAGCCACACCCTGAGCCAATCACCAGAGGACATCTACCCCTTCCCCAACTCAAGGAAGTCCCCAACCCATAAAAACCTGCTCAAAACCTTGCTAGGGGCTCTGTCTTTGGGAAAGATCCCGCTGAGCCTGCCGGTGTAATGAAGCTGACTCTCCTAACTCTCTGACTGCTGCTTGGGTTCTTTCCGGTCCTGGTATCCGTAACATTCTCTAAATTTATTTATTGTTTCCATGACTTATAGTCCTTGGGCTGACTTAAAGGGTAGACTCTGAAGTGAGAAGCAGAGAGGCACCAGAGGAAATACTAGAGTGAAAATAGGGGCACCTGGTTCACTCACAATCCCTACCTCCTTCCTCCTTTCCTCTACTTACAGAATGATAGAAGAAAACCACTTAACTGCACTGTGCCTAATACTTCACACTCTGTAAATTGAATCCTCACACTGCCATTTTGCTCCTCTAGCTTTGTCTTCTCAAATTACAAATGGAGTCTACCCTATAGAGCTGTAGGAAAAATCAAATGGCTCAGACTTGTGAAGCAGCAAGAACAAAAGGACCTAAGGAGAAAGCAGTTCACAAACCAGAATCCCTTGTTTCTGAATGTGCCTAAAAGCAGTTTACTGTAACTAGATATGACGGCATAGAGAAAGGCAGATAAAGCACTACATTATTCATCACTTAAGGCAATCATAAAAAGGTACACATTTTATTAACAGTGGGTTAAATCATTAGAAAACCTGAGCTACTTAATCCATATTCAGTGCTTGCTCTCTGCTCTGCTATGCTAAGTGAACACTGTGGGGGTGGGTAGATTGCCATTAAATAAGATTCCAATTGAGAGTTTATTTTTCTTGTGAGCCCAAACCAAGAGCTTAGAACTTCAAAGGTAATTTTTTTCAGCCTTTTAGCAGTAAAAAGTTTTGAGTTAAGCCCAAAGATTTCAGATGTCTTAAATATCCATTTATCTAACAATAATTTTGAAGCTGTTAATTCTGCTTCCCCTGTTAATTCACTCTCCCGGAAACAATGTTGCCCCAGTATATTCCAGCTACCATTGCTTTCTACCCACCCCATTCTCTCTCCCTTAGGTTTCATATCGCTCTTCCCTCCTCAATTTTCAATTTTAGTATCTTCTCACGCAAAAAAAATGATTGCAAAGTCCCTTTGCAATCTAGTCTGTAGTACTTGAATTCTGACAGCTTTGAGTTACTTCATTTCCTTTTTTTCTCTATTTGAATAGTCATTTTTCTTCTCCATTCTTCCAGAAAAAAATATTTGTGGAGGAGGGGTTGAAAAGAAGGAAGCATCAATATTTCATTTCCTTCCCTCTATTCTTGGTAATATATTTAAATATATATTACAATTTCTTTAGAAATCTCCTGGCAATAAATGTTTATCTCTATTTCCTCTATAGACCATCATTCTCTTCTTTGTTCATGGCATCATTATTATTTATCTTTACATTTTCTGCAACAATCCCTTCTTCTCTTATCAAGGTATTTTTTCCCCCAATCTCAAAACCCTCCTATTATTTTAATCCATTTTGTTATCTGTAATTTCAAGTTTTGATGGTTTACCACTCAGGAGTTTCATGACTCCTTTGCTGACACACTCAATCTAGGCAATCACATTTGATTGAAATGAGAACTAATTTCTTTAAAAGAAAGCAAAGACAATCTTTTAAAGTACTCTTTAATAATTTTTTCAGGATAAATTTTGGCAGAACCCCTGGTTAGGAAGAGAATGATAAAGGTTTCTGGAGATATTACCTTAGTCATCATTTCCAAGGGAATATTATACCACTTGCCTTGCATCATCAATCACAATCCCTTATGGAGAAGAGCAGCCGCTGAGGTAGAACAGAATGAGTCAGTGTGCCCTTTTTTATTCCCCTATGGGTTTTCCTTCAGCCTTTCCTTTCTTAATGTGATTTTTCATCATTAATAATACTACTAATAATAGTCTTCTCAAAATATAACATCTTATAGTCCAATTGACCTAGATCTGCTTGCTGTACCCAACAACTAGATAGTGATCTACTGGTAGATCACAAAGCCTTACTTTTGTGGTCTCCAAACCATGTAGATCAAGGGTTAAAAAGTTGATATGTAAGTTGGCTTTCCCAACCATATGTTCCTCTCTAAGGCTTACAGATAGGCCCAGTGGAGGGAGGTTGCATGTGACAATCTGGTTCGACGGGAACTATTCCTTTAACCTACTAGAAACTCATACTCCGCTACAGCAATCACAAAACTTCAGTTAATTGCAAGTGGCTCCTCATCAAGAATAAAATGTCATTTTATTCCTTTTAAAATAATTTGACAGTCCATAAATAGAGAAGTACAATTAATAATTTGAAGGCTCATTTGTGAAGGGCTTATTTACTATGAGTAAAGTAAAAAGAGACAAAGCAAAAGTGAAGGTTGTTGCTTTCACCAAAAGTCAGTTTCAAATCATGGACAGTGGAATGGATTGTTACTACCCAGTAATTAGGTACCACGAAAGATTTCAAGAGTCACCAAGACAATAGTCTCAGAGAGGTTTGGGAATTACAGATGATTGGTTGAAATACAACTCAATCAATCACCAAGTCATATTTCCCAGGATTCACATTAAATAGACAAGAGGAATCAAATTATGCTTTTCTTGCTAAGTCACTTGACTGGAAACTGAGAAAAGAAAGGATAGGCCAGCAACGGTTCCTCATGGCTCCCCTCAACCCCTTCCCCCTCCCTTGCATCCTAGTTCAGAAAAGCAAAGTATGCAAAATGAACGAAATATTATAGATTGGCAGAAGTTCATTGTGGAAGAAAATATGCTAACTATAGGTAAAATCAATGCCATGAAACAGGACGTTGAAGAAGAATGGGGACTTAACAAAACTATAAATGAAGAGGCCCCTGAAGCTGATGAATCAGAAGATGAAGCTATTGCTTTAAATGACGAAAGAAGACAAACAAAGGAAGAGCAAATGGTGCCCGTGAATGAAAGAAACTATAAATGTTTGACATACTAGAAAACCATCTTAATACTATCATGAACTTATTTAAAGATGGTAAAACTCCACTGGACAAAATTTCAGCAATGCTCTCCTCCAAAAGGTACATATCATCAAATTTGTCAAAAATTAAAAGTATTCCAAAGAAAGCACAGTGAATTTATTTTAAACTCTAAATCTCCCCTGTTAAAGTATATTTAAAGGTTATGTCTATAAAGAGGAAATAACCTTGACTAATTTTTTGATGAAAATTGGGACTTTACACAAGCTCCAGCCTCAAAAAGCAGGAGCTGAGCTGGGCAGAAGGGGGAGACAAATCACTTGTTTAGAAAACTCCATAAGTTCAATAAGTATTTCCAGATCTAAAATAAAAGCTATCCTGATTACAACTGCTCCAAGTTGAATATTAGGAGGATGGGCACTAGAGTCTAAGATTTTGGAATTTTAGGCAAGCATTTGGTAAACAACAAAATCTCATAGCACTAATGCAATGTGCTTTAAACAAAATGGGGAGTTATTTAACAGATAACAAGTCAAATTTACCTACCGTGTTTCCCCGAAAATAAGACCTAGCTGGACAATCAGCTCTAATGCGTATTTTGGAGCAAAAATTAATATAAGACCTGGTATTATATCATATTATATTATATTATATTATATTATATTATATTATATTATATTATATTATATTATATTATATTATACACGGTCTTACATTATAGTAAAATAAGACTGGGTCTTATATTAATTTTTGCTCCAAAAGACGCATTAGAGCTGATTGTCTCGTTAGGTCTTATTTTTGGGGAAACACGGTATGAGACCATCTGGACAACAGTTTGCTATTCAAACCCATTAGCCATCTGAAAGTACTGGGCTCTGAACTGCTACAGAATTTTTAATACACGATGCTCATGCCAATACCCAGAGCTACTGCAAAATATTTCTTGGTAATATTGTAAAAACAGCACTAGATAGCACTACTTTAAATTCCACCATCTGGACATTTCCATCTACTGAAATTCTAGAGAAAACCCATTCAAACTGTGACAAGAATAACATTATGAGTTGTAAATAAGGCTGATTTTAAAGTAGCCAAAATAGACACTTGCCTATCTAATATATGATTTACGAGGCATTGGGAAAGGCATACACCCCATACTAGCTCCTTAACTAATGGTTGAAATTCTATCTTTAGGAATTCATTAATTTCCCCCCCTTTCCTCTGACT
The DNA here is from genome assembly GCF_004115265.2 of Rhinolophus ferrumequinum. NCBI lineage: Eukaryota > Metazoa > Chordata > Mammalia > Chiroptera > Rhinolophidae > Rhinolophus > Rhinolophus ferrumequinum. The sequence goes on along the minus strand of NC_046284.1, from coordinate 70,642,304 downwards.
CCCCCCCACTCTGGTTCAAGCCTTTGTTTCTCGGTCTAGTTCTGTAGGACACAGCTCCCTGGCAGATGATGGTATTATGAGCCTTGTGCTCCCCCTGGCTGAGACAGTCAGTTGCAAGTCATTGGTCACTCACAGCAGCTCATGGTGGCACACAGTAGCCCACAGCAATTATCTTAAAGCTAAAAACACGTAGCTTGCTTAGTGACACTGAATGGTTTGGTGATTTAGGATAGTGATGGTCATTAAAAATAAGACGCTGATCAAATTCTTTTGAAATTCATGAAAAATAAAATACTATACATCCTTGAGAAAAACTAAAACATGCCATTTTGTTTTCAAATGATAGAGTGATTGGGGCACACATTTAAATTAGAAATATATGTATGTGGCAATTCTTAAATTGTATTTGTCCAAAATAGAGTAATGGTCCCAAGATTCACCAGTGAATACAGAGACACTGACACATGAGAAACATAGGGTGTATTTAAAACAAGAGGCAAGACCTCAGAACATTTGGTTCACCAGCAATTAGCTCTCAAACAAGGCTGATAAAATAATTGTATGGCTGTTTCTTATCATCACCGTAAGATGCACTGAGAAAGAACTATAACAACAAACCAATAATGTTTGGCCAAGACAAATAATTTGGCCATTAAACAGTACCTCTAACATAGTGAAATATTCAGATGTAGCTATTATGCTTACTACCAAAACTTTATCTAGTAGTTTCACAGTTTACAAAGCCTTTCACAAACAATATGTCTGTAAGTCAGTCACGACAATCACCCATTTAAGATTGGTTTCCCATAGACTAAGTATCTTGACCAAGGTCACAGCAACAGAGCCAGAACATGAAACCTGACCTTCAGATTCCAAGTCCTTTTCACCCTGGTGTTCCACAGTTGTCTCTCAATAGATACATTTAAAGAAATTTACGTAAAAAAAATAATGAAGAACGTAGCTTTGGCAAATGGAGACAGAAATTTCCAGGCATCAGTTCTTGCTTATACATCATGTCCCAATGATAATTTACCAGGTGGCATTCAGAGACAATACTTCAAGTTAGCAGGATATTTCTAGTCCAAAAGCAAATCACTGCAAGAATATTGGGCAACTGATCCCCTGTTATGAAGAATTTACACCAGATTAGCAACAAATGAGGATCATGTTTTAGGAGATGGCTTCTTCTCAGGTGCTTGTATTTGGGTCCAGGTAGAGATAAATTCTCCCACTTTCAACATTAATAATTCAAGAGGACCAGGGGCTCCAATAACAATTCTGCCTTTTATTAATTTGTGACCTTGAATGAGTGACTAAACATATGTAAGCTTTACGTCTATCAACTGTGAAATGGGGTTTGCAGTGGGGATGAATGATTATGGCTTATATGAAAATACATTGCAATTGGAAAGCCACGTGCAAAAGAATGAAACTGGACTGCTATCTGTCACCATGTACCAAAATTAACTCAAAATGTATTAAAGACCTAAACATAAGACTGGAAACAATAAACTGCATAGAAGAAAACGTAGGTACTAAACTTATGGACCTTGGATTCAAAGAGCCTTTTATGAATTTGACTCCAAAGGCAAGGGAAGTAAAAGCTAATAAAAATAAATAAATGAATATCAAACTTAAAAGCTTCTGCACAGCACAAGAAAACATCAACAAAATAAAGAGGCAACCAACAGAATGGGAGAAGATTTTTGCAAACAGTGCCTCCGATAAGGGGCTAATATCCAAAATATACAAGGAACTCATACAACTCAACAACAAAAAAACAAACAACCAATTGAAAAATGGGCAGAGGACCTGAAGAAACATTTCTCCAAAGAGGACATATAAATGGCAAAAAAATGCTCAACATCACTAATCATCAGAGAAATGCAAATAACAACCACAATGAGATATCACCTCACCCCAGTCACAATGACTATCATCAACAAGACAAATAGTGAAAAGTGTTGGAGAGGCTGTGGAGAAAAAGGAACCCTCACACACTGTTTTGGGAATGCAGATTGGTGCACTCTTTATGGAAGGCAGTGTGGAGGTTTCTCAAAAAATTACGAATAGAATTACCATATGACCCAGCAATCCCTTCCCTGGGTATCTACCCAAAAAATCTGAAAACATTTATCCATAATGACAAGTGTGCTCCAACATTCATTGCAGCTTTATTTACGGTGGCCAAGACATGGAAGCAAGGCCAAAATGTCCTTCGACAGATGAATGGATAAAGAAGTTGTGGTACATATACACAATGGAATACTATTTGGCAGTAAGCAAAGATGAAATAGGACAATTTGTGACAACATGGATGGATCTTGAGAATATGATGCTAAGCGAAATAAGTCAGACAGAAAAAGCAGAGAACCATATGATTTCACTGATATGTGGTACATAAACCAAAAACAACAAAAGAACAAGACAAGCAAATGAGAAACAAAAACTCATAGACACAGACAATAGTTTAATGGTTACCAGAGGGCAAGGTGGATGGGGGGTGGGAGATGAGGGTAAGGGGATCAAATATATGGTGATGGAAGGAGAACTGACTCTGGGTGGTGAACACACAATGGGATTTATAGATGATGTAATACAGAACTGTATCTCTGAAATTTATATAACTTTACTAACAATTGTCACCTCAATAAGCTTTAATTAAAAAATACATTGCATACAATATGTCAGTTTTATAAAATTAATTCTTAATTGATTATTGATTAATTCATTAATTTTATAAAATTACTTTTTGTCTGTGGATCAGAGAATAGATTCCCCCTTGAGCTTAAGCAGGAGGCATGAGGGGCAGAACTATGGCACTCCCTCTCCTTGTGAACATAATGGCAATGAGTATAGTTGATCTTAAAGTAACATGAAGTATTGGACACTTGTACGAGGATGCTTTTTAAGAATTTCTGCAGAGGAGAGATCCAAGATGGCTGAGTACATAAATACTGTGCCTGTGCTCTTCCAAGAGCACTTTAAAATTACAACCAAATGATAGAACAATCAACCTGGAGAACCATCTGAATTCTAGCTGAACAGCAGTCCTACAGCTAAAAATATAAAGCAGCCTCCATGTTGAGACTGGTAGGAGGGGTGCAGACATGGAACAGGCCCCAAACTTCTCTGTGGAGGTTAAGAAGCAGGAGGGATACCTCAGCCATGGAGGTCTCCCCCACCCACCCCGCCAAGTAGCGAGGGACCCCAGGCCTCCCACACCAGGCTCCCCAGCCCAAAGTACCAGTGCTGGGAAGAGGGGACCCCACAACATCTGCCCGTGAAAAACTGGGGATTCTGACCTGTCGGGTGGGATGGAAGGCTGTGGGAAACCCAGACATCCTCTTAAAGGGCCCGCGCACAGACTCACTTGCTTGCAGGATCTCACCTTGGGCTCCAGCGGAGGGACAGTGACTTGGGGGCTTCCTAGAAATACGGGGGGCACACTGAGGAATGTGGACTGGAGGAAGGACTGGAGGACAGTCAGCATTTTACTGTGAGGGATACTTTTCCTGTGTGGCCGGCAGGCAGGCACCATCTTTTTATGTTGAGCACATCCCTGCATGGCCAAATATGAATCTGATTGGCCCACTGCTCTGCCCTTCTGACTCACTGGGACACTGCCCCACGCAATTTGTGCGCCATCCGAGGCACTTTCTTCAGGAGCATGCATCCCCTCCCAAATTGCACTCTATCTTGGAAAACAGTCCTAGTGCATGGCCCCCAGGCCGGTGGTGACCAGCCTCAGTGTGCTCTGAGACTTTTGCTAAATTGCTCCAGGCTCAGCACTGGCACTAAACCAGAATTTACATTAACTTGGTGACCACAACTCTTTTTACTCTAGCGACTAGCTGAGACCTTGTCTCACTTAACTCACGTACTGCATGAGACTTTCTCAGTGGCTGAACCGTAAAGGAGCCAGCAGGGGGCAGCAGCCCTCCAGGTGTCTTGGCTTTTTGGTGAGTTACCCTGGCCTGGTACTGGTGGCAGACGTCCTCAGTTTGCAGCATGGCCTTTCCCACGAGCCTCCAGGGTTAGCACAGGCACAGAACAACTGCCGATCACTTTGTAGCTCCTATCATGTTGCCCTCTGCCAGTCCTTGGCAGTGGCTGACCTGGGCCTGCACCGGAGCCCCTCCCAAGAGGTCCCAGAACCAACATACCATATCTTGCGATGAAATGTGCACTCTTTTGCCCAAATTTGTGAGAGAAAAAGAAGGATGCACATTATACATGGGTAGTATTAATTCCGTATCTACATAAATGTTTTTAATTCTTTTATGTATGCTCATGAGTTAAAAGTGTAACTCTAGAAATAAATAGTGATATCTGCATACAAAATGATACCCTGGAATACTATAATTGGTTTTGTTGAATTTATGACAAACTCTCAACGACAAAGAGTTCTTGGCTTTCTATGATGCGTAAACACTGTAAATTTATTACCAGCACATAAAATTTCTTGCACTTTGTACCTGTGCTTGTGTTTTGTAATTATTTCTTACATAAAATTTCTTGTACCATAATGTGTTAAAAAATAAATGTTAAAATTCATTTATAATACAAAAACAAGTACCTAAATGTAAACAAATAAAAATTTGAATTAAAAACAAAACTTCTCCCCCCAGTACTTCCCTCCTCCGACTCCGGCTGAAGCCGTTGTTTCTCAGTCTAGTTGTGTAGGACATGGCTCTCTGTCCCATGCTGGTATTATTGTCCCTGTGCTCTCCCTGGCTGAGGCAGTCAGTCGCCAGTCATCGGTTGGCGGCTCACAGCAGCTTACAGCAGCTCTCGGCTACCAGCCACTCACACTGGCCACTGGCCACTCATGGCAGCACACGGTAGCCCACGGCAGCCCACAGCAGCCCACGACAGCTCACGCCAACCTCCGGGTGCTTCCGGCAGCCCAGCTCCAGGGAGAGCTGTTGTTCACAAATTTAGCTGTAGAGGGCACAGATCACTGGCCCATGTGGGAATCAAACGGGTGACCTCAGCGTCAGGAGCATGGCGCTCCAACCATTGAGCCACTGTGGTCTCAAAATTTGAATTAAAAATTTAAAACAAAAGGTTTTTTGCCCTGAAAGTTTGGGCCAAAAATGTTGGTATGCATTATACATGGGAGTGCATTATACACAGCAATATAGTACTTGGAGGTTGGCTTCAGACAACAGCAGAGCACTACCCAATTAGCCTCAGAAGTCGCACACAGAAAGGGTGGTCTCAATAGGCACTAGAGCCCACTGAGACAAATCCAACTCAGTGGGGTAAGCCTCTTGTACAGCAGCCTATAAACTGTGGACATGGCCCATCCACACAGTCTGTCAGCCTGAGGATCAATCTCACACATTGACATGTCAATAGCAATCGAGGCTCAACTACAACAGAACACACACAACACACTCAAGGGACACTCCTGGAATACTCGGCTCACATGACCAGGGAGACTGCCACTCAGCCCCACAGGGCACCTACTACATAAGGCCATCCAGCCAAGAGTGGGAGACATAGCAGATCTACCTAATACATAGAAACAAACACAGAGAGGCAGCCAAAATGAAGAAAAAAAGAAATCCATTTGAAATGGAAGAATAGGAGAAAACTCCAGAAAAAGAATTAGACAAAATGGAGGCAAGCAACCTACCAGAGACAGAGTCCAAAACTATGGCTATAAGGAAGCTCAAGGAACTTAGTGAGAATTTCAAAAAAGAGACGGGAAGTATAAAAAAGGACATATAAACCATAAAAGAGAACCAGTCAGAAGTGAAGAATATAATAACTGAAATTAAGAATGCATTAGAAGGAATCACCAGCAGACTAGATGAAGCAAAGGATCAAATCAGCAATTTAGAAGGCAAGGTAGCAGAAAACACCCAATCAGAACAGCAAAAAGAAAAACGACTCAAAAAAAAATGAGGATAGTTTAAGAGACCTCTGGGACAATATCAAGCATAACAATATTTGCATCATACGGGAACCACAACAAGAAGAGAGAAGGTAAGGTATTGAGAACCTATTTGAAGAAATATTGACTGAAAACTTCCCTAACCTGGTGAAGGAAATAGACGCACAAGTCCAGGAAGTGCAGAGAGTCCCAAACAAGACAAAACCAAAGAGGCCCATACCAAGGCACATTATAATTAAAATAGCAAAGGTTAAAGACAGAGAGAGACTCTTAAAAGCAGCAAAAAAAAAAAAAAAAAAAAAAAAAAAAAAAAAAAAAAAAAAAAAAAAAAAAGGCACCTAGTAACTTATAAGGGAGCTCCTGTAAGATTGTCAGCTGATTTCTCAACAGAAACTTTTCAGGCCAGAAAGAATTGACACAAAATTTCCAACGTGGTGAAAAGCAAGGACCTACAACCTAGAAATTTGTTAATACACCTTTGTAACAAAACTAATTCTGTGATGGAGTACATTTGAGAGAATTAAAGCTCTGGTAACATATTATAAACTTCAATAAGCAGGGTGGAATGGAGATAACTGTAGAGGTCCTAATAACTCTGGAGAATAATACCTCACTCAACTGGAACTACTGAAGGCAGGAGACCTACAGCAAAATTTAATTTGTCTTATTAGAAGCTAGTCAAGAACATGTCTATGGGATTTTATCCGCTTGAAATGACCAAAATAACATATTTTTTTCAATAGTCAAGTATTGCTTCGAAATTTGCTACAGTAAGTGCTCGGGGATGATTCACAATAAGTAACCTACACGAAGTAGCCTACACAGTATAGTATACTTCCCTGCATATATATATTTTTTTAATGAAAAGTCTATATATATTTTTTATTAGTTTCAGGTGCACAAGACAAAGTAATACTTAGACATTTATCTTTTATATCCCTCACATTGTGTGAACTGCCCTCCCTCATCCACTAACCCTCTTACACTGCACAGAGCCATTACATTTCCACTGTCTCTATTCCTAATGCTGTACTCCGCTTCTTGTAATTACATACACATACACATATATACAAACATATATATGTATGTGTGTGTATATATATATATATATATACACACATACATATACATACATATGTATATACATACATATACATACAAACTTGTAGTTGACATTCATTATTGTTCAGATTCAGCTTCAGGTGCACAATGCAGTGATCAGGCATCTACATCATCCCTGAGGTGGTCTCCCAAATGGGACAAGTGTTCATCGGATACCCTACAAAATCTTTACAACATTATTGATTATATTCCCCAAATTAATTTTCAGAACTCCGTGGCCATCTTGCAGTTACTGACTGTTTTCTAATCCCCTCACCTTCCCCCTTATCCCGAATCCCTTCCCTTCTAGCAACCCTCAGTTTTTCCTCTTTGTCTCCAAAACTGTTTCTGATTAGTTCATTCACTTATTCTTTTCTTTAGATTCCACATATAAGTGAGATCATATGGTACTTATCTTTCTCTGTCTGACTTATTTCACTTAACATAATGTTCTCTAGGTCCATCCATGTTGTTGCAAATGGTAAGATTTCTTTCTTCTTTATGGCTGCGTAGTACTCCATTGTATAAATGTACCACAGTTTCTTAATCCAGTCATCTAACGATGGGCATTTCGGTTGTTTCCATGTCTTAGCTATTGTGTATAGTGCTGCAATAAACATAGGAGTGCATAAAGATTTTTGAATTGGAGTTTTGGATTTCTCCAGATGGATACCTACGAGTGGAATTACTGGATCATAGGGTAGTTCCATTTTCAGATTTTTGAGATACCTCCATACTATTTTCCGTAGAGGCTGCACCAATCTGCAATCCCACCAACAGTGCACAAGGGTTCCCTTTTCTCCACATCCGCGCCAACACTTGTTTTTTGATTTATTTATGATAGACATTTTGACTGGGTTGATGTGGTATCTCATTGTGGTTTTTATTTGCATTTCTCTAATGATTAGTGAGTTTCAGCATTTTTTCATATGTCTGTTTGCCAACTGTATGTCCATTTTTTTAAATTTATTGGGGTGACAATTGTTAGTAAAATTACATAGATTTCAGGTGTACAATTCTGTATTACATCATTTATAAATCTCACTGTGTGTTCACCACCCAGAGTCAGTTCTCCTTCCATCACCATATATTTGATCCCCTTACACTCATCTCCCACTCCCCACCCCCGTTACCCTCTGGTAACCACTAAACTATTGTCTGTGTCTATGAGTTTTTGTTTCTCATTTGCTTGTCTTATTCTTTTGTTGTTTTTGGTTTATGTACCACATATCAGTGAAATCATATGGTTCTCTCCTTTTTCTGTCTGACTTATTTCGCTTAGCATCATACTCCCAAGATCCATCCATGTTGTCACAAATTGTCCTATTTCATCTTTGCTTACCGCCAAATAGTATTCCATTGTGTATATGTACCACAACTTCTTTGTCCATTCATCTGTCGAAGGACATTTTGGTTGCTTCCGTGTCTTGGCCACCGTAAATAAAGTTGCAATGAATGTTGGAGCACACTTGTCATTATGGATAAATGTTTTCAGATTTTTTGGGTAGATACCCAGGTAAGGGATTGCTGGGTCATATGGTAATTCTATTCGTAATTTTTTGAGAAACCTCCACACTGCCTTCCATAAAGGGTGAACCAATCTGCATTCCCAAAACAGTGTATGAGGGTTACTTTTTCTCCACAGCCTCTCCAACACTTTTCACTATTTGTATTGTTGATGATAATCATTGTGACTGGGGTGAGGTGATATCTCATTGTGGTTGTTATTTGCATTTCTCTGATGATTAGTGATGTTGAGCATTTTTTCATATGTCTATTTGCCATTTGTATGTCCTCTTTGGAGAAATGTCTCTTCAGGTCGTCTGCCCATTTTTCAATTGGGTTGTTTGTTTTTTTGTTGTTGAGTTCCTTGTATATTTTGGATATTAGCCCCTTATTGGAGGCACTGTTTGCAAAAACTTTCTCCCATTCAGTTGGTTGCCTCTTTATTTTGTCGATGGTTTCTTTTGCTGTGCAGAAGATTTTAACTTTCATATAGTCCCATTCATTTATTTCAGGTTTTACTTCCATTGCCTTTGGAGTCAAATTCATAAAATGCTCTTTGAACCCAAGGTCCATAAGTTTAGTACCTATGTTTTCTTCTATGCAGTTTATTGTGTCAGGTCTTATGCTTTAGTCTTTGATCCATTTTGAATTAATTTTGGTACATGGTGACAGATAGCAGTCCAGTTTCATTCTTCTGCATGTGGCTATCCAATTCTCCCAGCACCGTTTATTGAAGAGGCTATCTTTCCTCCATTGTATGTTTTTAGCTTCTTTGTCAAAAATTATCCATATTTATGTGGTTTTATTTCTGGGTTCTCAATTCTATTCCATTGGTCTATGTGTCTGTTTTTCTGCCAATACCATGATGTTTTGATTATTGTAGCCATGTAGTACAACCTAAAGTCAGGGAGTGTGATACCTCCAGTATCGTTCTTTTTTCTTAAGATTGCTTTGGCTATTCGGGGTCTTTTGTGGTTCTAAACAAATCTGATGAGTTTTTGCTCTATTTCTTTAAAAAATGACATTGGGATTTTGATGGGGATTACATTAAATCTGTATATTGCTTTGGGTAATATGGCCATTTTAACTATGTTGATTCTTCCAATCCATGAGCACAGAATGTCTTTCCATTTCTTTGTGTCTTCTTCAATTTCTTTTAAAAATCTCTTACAATTTTCAGTACATAGGTCTTTCACATCCTTGGCTAAGTTTATTCCTAGATATTTTATTTTTTTTTGCTGCAATTGCAGAAGGAATTGTTTTTTGTATTTCTTTTTCTGAGATGTCATTTTTAGTATATAGGAATGAAATGGACTTTTGTACATTGATCTGGTTCCGGCAACTTTACTGTAATCGATGATTGTTTCTAATAGCCTTTTGGTGAGTCTTTAGGGTTTTCTATATATAGCATCACGTCATCTGCAAAGAGTCATAATTTAACTTCTTCATTCCCAATGTGGATGCCTTTTATTTCTTTCTCTTGCCTGATTGCTCTGGCAAGGACTTCCAACTCTATGTTGAAAAGCAGAGGTGATAGGGGACAGCCGTGTCGTGTTCCTGAATGTAGAGCAAAGGGCTTGTTTTTCACCGTTAAATATGAGATTAGCTGAGGGCTTGTCATATATGGCCTTTATTATGTTAAGGTATTTTCCTTCTGAACATATTTTATTAAGTGTTTTAATCATAAATGGATGTTGTATCTTGTCAAATGCTTTTTCTGCATCAATTGATATAATCATATGATTTTTGTCTTTTATTTTGTTTATGTGATGTATCAGATTGATGGATTTGCGGATGTTGAACCATCCTTGTGCCCCGGGGATGAACCTCACTTGGTTGTGATGAATACTCTTTTTAATGCATTGTTGTATTCCATTTGCTAGAATTTTGTTTAGGATTTTTGCATCTGTATTCATCAGAGATATTGGTGTGTAATTTTCTTTTTTTGTGTTGTCCTTACCAGGTTTTGCTATCAGGGCAATGTTGGCCTCATAAAATGAGTTAGGGAGTACTGTCTCTTCTTCAATTTTTTGGAAGAGTTTAAGCAGGATTGGTATTAGATCCTCTTTGAAGGTTTGGTAGAATTCACTAGTGAAGCCATCTGGTCCCGGACTTCTGCTTTAGGGAAGGTTTTGGATGACTGATTCAATTTCTTTACTGGTGATCGGTCTGTTTAGATTTTCCAGTTCTTCATGGTTCAGCCTAGGAAGGCTATATGTTTCTAAGAACTTGTCCTTTTCTTCTAGGTTATGGAATTTGGTGCCATATAGTCCTTCATAGTATTCTTGGATGATCCTTTGTATTTCTGTGGTGTTCGTGATAACTTCCCCTTTTTCATTTCTGATTTTGTTACTTAGTGTCTTCTATCTTTTTATCTGAGTGAGTCTAGCTAAGGGTTTGTCAATTTTGTTTATCTTTTCAAAGAACCAGCTCTTTTCACATTAATTTTTTCTATTATCCTTTTGTTCTCTATTTCATTTAGTTCTGCTCTGAGTTTTGTTATTTCCTTTCTTCTACTGAACTTGGGTTTCACTTGTTCTTCTTTTTCTAGTTCTTTAAGATGTAACATGAGGTTATTTATTTGGGATTTTTCTTGTTTCTTGTAATGGCCTGTAATGATATAAATTTCCCTCCTAAAACTGGTTTCGCTGCATCCCAAAAATTTTGGTAGGATGCATTTTCATTGTCATTTGTTTCTATGTATCTTTTGATCTGTCCTATAATTTCTTCTTTGACCCAGTCGTTCTTTAAAAGTATGTTGTTTAATCTCCATGTATTTGTGTTTTTTCCTGCTTTCTTTTTGCAGTTGATATCCAATTTCAAAGCCTGTGATCAGAGAATATGCTTGGTGTGATTTCAATCTTCTTAAATTTGCTGAGGCTGATTTTATGTCCCAATATATGGTCTATCCTTGAGAATGCTCCATGTACACTAGAAAAGAATGTATAGTCTGATGTTTTAGGATGAAGTGTTCTATATAGGTTAATTATGTCCATTTCATCTAATGCATCGTTTAGGGCTGCTATTTCGTTATTTATTTTATGTTTGGGTGATCTATCAATAGCTGTCATTGATGTATTTAAGTCCCCTAGTAAAATTGTGTTTTGGTCAATTTCTCCCTTTAGTTCTGTTAGTAGTTGCTTGGTATATTTCAGTGCTCCCTGATTTGGGGCATAAATATTGATGACTCTTATGTCTTCTTGTTGTATAATCCCCTTTACCTTTATGAAATGTCCATCTTTGTCTCTTGTTATCTTTTTCACCCTGAAGTCTGTTTCATCTGATATCATTATGGGTACACCTGATTTACTCTGGATACCATTTGCTTGGAGTGTCAATTTCCACCCTTTCACTTTGAGTCTATGCTTGTCCTTGTAGCTGAGATGTGTCTCTTGGAGACAGCCTATGCTTGGGTTTAGTTTTTTGATCCAATGTGCTACTCTGTGCCTTTTTATTGGTGAGTTCAGTCCATTTACAATCAGGGTGATTATTGATTTGTGAGGATTTCCTGTCATTCTATAGTTTTCTGGTAAGGCTGTGTCTCCATTGTTTCTTTGCCTTTTTGTTGTTGTCTATTATTTCTGTGTGGTGGTATTCTATGATGTTTCCCTCTGTTTCTTCTTTTATTACAGTATATATTTCAGTTCTGGATTTTTTTTGAGTGGTTACCCTTAAGTTTATGTAAAAGAAAGTTTGATATTTAGAGTATTCCATTTTCTTCAGCACGCTTACTTTCTCCATTCCCATATTCTGGTTCAGGCCTTTACTCTCCCCCTTTTTATGTTTTGGTTGCCACAAATTGTCCCTGTTGATGGTGGTCGAATAGCCTCCTTTAGTATTTCTTGTAGTGCAGGTCGTGTATTAGAAAATTCCCTCAGCTTGGATGTCTGGAAAGGTCTTTATTCCTCCTTCATTTCTAAAGAATATGTTTGCTGGATATTTTATTCTTGGCTCATAATTTCTCTCTTTCAATAGTTTGAATATTTGGTTCTACTCCCTCCTGGCTTGTAGAGTTTCTGCTGAAAATCTGATGATAATCTAATGTGCTTTCCTTTGTAGGTTACTGTCTTCTTTTCCCTGGCTACCTTGAGGATTCTTCCTTTGTCATTGATTTTAGACAGCTTCAGTACAATGTGCCTTGGAGAAGGCCTGTTGGGATTGAGGTCATTAGGTGTTCTATTTGCTTCTTGGATTCGAGGATCCAGTTCTGTCTACAAGTTTGGGAAGTTCTCATCGACAATTTGTTTGAATATATTCTCCGTTCCCTTCTCTCTTTCTTCTCCTTCTGGTATGCCCATTATTCCTATATTGCTCTTTCTGATGGAGTCAGAAAGTTCTTGTAGAGTTGTTTCATTTCTTTTAAGTCTCAAGTCTCTTTCTTCTTTCATCTGTGTAATTTTCAGGTTTCTATCTTCTATGTCACTGATTCTTTCCTCCATCTGGTCAACTCTACTACCTAAGCTGGTTATTTCATTCTTAATTTCTTCTATTGAGTTCTTAGTCTCCAGAAATTCTATTTGGTTCTTTTTTAAAATTTCAATCTCTTTCGTAAAATGCTCATGTTGTTCTTTGATTGTGTTTCTGAGTTCATTATACTGCCTTTTTGTGTTTCCTTGCATCTCGTTGAGTTTTTTCAGAACTGCAATCTTGGATTTTCTGCCATTTAAGTCACATATTTCCATATCTTTAAGCTCCTTTTCTGGAGACTTTTCACTTTCTTTCTGAGCTGTCTTGTTGCCTTGGTTATTCGTGGCAATTAATGCCTCATTATTTCTCTTCCTAGACATCTACAGGAGTGGTTTCTGCAACAGGTTAATAAGAAGAGGTCTTTCTTTTGTTTTCCAGTATTTGTTTGGGAGAATGTTTTATTTTTTCTCTGACTGCAGCCATAATTTTCTCTCTCACACGGTAGTGCTATGTTTTCTCTGCACTATTCTAGCTTCTCATACAATGGGGGGATTACCTGGGAGACCGGCTTCTCCTTGTTAATAGTTCGCCTGTGTCATAGGGCGCAGTGCCCGCGTGGGTATGCGGAGAGCTTTTGTAGTTCCAAAGCTCTTCCTGCACCAGATTCAGAGCCCGTATATTTCAGCAGTTCTGTTTACTCCTGCAGTGATCTGCCCAGATAGTTGGGGCCAGGGGCAGGGTGAGTTGTGAGAGGTGGCCCAGTGCAATGGCTGCAACCACCACTACAGCCTGTCCTGCTTCCTCAGCTCCCTCCCCTTTGCCGGTTCTAGTTGGGCTGCGAATCTGTGTCTGTCGTCCACAGTTCCCAGAACAGCAAATATTCTGTTCTTTTGTTCTTTTGATCTGACAGTGCTACTTTTCCGCTTCTAGCACCAGGCAGGTGGGGCGGGGCGAGCTCTGGGATGGTAGGGAGGGTCAGCTAGTCTCAGTGCCTACAGCTTCTGTTCTCTGCTCAGCAGTGAGGGCTTAAACCACTGTTTTCAGCCTTCTTCCCTCAGTATTTGCTCTGAGGTCTCTGCCATGAGCGTTGGGTTCAGCTGTGTTATATGCTGCCCCCTCAGCCCTGTGGGCCATAAGCGGAGCCCTAGCAGTCCGAGTTCTTCCCTCTCCTGTAGCTGCGGTAGTTCCGGGATGCAGCGAGCTTGGAGCACTGAGCTAGGTCTGCGTCTTGCTCCCACACGGCTCTGTCTCTGCACTTCTCCCTTCCTACCACTCCCCCCCCACCACTCACGCGATTCATCCACCTTTAGGTGAATTCAGTAGTGGGCCTCTTCATCTTGCCTGTCTGCTGTGCAGGGAGTCCTTTGTGGAGTTATTGTTGTTCGATTAATTGAAAATTCCAGGGGAGCTTTACAGAGGCTCACCTCACGCCGCCATTTTGATGACGTCTACATCCTGTATGTCCTTTTTAAAAAAATGGCTCTTCATGTCCTCTGCCCATTTTTTAATTGGGTGTTTGTTTTTTTGAAGTTGAGTTGAGTGAGTTTCTTGTAAATTTGTATTATTAACGTCTTATCAGATATGTCATTGGCAAATATCTTCTCCCATTCAGTAGGGTCCCTTTTTGGTTTATTGATGGTTTCCTTTGCTGTGAAAAAAGCTTTTAGTTTGATGTAATCCCACATGTTTATTTTTTCTCTTAACTTCCCTTGCGCGAGGAGATATATCAGTAAAAATCTTACTCCGGGTAATGTCTGTAAAGTTTCTTCCTATATTTTCTTCTAGGAATTTTATGTTTTCATATCTTACATTTAAGTCTTTAAGCCATTTTGAATTTATTTTTGTATATGGAGTAAGGAGGTGGTCCAGCTTCATTTTTTTGCATGTGTCTGTCCAGGTCTCCAGCACAATTTATTGAATAGACTGTCTTTGCCCCAACATACATGCTTGCTTCCATTGTCATAGATTAAATGGCCATATAGGCATGGATTTATTTCTGGACTATCTATTCTGTTCCATTGACCTATGTGTCTGTTTTTATGCCAGTACCATGCTGTTTTGACTACTGTAGAATTGTAGTATAATTTGAGGTCAGGTATTGTTATACCTCCCACTTTGTTCTTATTTCTCAAGATTGCTGAGGCTATCCAGAGTGTTTTATGGTCCCATATAAATTTTAGGATTATATGTTCTATTTCTGTGAAAAACGTCGTTGGTAGTTTGATAGGAATTGCGTTGAATATGTATATTTCCTTAGGCAGTATGGACATTTTAACTATATTAATTCTTGCTATCCATGAACATGGTATGTGTTTCCATCTATTTGTATTTTCTATCATTTCTTTCTTCAGTGTCTTATAATTTCCTGAGTACAGATCTTTTACTTCTTTGGTTAAATTTATTCCCAGTATTTTATAGTCTTTGAAGCAATTGTAAATTGGATTGTTTTTTAAACTTCTCCTTCTGATATTTTATTATTGTTATATACAAATGCAACTGATTTCTGAATATTAATTTTGTATCCTGCTACTTTACTAAATTCATCTATCAGCTCTAATATTTTCTTGGTTGAATCTTTAGGGTTCTCTCTATATAGTATCATGTCATCTGCATATAATGACAATTTTACTTCCTCCTTACCAATTTGGATGCCTTTTATTTCTTTTTCTTGTCTCATTACTGTGGCTAGAACTTCCAGCACTATGTTGAATAGAAGTGGAGAAAGTGGGCAACCTTGCTTTAGAGGGAAGCAACCTTGCTTTAGAGGGACCTTAGAGGGAAATGCTTTAGCTTTTCCCCATTGAGTATGATGTTAGCTGTGGGTTTGTCATATATGGCCTTTATTATGTTGAGATATGATCCCTCTATTCCCACTTTCTTAAGGGTTTTTATCATAAATGGCTGTTGGATTTTATCAAATGCTTTTTCTGCATCTATCGATATGATCATGTGATTTTTATTTTTCATTTTGTTAATGTGGTGTATCACATTAATGATATGTGGATGTTGAACCACCCTTGCATACCAGGAATGAATCCCACTTGATCATGGTGTATGATCTTTTTAATGTATTGCTGAATTCTGTTCGCTAATATTTTGTTGAGGATTTTTGCATCTATGTTCATTAGAGATATCGGCCTGTAGTTTTCTTTTTTTGTGTTGTCTTTGTATGATTTTTGGATCAGAGTGATAGTGGCTTCGTAAAAAGTGTCTGGGAGTCTTCCCTCCTTCTGGATCTTTTGGAAGAGTTTGAGGAGAATAGGTGATAATTCTTTTTTGAACATTTTGTAAAATTCACCTGTAAAGCCATCTGGTCCAGGGCTTTTGTTTGTTGGGAGATTGTTGATTACTGATTCAATTTTCCTGGTGGTAATCAGTCTATTCAGGTTTTCTCTTTCTTCTTGAGTTAGCCTTGGAAGTTTGTACGCCTCGAGAAAATTGTCCGTTTCTTCCAGATTGTCGAATTTGTTGGGATATAGATGCTCATAGTAGTTTCTTAATTTTTTTTGTATTTCTGCAGTGTCTGTTGTCGTCACGTCTCCTCTTTCATTTCTGATTTTATTAATTTGGGTCCTCTGTCTTTTTTTTAATGAGTCTGGCTAAAGGTTTGTTGATTTTGTTTATCTTCTATAAGAACCAACTCAAAGATTCATTGATCTTTTGTATTGTTTTTCTGGTTTCTATTTCATTTATTTTCGCTCTGATCTGTATTATCTCCTTCCTTGTGCTCCCTTTGGGCTTATTTTGCTGTTCTTTTTCCAGATCCCTTAAGTATGAAGATAAACTGTTGATTAATGATGTTTCTTGTTTGTTTAGGTAGGCCTGCAATACTATGAATTTCCCTCGAGGACTGCTTTCGCGGCATCCCATAGATTTTGGGTCGTCATGTTTTCATTTTCATTTGTTTCTAGGTATCTTTTGATTTCTTCCTTGATCTCCTGCTTGACCCATTCATTATTTAGTATCATGTTATTCAGCCTCTATGAATTGGTGTGTCATCCAGTTTTTTTCCTGTAGTTCATTTCTAATTTCATAGCACTTTGGTTAGAGAAGACAATTGGTATGATTTCAATTTTCTAAATTTATCAAGACTTATTTTGTGGCCTAACATATGGTCTATCTTGGAAAATGTTCCATGTGTGCTTGAGAAGAACATGTATTCTGTAGCATTGGGGTGAAATGATCTGAAAATATCGATTAAATCCACATGGTCCAATGTGTCATTTAAGGCTGTTGTTTCCATATTGATTTTCTGTCTGGAAGACTTGTCCCTTCTTGTCAGAGGTGTGTTGAAGTCCCCTATGATAGTGTTACTGTTGATCTCTGTCTTTATGTCAGTCAATGTCTGTTGTATATATTTAGGTGCCACTATGTTGGATGCACAGATATTTACTAGGGTTATGTCCTCTTGTCGGATCGATCCCTTTATTATTATATAGTGCCCATCTTTGTCTTTTAATATGTTCTTCATGTTAAAGTCTATTTTGTCAGATATAAGTATTGCAACTTCAGCTTTTTTCTCATTTCCATTTGCATGAAACATCTTACTCCAATCCTTCACTTTCAGCCTGTGTGTGTGTCTTTTTATCTGAGGCGAGTCTCTTGTATACAGCATATACCAGGGTCTTGCTTTCTTATCCACTCAGCCACTCTATGTCTCTTGATTGGAGCATTTAATCCGTTTACATTTAAAGTGATTATTGATAGGTACAAAGTTATTGCCATTTTTAAATTTGTAGTTAGATTGTCTTCTATTTACAGAAGTCCTTTTAGTATTTCTTGCAATGCTGGCTTGGTGGTAATAAATTCCTTTAGCTTATTCTTTTCTGGGAAGCTCTTTATCTCTCCATCATCTTTAAATGATAGCCTTGCTGGATAAAGCAATCTAGGTTGTAAGCCTTTGTTTTCCATTACTTTGAGTATCTCCTGCCACTCTCTCCTGGCCTTCAATGTTTCTGTAGAAAAGTCTTTTGATAGTCTTATGGGATTTCCCTTGTATGTAACCCTCTGTCTTTCTCTTGCTGCTTTTAGGATTCTCTCTTTGTCTTTAACCTTTGCCATTTTAACTATACTGTGTCTTGGTGTGGACCTGTTTGGGTTTATCCTGGTTGGAACTCTCTGCACTTCCTGGGCTTGTATGTTGGTTTCCTTCATCAGGTTGGGGAAGTTTTCGGACATTATTACTTCAAATATGTTCTCAATCCCTTGCTTCCTCTCTTCACCTTCTGGTATTCCTATGATACTCATGTTGTTGTGCTTGATGTTATCCCAGAGGTCTCTTAAACCATCTTCATTGTTTTTTATTCTTTTTTCTTTCTGTTGTTCTGTTTGGGTGATCTCTGGTAACTTGTCTTCTAAGTCGCTGATTTGATCCTCTGCTTCATCTAACCTGTTGTTAATTCCTTCAAGTGAGTTCTTTATTTCCGTAATTGTGTTCGTTATTTCTAACTGGTTGTTCATTATGATTTCTCTATCCTTCTTTATGTCGTCTCTAAGATCGTTAAACATTCTTATCATCAGTGTTCTGAACTCTGTCTATGATAGGTTGGTTACCTCTATTTCATTTGGTTCCATTTCTGGAGGTTTCTTCTGTTCTTTTATTTGGGACATGTTTCTTTGTTTCCCCATTCTGGCTGACTCTCTGTGTTTGCTTCAATGTATTAGGTATATCCCCTAGAGTTCTTAGTTCTTGCTGGGTTATCTTATGTAGTATGTGTCCTTTATATTTGACTTGCACTACTTCGTTCTTCTCCTCTGCGTGTGCTCCAAAGGTGGCTATTGAGTTGTGTATATTGTCCTATTAAAGAAGATCTTTAATTGCTTTTCACTTGTGAGCAGGTGGGGTTAACTCCTAGGCTGACTAGTTGTGAGACTTGGCTCTGCCCACTGCAGGGTGTTCTGTTGTGTGAGGGTTTACCACTTAAATGTGGTTTGGCCTCTATGGGCTCTTGTGCCTGTATAGAATTTCCTCTGGGTGTGTCACTTGTAGGTCAAACCCGGTAGTACTCTGGTTTGGTCTGGAGTTGGCCTCTGGGTGTGTTGAGTCTTGTGCCTCTTCAGGTGGCCCCTCCTGGCTTTTGTGTTCTCTGTTCTGTCCTGGGATACCCTGCGTCTCTGCAACTGTGGATGCCATCGGCATTTCCACCGCTGTAGATCTTCCCTGCATTTTTTATTCTGCACATATTACATAACCCTCCAGGGGAAAAATGTATGCAAATAGAGAAGACACATCATCTAATCTCATGAGTGGGCCCATCGATGAATTATACCTAGGCTCACTAAGGATTTTTAAAATATTGTATCCTTGTAGCTTTAAGTTGCAAAAATTAATTTTGCACTGATTTAAGTGATTGCTTTGGCATGGAGGAAATAGAGCAGTCAATGGTGATATTAGCAGGCTTTTTTTCATGCAGAGCTAAAGAAGTTGGCTATAATCAGTCTGAAGCAAGCAGAAGCTACTGCTGCCAATATCAGCGTTGAGTGATCTGTTCCTTTGGTGCTGAAACGATCTGATAAAAACAAAAGGAAGAAGTCTTGGGGCTTAAAACAGACAGCTAGAAATGAATGATGTATATATTCAATATAGTAGTAAATTGGTGCTTAAAATAAAAACAGAAGAGATTTATAGAAAGAACATGGTTTGTATTGTAAATACCATACAGAAGTCAATTGGAATTGTCATGGGAACCCAAAGGGAAATGTTAGAGCTTGTAGCTGGATAGGTGTATTTGTATAGTAAATAGGAAAGAATATAGGCATTACTATCTTTCATTCAATAAGTCCTTTGCATCAAGACTATTTGATACACACCAATTCTGAAGGTCTTTGAACAAGCTAAAAACACAAGTCCATAACTATACAGGAATGAGCCAGTTAGAATCTATTTTCATTCCTTGTTCTTCCCAAGGGCAACTTTATCACATTGCTCTGAATTTATTAGGAGCTATTCTTCTAAGAATCTTGTCATGTCAGATGTTGGATCACATTTCTTTCATCTCTATGAGGTAGTTGGAGGAAGGTGGACAAAGAGGGGAGGGATTATTTCTATAAGCATAGCAAGCTTATGTGATTTGTAACAATTCACCCAGGTAATCATAAGAAGTTGGTAATATAGCCTAGAATTCAACTCCAAATCCCAAGACAAGGAGAAAGAATGCTTTCCCTGTGTGCATGTTTTAGGAAAGAGAAGTGGCATTTCATCCACAGTATACTTATTTTCTTCATAAAATGCTTTTCTCAGATAAAGTGAGATTCTGAGTAGCTAACAAGAATAAATAAATATCTAAATATGAGCTTAGGAAGGACTACTATTTTTTTGTTTTTTGTTTTTGTTTTTTTAGTATACCAGATTAACTCTAACATTACTTGATTATAAAAATTGGGAAGATTTATGTGAGCTCCAAGTCCCAAGGCCTGAAACCTAACTTTCAGTTCCAGACAGAAAAAGCAAATCCCAATCTAACTGTATCCACTTAGAAGCATTTAAGTGCCTACCATATGCAAGGCACCACAGAAGAAGAGATAAAAGACACTGCTCATGCCTGCTTGCCTTTAAGTTGTCCATACTCTAAACGGTAGGGACAAGGCATGCACACATACAAAAAAAAAAAAAAAAGGTAGGTTAAATTGGGTCAGGAGAAAGGAGGTGGTTAGGAATCTGTTATAATACTGCAGTAACCAATGTTAAAAAATAAAACAAAACTAATTAAAGCATGCATTAGTGTGGTGGCCATAGAATTAGAAAGGGAGAGGCAGATATGCAAGATATTTCAGAAATAATAGAGTTGGCAGCTAAATGTTATGTGATGGATGAGAGAAGGCAAAGAATGACTCCCAAGTTCCTAGTTTGAGTGACTAGGAGAATAATCATAAAATTGATAGAAATAGGTAGGTCAATAGGAAAGTGAAGTGGCATTTCATCCACAGTATACTTATTTTTAGAATCATAGGGGAAATGGAGGCATTTGATTTCAGGCATGATGAATTTCCAGCAAAAGTTGTCTCATCTTATTTTTACCATCCTCCAAATCAGTGTTCTCTTAATTTTGTTCACCTAATCAGTAAATTTTGGATGTGTGTCCCCAAAATTTGTATGTCAATTATATTAATGTATCAATCTAATTATATATATTATAAAACTTATACAGGGGGTGGCCAGTTAGCTCAGTTGGTTAGAGCGTGGTGCTCTTCACAACAAGGTTGCTGGTTCGATCACCTCAGGGGCCACTGTGAGCTGCGCCCTCCACAACTAGATTGAAACAACTATTTGACTTGGAGCTGATGGGTCCTGGAAAAACACACTTAAAATAAGTAAAAGTTTAAAAAAAATTTATACAGAAATTTGAAAATGTAAAATGATGTGTTAAAAGTAACTATAAAATAGTTATATTATTTTTCTTCCCACACCCTAATAGATTGCTTTGCACAGTCCATGTTAGAGATCACTTATCTAAACTATTTACCTTGTCTTTCTAATTCTCAAAACTGAAAACAAGAATACAGATTTGTCTAACCCAAGTTAATGTTAAGTTATTCAAGTTACAAGAAAAATCATACTTTATGTTTCTAAGGTAAAAAAATTAATAAAATGCTCATCATTAATAATGCTATCTTTTAAGGTTTGGCATCAATTCAAAAGGCAGGGAGACTCCTATACACTCAATCAGTTTCACATTTGCATCTTTTTTTTTTAATTGTTATTGGGGAATATTGGCTCACATGTGCACCTTTTTTAAAAAAAAATAATTTATTGGGTAATAGTGAGTTTCTCCAGGGCACATCAGATCCAAGTCATTGTCCTTCAATCTAGTTGTGGAGGGCACAGCTCATTGGCCCATGTGGGAATTGAACTGGCAACCCTGTTGTTCAGAGCTTGCACTCTAACCAACTGAGCCATCCAGCCGCCCCACATGTGCATCTTGCACTAATGAAACTTTAGAAAATAGCAAGCTAAAACTCCCAAAAAAGGCAGTTCCCAAAAGTAGAACAGAAGGAAAGTGAGTCTCTGTTGAGCACCGTTTCTCTTTGTTTTTATATTTTGTGAAGGAAGAATTTTAACCTTCACAACAACTTCATGAAGTACCATTCATCTGAAAAAATAAAAATAAAAAACCCAGAAACCAAGACTCAAAAGGATTAAATGACTTGCCCAAGGTCACTTAGCTACTGTGTGCTAGAGCTCAGATTTGAGTCCAAGTTTTGACCTCTCTTTTTACTAGACCACAGCTGCCTTAAGTCCTTTTGTTTTTTTTTTAAGGCTGCTTCAATCCTATCAATACACATTCTTTAAATTTCCACCCAGTCTCTAACCCAGCTGCAGAGAAGAAAGAAACAAGACTACTTAAAACGTATAGAAAAAGTGACAGACTAATATTTCTCTTGTTTATCTCCTTTTCTTTCCTAACAGACAAAGATTATATTCTCTCAGTTTTCCAACTTTTATTTCTATCTATCATATTGACTTCTGGGTCAGTATTATGTTAAAAATGGCCGCTTCTGAAGCATGAGCTCTGTCGATTGGAATTTGAGTTCCACTTCTGTGGTTGGTCAGGACAGCGTAAGTGCTCTGAAGTGGGAGGGCATGTAATTTTTCCTTGTTAAATCCAGATAACTTGAATTGGCAAGACAGACGCCATTTCATTTTCAATAAGCTATAATAGGTTCATGGAGAACAAGTCAGGCCAAACTAACCTCATTTCCTTTTTAGTGTGAATGACTGCCTTAGAGCTAGCATGTCTGAATTGAACAAAACATAATCTCCCTGTTGTTAGGACAAAATGTGGCCTGAGGTAGTAGGAGAATTTATAGTTAGATAACCAACCATTCCACCAAATATATCAATTAATTTGTTGTTGAAAACAATGGAATATTATAATGCTCTCCTATTTTATTCACACTGCTTTTAGACCCCTGCTATCAGGGTCTCAAATTAAAATAGAAGAGGAATGCTTTTTCAAATTGGCAGATGACAAAACTGGAAGGAAGAACACAGCATTCTAATGCCAATTTGAAAGGATGGGTAAAATCAAACCACATGAAATGTAACAAGTAATTAATACAAAATATCTTAATTCAGTTTATAAAATTAACAAGGAGACTTGCCTTAACAGTATGCAAAAAGTGGTCACTGGAAATTTTTTTGTTGATCATAAGCACAATTAGCCAGTAGTGAAAGGTGTTTGCTGAAAAACAAAATCCAAAACTAGAAAAGACCACCACCAAAAGACAAAGCTAATGCAATTTAAAACAAGATTAATGTCATTTAAGATAGTACAGTGCCTAGATCAAATTCTTACACAGATCTCTGAATGCATCATTATCATATCCAGTGTGTAAATGTTTGAGGGGGTGCACATTTGAAGAAGGACATTGACAAATTATGTGGAAACTAAGGCAGAAAACCATCCTTAAAGAAGAGATTTAACTGGGGAAGGGTAATGTGTACCCAGCAGCAACTTTCAACAGTTTTAAGGTCTGTGAAATAAAGATCAATTTATTCTCATTTTGATAAGGCAAATATCTAAATCATCAATTATTAGCACTCCTTGTGTTTTAATAACTGAAACATGAGACCCATGTGAGGTAATGTAAATCAGATTTCTCCAGTGTCACTACCGGCTTATATGCATGATGCATTTTTGGAATTTACCCTTATTCTTTCAGCTGTTATTATTGTATGCTCTCATTTAGTTTTTTTTTAATTAAATTTATTGGGGTGACATTAGTTAGTAAAATTATATAGGTTTCAAGTGTACATTTCTATAATACATCACCTATATATTGCATTGAGTGCATCACCCAGAGTCAGTTCTTCCATCACCATATATTTGATCCCCTTTTCCCTCCTCTACCATCCCCCAACAGTTTAGTGCTCCCATTTAGTTTTAAACAACAGTGACATATCTCAGGAGCTAGAGGAGTTCAAAGTTAGTGCAGCTGCCAAATTGACTTCTATAGCCAGGGAGTTGCTTGATTCTGGAGAGAAGCTGAGCAATTCCTGTAGTTGTGGGTAGATAGGAGGGCTATATCACAATTAAATGAGAGGAAGAGTGTGTAGGTAGTCTGCCCAGGTATGTTTGTGCCCAATAATTTGCCTAAATTTGCAGTCATCCCTAAGACATTGAGGGTGCTAGAGAAATCACACCTTGTTCTCCATCTCTCAACAAGGGTTACAAAGAATGAGTCTAAGAGTGGAAGAGTAACTTAGAGGTCACCCTGAGGGTGCATGTCTGAAAGAGAGAGGAGGGACAAAGCCACCATAGCTGTTGTACCTTGGAGCAGGTGCGGGTGGCTGCAAAGGGGGAAGGGTATGTTTATGTGTTTGCATATACATGCTTCAGTTCTTTTAGTACCAGTTCATGAAATGCCTTCCTCACTTTCCATTTGCCCACACGGGTACCTAAAAGTTACAGCCCCAGGGAGATCAGTCCCACTTGTCTATACTAGGAACAGTTCTGCTCACTGACTTGGGGAGAGAAAATGCCCATTTTCAGTTTACCTTAACAGCTAGGACACTGCTTGAAGATAATGATTTGAAGAGAGATTATCTCTTTAGTCTCTGAGTCACTCAGTTTCTGAATGCCAATACTGGTGTCCTTCTCTAGAAACAGCAACCAGACTTCGAATGGCTGGCCATGGTTAGAAGACAACCTAGTGATCTTCACAAGGCGTATAAGACCTACCTGTTTATTTCTAGTGTTCTGCAAGAAGAAAAGGCAATGAGTTTGGCAAGGTTATCAGCTTGAACAGCAGAAATGGACATTTTTCTTACTTAAGAAAGCAATAACTAGCAACTATCTGTTGGAAAAGAGGGAAGAGAATGTCTGCTAAAGAAAGCAAAGTTGAATTCTGGAAAGCCATTTAAGTGTACTGAGAAAAAGGAGCCCCAGTCCGCAGGAATAACCAGTGACAAGTTAATCCTTCACTCTGGGGCTTCCATGCCTGTTCTAAGAACATTCTTGAAAAACTACTCACCACAGAGAAGTTGGCCTTTCATATGCATCCATAGGCGTCCAGCCTGCACCAGTGGGAGGACACAGGTCGGGGAAGCAGGTTTTCAGTTCCCCTCTGCCACTGACTTGTTCTGTGACCTTGAGCAATTTACTTCATTTCTAACACTGGATCTAACCACCTCCCAGAGGTGCTATAAGAAGCCAATGAAATCACGAATGTGGAAGCACTTTGCAAAACATAAAGTGCTACACAAGTGTGAGGGATCATTATCCAAATAGATTTCACGCCAACCCTTCTGGTATCATCCTCAGGGCCTTTTCAGCTTGGGCACAGGATTCCCAACTCCCTGGTTGCTCCCTCCAAGTCCTACCTGGCTTGGGAACAGTAGCTTTCACCCTCCTGTGTCTTGCCAGCTTCCTTCTTAATGAGGCCAGCTGAATGTATTTATTCTTAATCAGCTCTAACCTCTCCTAGAGAGGTCCAGTTTTCCCCAGGAAAAAAACTCCACCCTTCTATAAAAACACCAACAACTCTTCAGGCACAAACTACCCATGTGGTAGGTGTAAGGCAGGGGAGAAAGAAAGCTGGAACAATCTACAGCTCCAGAGGAGAACTCTTTGATTTTAGTGAAACTTGCTTGAGAAGCTCTCAGTGCCCAGAATATTGTCTCTCTCTCTCTCTCTCTGTCTCTCTGTCTCTGTCTCTGTCTGTCTGTCTCTCTCTCTCTCACTGTCTCTCTCAACAAAAAAAACTCAGGCTAGTCCATATATCACAGCAATCAGAAATCTTACCTGATTGCTGCTCTCTGCTCCTGAGCCTATGCTGGCCACTCTGAGTGTGAGTGTCTGTCTTCTCTCTACCACCTGTGAAGATTCTAATTCAGTTCTGCCCATTTATACTCCTCACAGTGGTAGGACTCCAGCAATCTCTATTCCCACCAGTCATAAGTCATAACTCCCACATTTTTGGCTACATCTGATTTAACCCTGTCTATGTAGACATTACATCAGTACTGTCAGCTTCCTAACTGAGGGCAGGACTTGGACTCAAAATTAAGAGGCTGCTGAATTGTGCCTGCTGTCCAGACCTTGTACCTGGGTTCCTCAATTTCTACAGACAATTCTGTGTGACATTAAGGCAGAAAGAGTACTCTGGAGAACAAGTCTCACTCACAAGCAACACGAGGAGAATAGGGGAGAAGTCAAGTCCTACAGAACAAGGGGCTCAAGTGTACAATGGATCCAAAGGGAAAAACTAAGGTCAGAGACCTGGGTGTCATATTAAAACAGAGGGAATAAGATATGGACAGAGTTAAAATAGGCAGTGGGCTTAATGCTTACAGATCCACGCTTGGCACAAGAGCACATACCAAGGCAGGCTCCTAACATTCAAGCAGAATTTGGTAACTTGACATCCTAATTGGCATGGACAGAAGTAGAGTCTAAAGATAAGAAAGACACAGTGGGAAACAGGGCACAAACTGAGCCTAAGAATAGTGCCCTAAGCTCTGATACACTCAAATAGGTCTCCATAGTATGGAAGCCATAATACTGAAGCCTGAAATTCTTAGGCTGAGAGTAACAATTTTGACGGAGCACCTCACCTAGTATAGAAAAACAAGGACCCTGTATAAAGAAGTAGGGCTCTATAACAGTTCAGAATTGAAGGTGAAGCAGGATACAAGGTTCTGGAGTATTATACTGGGTCTAACTAAATTTGGGGCAAATGCTCTACCTAAATAGAATATATAGATTGCCTTTCTGGTTTGAAGATTAGGGTATCCCGACTCATATTCATTCCTGGATGGCTTGTAGGCAAAATACTTCTCTCTCCTTCTCTTCATGGTTTCTACTCCTTCTTGTTCATTTGTTTTCATATTTATTCCAAGTTCAGGCTAGTTGGTCTCAGAATATAACTCAGGACTTGGAATAGTAGGCCAGGAAAGAGGTCTGCTATGGTAAGTCTACTCCTCACCACATATCAGTGGCTGCAGGGAACAAGAACAGCAAAAAAAAAAAATATGGTATTAACTCTCGGCAGGATTTGCCATGGCAAAACTGGTGTCCAGGGACTATATCTGGCATAGACCATGCTTCTCATTCATAAAACAACGATAAGCATTCTTGTTCTCCATGGAAATGAGAATGCGTGAAAAGCATTTGGCAGAGTAGAGCACAGGTGGTAGCAAAATACTGTGCCAAGGGCTGAAGGTGTAAAGTGGTAACCAGATGTTGGATTAAAATGTGTAAAGAGAATCACAGGAAAATAACTAAATCTGTCCTCAAGTTATTCCATTTAAAATAATACCCACATGAAATTTTCTTTTAGTAACTGGCATTGTGCCTATTTAGCACAGAGCCTGGCACATTGAGTGAATCATAAATTACAAACCAAAACAGCCAGGCAAAACTTTCCAAGATGTTTAATTACAGTTGTTAAAATGATGTGAAGTTGCAGTACATTTCCTCATACATACATAGAGGGTGTCAAAAAAAACGTATACACATTTTAAGAAAGGAAACCTGTATTAAAATTGTAATACTCAACATATACCGATAACAAAAGATGAATAAAAATCACATTTGACTTCTGCAATTACAAGAGGTGCTCAGAGTGGTTACCATCAGCTCCCAGACACTTCTGATTACGGCGAACTACTGCTTGAGCAACTTTGACTAAAGTGTCCACTTGTATACCTTTTTTGGCACCCCCGGTATTCTTTGTTAGTGTATATTTTTTTAATTTTTATTATTAGTTTCGGGTGTACAAAATAACATAATGATTAGACATTTACACACTTCACAAAGTAATAACCCCAAAAAGTCTGCTACCCATCTGACACTGTACATAGCTATTAAAATACCATTGACTATATTCCCTATGCTGTACTTTACATCCTGTGACTATAGCACAGTGGTTAGGCATTTCTATAATTTATGAAGTGATCTGCCCAATAAGCCTAATACCCATCTGATATCATACATAGATTTTACAACAGTGTTGACTGTATTCCCCACACTGTATTTCATATTGCCATGACTATTTTGTGACTACCAATTTGCACTTCCTAATCCCTTCACCTTTCTCACCCATCCCCACAAACCTCCTCACATCTAGCAATCATCACTTTGTTCTCTGTATTTATGAGTCTATTTCTGTTTTGTTTGTTCATTTATTCTGTTCTTTAGATACCACATATAAGTGAGATCATATGGTATTTGTCTTTCGCAGTCTGACTTATTTTACATAACATAATATCCTCTAGGTCCATCCATGTTGTTGCAAATCGTGAGATTTCATTCTTTTTTATGGCAGAGTAATATTCCATTGTATAAATGTACCGCAATTTCTGTATCCAATCATTTAGTGATGGGCATTTCAGTTGTTTCCATATCTTGGCTATTATGCATAGAGCTGCAGTAAACATAGGGGTGCATATATTTTTTCAAATTAGAGTTTTGGATTTCTTTGGATAATTACCCAGGAGTGGAATTGCTGGGTCATAAGGTAGTCTGATTTTTAATTTTTTGAGGAAACTACATACTGTTTTCCATAGTGGTTGCACCATTTTGGAATCCCACCAACAATGCACAAGTGTTCCCTTTTCTCCACATCTTTGCCAACACTTCTTGTTTTTTGATCTATTGATGATAGCCATTCTGACAGGAGTAAGGTGGTATCTCATTGTGGTATTAATTTGCATTTCTCTGATGATTAGTGACATTGAGCATCTTTTCATGTGTCTATTGGCCATCTGTATGTCCTCTTTGGAAAAATGTCTATTCAGGTCCACTGCCCATATTTTAATTGGATTTTTTGTTTTTTGGGGGTTGAGTTGTATGAGGTTTTTTTAAAAATAAATTTTGGATGTTAACCCCTTATCTGATGTATGATTGGCAAATATCTCCTCCCATTCAGTAGGATGTCTTTTCATTTTGCTCACAGTTTTCTGTGAAAAAAAAAAAAAATTTTAGTTTGATGTAGTCCCATTTGTTTATTTTTTTCTTTTGTTTTCCTTGCCCAAGGGGATATATCAGTAAAAATACTAATTGTAATGTCTGAGAGTTTACTTCCTATATTTTCTTCTAGGAGTTTTATGGTTTTGGGTCTTACATTTAAGTTCTTAATCCATTTTGACTTTATTCCTGTATATGGTGTAAGTAGGTGGTCCAGTTTCATTTTTTCGTTTTGCAAGTATCTGTCCAGTTTTTCCAGCACCGTTTATTGAATAGATTGTCTTTACCCCAGTGTAAATTCTTGCTTTGTCATAGATTAAATGACTAGATAGGCATGGAATTATTTCTGGGCTCTCTATTCTGTTCCATTGACCTGTATGTCTGTTTTTATGCCAACACCATGCTGTTTTGATTACTATAGCCTTGTAGTATAATTTGATATCAGGTAGCATGATACCTTCAGTTTTGTTCTTTTTTCTCAGGATTGCTGGTGGCTATTCACAGTCTTTTATGGTTCCATATAAATTTTAGGATTATTTGTTCTACTTCTGTGAAGAACACCATTGGTATTTTGATAGGGGATTACATTGAATCTATAGATTGCTTTGTTAGTCTGGACATTTTAATAATGTTAATTTTTTCTATTTATGAGCATGGTGTATACTTCCATTTATTTGTATTTTCTTCAATTTATTTCTTCAATGGCTTATATTTTCCAAGTACAAGATTTTTACCTCTTTGATTAAATTTATTCCTAGGTACTTTATTTTTTCGATGCAATTGTAAATGGGATAGTTTTCTTAATTTCTCTTCCTGAAAATTTGTTATTGTGGTATAAAATACAAGCAATTTCTGGATATTAATTCTGTATCCTGATACTTTACTGAATTCATATATCAGTTCTAATAGTTTTTTGGTGGAATCTTTAGGGTTCTGTCTGTATAGTATCATGTCATCTACAAATAATGACAGTTTGACTTTTTTCTTTGCAATTAGGATGCCTTTTGTTTCTTTTTCTTGTCTGATTGCTGTAGCTAGGACTTCCAATACTATGTTGAATAAAAGTGGTGAAAATGGGGATCCTTGTCTTGCTCCTGATCTTAAGGAAAACACTTTTAGCTTTTTCCTGTTTAGTATGTGTTAGCTGAGAGTTTGTCGTATGTGGCTTTTATTACATTGAGGTATTTTCCCTCTATTCCCACTTTGCTGAGAGTTTTTATGATAATGGATTTTGTCAAATGCTTCTCCTGCACATATTGATATGGTCATATGATTTTTATCTTTCATTTTGTTTATGTAGTATATTACGTTAACTGATTTGTGGGTATTGAACCAAATTTGCATCCCAGGAATAAACCCCACTTGATCATGGTGTATGATCTTTTTAATGTATTACTGTATTCAGTTTGATAATATTTTGTTGAGGATTTTTGCATCTATGTTCATTAAGGATATTGGCCTATAGTTTTTTTTTTTTTTTTTTTTTTTTTTTTTTTTTTTTTTTTTTTGTGTGTGTGTGTGTGTGTGTGTGTGTAATGTCTTTGTCTGGTTTTGGAAGCAGGGTAATGGTGGCCTTGTAAAATGTGCCTTTCCTCCTCTTGGATGTTTTTGAATAGTTTGAGGAGAATAGGTGTTAATTCTATTTTGAATGTTTGGTAAAATTCACCTTTGAAGCCATTTGGTCCAGGAATTTTGTTTTTTGGGAGGTTTCTGATTACTGATTCAATTTCATTGGTAGTAATCAGTCTGTTCAGATTTTCTGTTTCTACTTGATTGAAGCCTTGGAAGGTTATATGCTTCTAAAAAATTTATCCATTTCTTCCAGATTGCCCAGTTTTTTGGTGTATAGTTGCTTGTGATATTTTCTTAAATTTTTTTGTATTTCCGTGTTGTCTGTTGTCACTACTCTTTCATTTCTGATATTGTTTATTTGGGTCTTCTCGCTTTTTTACTTGCTGAGTCTGGTTAAAGATTTGTCAGTTGTGTTTATCTTTTCAAAGAACCAGTTCTTGGTTTCCTTGATCTTTTGTATTTTTTTTTTAGAGCCTCTATTTCATTTATTTCCATTCTGATCTTTGTTATTTCCTTCCTTGTCATCACTTTGGGATTTGTTTGCTTTGCTTTTTCCAGTACGCTTAGGTATAAAGTTAGACTGTTTATTTGAGATTTTTCTTGTTTCTTTAGGTGGGCCTGCATCACTATGAATTTCCCTTTTAGGTTTGCTTTCATTGTGTTCCACAGATTTTTGGGTCATTGTGTTTTCATTTTCATTTGTCTCAAGGTATCTTTTGATTTCTTCCTTGATCTTACTGTTGACCCATTTATTATTTAGTAGCATGTTATTTAGCCTCCATGTGTTTCTGTGTTTTTAAGTTTTTTTCTTGTAATTGATTTCTAGTTTTATACCACTGTGATCAGAGAGGATACTTGATATGATTTCATTCTTCTTAAATTTATTGAGACTTGTTTTGTGTCCTAACATGGGGTCAATCTTGGAAAATGGCCAGTGTGCATTTGAAAAGAATGTATATTTTGTTGCCTTAGAGTGAAATGCTCTAAAAATATCAATTAAATCCATCTGGTCTAGTGTCCTATTTCAGGCTGCTATTTCCGTGTTGATTTTCTGTTTATTAGTGTCAGTGGGGTGTTAAAGTCCCCTATTATGATTATGTTACTGTTGATCTCTGTCTTTATGTCTGTCAAGATTTGTTTTATATGTTTAGGTGCTCCTGTGTGGGGTGCATAAAAGTTTACTAGGCGGCTGGCCAGATGGCTCAGTTGGTTAGAGCATGAGCTCTTGGCAGCGGGGCTGCTGGTTCGGTTACTGTGTGGGCCGGTGAGCTGCGCCTTCCACACTAGATTGAAGACAACGAGTTGCCGCTGAGCTGCTGGAAGGGCATCCGGGTGGCTCAGTTGGTTAGATCATGAGCTCTCAACAACAAGGGCTCTCAACAACAAGGTTGCCAGTTCAATTCCCACATGGAATGGTGGGCTGTGCCCCCTGCAACTAAGATTGAAAACCGCTACTGGACTTGTAACTGAGCTGTGCCCTCCCCATTGGAGCTGAGCTGCGCCCTCCACAACTAGACTGACGGACAACGACTTGGAGCTGATGGGCCCTGGAGAAACACATTGTTCCCCAATATTCCCCAATAAAAAAATTTAAAAAAAGTTTACTAGGCTTATGTCCTCTTGTTGGATTGATCTCTTTATTATTATGTAATGTCTTTGTCTCTTAGTATAGTCTTCATTTTAAAGTCTATTTTGTCCTATATAAGTATTGCTAACCCAGATTTTTTCTTGTTTCCTTTTGCATGAAATATCTTTTTCTATCCCTTTACTTTCATTCTATGTGTGTCTTTTGATCTGAGGTGGCTCTCTTGTAGACAGCATATGCATGGTTTTGTTTTCTTATCCATTCAGCTACCCTATGTCTTTTGATTGGAGGATTAAATCCATTTACATTTAAAGTGATTATTGATAGGTACATAGTTATTGTCATTTTATTATTCATATTTTTAATCTTTTTTTGTTTGTTTTTTCCTTTTTTCTGCTAAAAGAAGTCCTTTTAACATTTCTTGTAATACTGGCTTGGTGGTATCAATTCCCTTAGCTTTTTCTTGTCTGGGAAGCTCTTTAACTCTCCTTCAATTTTAAATGATAGCCTTGCTGGGTAGAGTCGTCTTGGTTGTAGACCCTTGTTTTTCATTACTGTGAATATTTTCCACCACTCCCTTCTGGCCTGCTGTTTCTGTTGAGAAATCAGCTGATAGTTTGATGGGAGCTCCCTTGTAACTAACTAGTTGTCTTTCTCTTGCTGCTTTTAGGATTTTCTCTTTGTTTTTAAACTTTGCCGTTTTAATTATGATGTTTCTTAGTATGGGCCTGTTCAGGTTCATCTTGTTTGTGACTCTGCACTTCCTGGACTTGTATGTCTATTACCTTCATCAGGTTAGGGAAGTTTTCAGTCATTACTTCTTCCAATAGGTTCTTGATCCTTTGCTCCCTGTCTTCTCCTTCTGGTACTCCTATGAAGTGAATGTTGCTATGCTTGATGTTCTCCCACAGGTCCCTTAAACTATCTTCTTTTTCATTTTTTTAATTTATTTTTTTGCTGTTCCATTTGGGTATTTTCTGCAACCTTGTCTTCCAAATTGTGGATTTGATCCTCTGCTTCATCTAATCTGCTGGTGATTTCTCCTAGTGTATTCTTCATTTCAGTTATTGTAGTCTTTATTTCTGACTGGTTCTTCTTTGTGGTTTCTATGTCCTTCTTTATGCTTACTATTTCTTTGTCGAAGTTCTCACTGAGTTCTTTAAGCATTCTTATAACGAGTGTTTTAAACTCAATTTCTGGTAGGTTGGTTGCCTCCATTTAATTTTGTTCTATTTCTGGAGGTTTCTCCTTTTGTTTTATTTGGGACATGTTTCTTCATTCTTGCTGCCCCTCTGTGTTTCTTCTATGTTTTAGGTAGATCTCCTATGTCTCTCAGTCTTTGCTGGGTGACCTCATATAGTATGTGCCTTGTGTGGTCCAATGGTATAGTCTCCCTGATCTCCTGTGTGTGTGTTCCAGGAGTGTCCCTTGAGTGTGTTATATGTGTTTTCCTGTTGTAGTTGAGCCTTGATTGCTTTTGGTGTGTCAATGGGTGGGACTGACTTCCAGGCTGACTGACTGAGGATTGGTGATGCCCACAGTGTATGAGTTGCTCTGTGGGATTTGACCCTTCAGCGGGGGATTCGCCTCCACAGGCTTTTGTGCCTGTTGAGACCACCCTTTGGGTGTGTCACTTGTGGAGCTAACCAGGTAGTGCTCTGGTATGGTCTGAAGTTGGCCTCTGGGTGTATTGTTTCTGGTGTATTATGGGAGAAGCTCCCCCACATGCTAATTTCAGCCCAGGGTTCCCTAGTAGGAGCTACAAAGCTATATATGCTGGATACGGAGGTTTGTATCACAGTTTGTATCACAGTTTGCCTCACTGTGAACTGTGAACTGAGGCTGACTGCCTACAGTATTGGTACTGGGACAACTTAGCAAAAGGCCCATGGCCCCCTAGGGCTATTGCCACCTGCCAGCTTCCCATAAGGCTCAACCATTGAAAGAGCCTCTTAACATGTGTGGCCTAGGTTGGTTGACCCAGTGGTGAGAGTGCCTCCGGTGATGCAGCACTAGCTGGGTGGGGTGGGGTCCCAGGGAGTTATGAGGCATGGCTGGTGGTTTTTCACAAAGTTAATTCAGATTTAGTTCTTGCACCAGTGCCTGGCCTGTGACCACTTTGCAAAATACCCTGAGAACACCACAACCAGCCACCACTCACCGTAGGCCTGCAGGTCTCCAAGAGCCAACCAAAAGAGACTGCAGTGCAGGTTGTGGCTCACTGCCCACCATCAAAAGTTCTTCAGGCTGCCATGGGCAGTCCACTGCTGTAAAAGGCCTTCATAGCTTGTGGGGCAGAGTTGGCCATTCAGTAGCTGAGAGTGCCCGCAGTGATGCAGTACTAGCTGTGCAAGGCGGGCACCCAGAGTGTCACCAAGGTGGTATGCATGCATGGATTTTATTAGACCTGTGCAGCCTCAGATTTGGCCCTTTGGGGGAGGGTTCAACATAGAAAAGATGGCACTCTCCTGTGGGCTAGCATGAGGCAGGCTCCACACAGGAATAATGGCTGCTGTCCCTCCTACCCTCACTTTGAAGCCACACAACTCATTCTTTCCTAGTATGTCTGTGATGCCTCTCGAATTGCTGCCTCTCCACTGGAGACCAGGTGAGTGTTTGCAAGCAAGTAAGTCTGTGTGGGGGCCTTTAAAGACAGAGTTGGGTTTCCAGCAACCTTCCTTCTCATCAGGATGGAAAAACAGTCCTCACTGATTTTCACTGTCAGATGTTGTAGGAACTCCTCTTCCAAGCATAGGACCCCTGGGCTGGGGAGCCTAGTGTGGGGCTGGGACCCCTCCCTCTTCTGGGAGGACCTCTGCCACCAAGGTGTCCCTCCCAGTGTTCAGCAACTATCTGTGGGTTTGGAGTCAGCTCATTTCGCATCTCCGCCTTTCCTACCAGTCTCGATGTGGTCTCTTCTTTATATCCTTAGTTATAGGAGTTATGTTCAGCTAGTCTTCAGATGATTCTTGAGGTTGATTGTTCTATAATTTATTTATAATTTTGGTGTGATCCCAAGATGCAGTAGGCATAACATTTACCTAATCTGCCATCTTGGACCTCCCATGTTCACCTTATTTAAACATTAATTATTTAGCCTGAACTGTATGCAGCTAATTTGTAAAGTGAAGTTCCTTGCAAGTTTGAAAATGAATCCTGAGAGGTTTCTCTCCTCATATATTGAATCAACTATTTTGAGAAGTAATTTTACATAACTGAAGTTTTATTTTTTCCTTCCACAATTTAAAGGGCTCAGTTACCTACAACTATTTCCTTGGTTATAATGGGGGAAACCATCTAAGATCCACTGATATTAGAAGGCAGTGTAGGAAAGAGGAAGGCAACCAATCAAAGGTAGGAAGGAGTCCAACCTTCTTAGATTAGAAGAGAATTATCCTTCACCTTGTTAATGTGACTATAAAAGCTTGTTCTTGAAAAAACAAATGACAAAGAAAAAAAAAAAAAAAGGATATATCCAAGGATTTCTGAAGTCAACAATTACTTCTCTAAACTCCCTTGATTCAATTCAATTTAAGCTCCTTTTCCAGTCAACAATATTATAATTCCTTAATATGTCCTGCCACATGAAGTAAAAGAAGATGCTGGGCAAATGTGCAGACCAAAGTTGAGACAAAGGCTGATTCTGGAGGAAAGCAGTATCCAGAGGTTTAGAGGTCTGAAAGTTGTCAAGAGGATCAAAGATGTGCAGGGTCAATCTGAGGGTAGCATCTATTTGTTTTTGCTTGATTTTAACCTATTTGCTGAGTGTGATTGTACAGGTATTGATCCTAGCCAGAAGAAATTAAGAGGGCTGTAGGTGAATTCTGTTCTTATCAGAAAGCCAAGGAGAGAGTTGGTAGAACCACTTCTATTGCTTTTTGCCTACTCCCTTCTCTGAAAGTGACTTAGAGGTCTTCTCCTGTGCCTTGGTGCCAACCCTTGGGGCCTATCTCTTTGCTGAGCCCACTCTTTATTTCCCCACATTTTCTGCCTTTTTTACACTCTAGTTCTTCTTCCACTGGCTGCTCTATTGTTTCTCTTTTGTTTGTCCAAACTTCTCCCCATTTCTTGCCCTTTCCTTGGCTTGCTGGAATGTGTTGGCCTCACAAAGCTATTGCCAATCACTTTCTCTAAAGTCATTCTAAACCTGGTTCTTTCAGGATGCCCTTAGCCCATCGTTCATATGTAAACTCATAATACCAAGTTGACAGGAAGGACTTGGCAGTATCAAAATCAAATCCAAATGTTGCAAAAATTCGCATCATTTCATTTAGTATTTTTCTAGTTTCTCAATGGTGTTTTTCTTTATTCTGATTGTGAATTATGAAGATTTGAAGGACATGTCTTTTGTATTTTATCTACTATGTGGTAAGAAATGTCTACACTCAGAATGTTCTAAGTAATAATAACAACACGGAATACTATAATTCAGTTGTATTGGGGAGGACTTGGAGAATCCTTGAAGAAACTCTTGAAGGAGAAGCAGTCTGGTATAGAGGAAAAAGCACTGAACAAGGAGTTGAGATTTGCATTCTAGTTCCAGATTTGTCATTTAATTTCTGTGTAACTTTGGACAAGTTACTCCCTTCCCCCAGTATAACAACTACAGTAACAATAGTAAGGTGCATTATGTATTTGCTATGTCACAAGCAATGAAAGAAGAACATTAGATTCCCTATCTCATTTAATCTTTACAACATCCTTACAAGATAGAAACTATTATAACCATCACTTTATAGATTAGGTAACTGAAGCTCAGAGAAGTTGGGAAATTTGCCCAAAGTTGTACATAGCCAAAGGGCTCTGCAGGGTTTCAGAACTGAAGTCCAAGCAGCTAGTAAGTATCAGAACCAGGATTCAAACCAGGATCTGACTCCAGAGGTCACACTTTTAACGAGTATGGAATACTGCTCAATACAACATTTTATTGAGCCTTAGTTTTTGCATTCATAAAAAAATAAGTGGGGGGCCGGCCCGGTGGCTCAGGCGGTTAGAGCTCTGTGCTCCTAACTCTGAGGGCTGCTGGTTCGATTCCCACATGGGCCAGTGGGCTCTCAACCACAAGGTTGCCAGTTCGACTCCTGGAGTCCTGCAAGGGATGGTGGGCAGCGCCCCCTGCAACTAACAACGGCAACTGGACCTGGAGCTGAGCTGCGCCCTCCACAACTAAGACTGAAAGGACAACTTGAAGCTGAACGGCACCCTCCAAAACTAAGATTGAAAGGACAACAACTTGACTTGGAAAAAAGGCCTGGAAGTACACACTGTTCCCCAACAAAGTCCTGTTCCCCTTCCCCAATAAAATCTTTAAAAAAAAAAATAAGTGGGGTAGATTAATCTCTACGGTCCCTTTTAGCACTAACAGGTTAAAAGTTTTATATGAAAGGTATATTAAGATCTCCAGTGGCAGCTGAAGTAGCAAACAAGAGCTAAAAATTCTGCATCAATTCTTTCCCTCACCTCACATGGAAAGGGCCACGTCATGCCAATGCTTTCTTTAGTGATGTTGGGAAGAAGGAGGAATGTGTATCATCAATAGGTTTTAAGTAATAGGTCAAAGGGAGAGAAGAACCTAGCATTTCCATCAGGAAACTGAAGAACTGGGAGAAGCGTGTGTCTTCTCAGTTCAGATCTAATACATTTGCCAGGGAAAGAACGAGTACTCTCTTCTAGGAGTGGAGACAAGTCCTGCACAAATCACTAACCAATAACAATGTAACAAAAAGCCTCTGAATTTACTGAGAATTCAGCAAGGCTTGACTTTCAAGGAGGAAAATATTGAATCAACTACTTTGAGGAGTAATTTTACTTAGGCTTAGCTGAAGTTTTATTTTTTTTCCTCTCATGATTTAAAGGGCTCAGTTATGTACAATTATTTCCTTAAATATACTAAATTTTCAGTGTCATAAATAACAAATTACTACCAGGGAGTAATATTTCAGAAGAGAAATTTATGTCTTTGGTTGACATACCAAAAGGTGTGGAGCCCTGGTGAGGCCAAGAGGTATTCCAGAAGTTAATTATCCCTCTATATTCTCTTCCTTTAAGATCTTGCCGTCTAACGTGGCTATAACTATCACATCTATGTGGATGACTCCCAGATATATATCTACAGTCCTATCTTATCACACTAACTCCAAATCTGTATCACAGCTGCCCCCTGGACATTTGCACACTGACATTTTGACTCCACTTCAAAGCCATCAAATGTCAAACCAGATTCTTCATCTTGTGTTCCAAGTCAGTTCCCAATAAAATGAGAAAAATGTTTTGACACCTATAAGGAGAAGTACAAATATAAAGTATTATTATTTATCTTAATCAGTGTCAATAACAACATTTTTCAACCAGGCACCTAATCCTGAGAATTTGGAGACTTCTCTAAATTCAGACACTAAATCTAGTAGATTCTTCCCTTGTGAGGTTTCCTATTCCTTCCTTTCCATTCTCAACATCATCTCCAGACTGATGAATCCTAAATCTTTATCTCTCACCTTATGTAAATGAATGTAAACATGTAAAGGATCTGGCACACAGTGGTGATCAAACAGTGTTAGATGCACTTTCAAGTACTAGACATACTCCACTTAGATGTTCCTCTGGAACCCTTCATCAACATATTCTGAACTGAATGAATTTTCCCTAAATCAGCTTCTCCTGACTTCCTAATGTCAATTATTGACACCATAATTTACTCATTCAAGTAAAAAACCAGGGGGTGAGCTTTCCTTTAAGTAAGTAAATAAGTAAATAAATAAATAAATAAATAAATAAATAAATAAAGGGAGCCACTTAGAAATAGAACTAGAGCTGCCATGTCAGAGGAACTACCTTAAATGTCTTATGCCTCAAATCTTTGGAATGTTAAAATGGGACAAAATGGCTTTTGGACTGGGCCTAAAGCATCATTCTGCCCCAAAGAATTGTTAGCAAAGATAACAAGAAAGCAAATATTATGACTACTGGACCGATGGCTACCAGGCTAAAAATTAAAAGCATTCTTTAGCATTAGCATCACTATGTTCTGTTATTTGCTTCAATAGAAATGTCTGTCTTCTATCGATGTAATTGTTCCCCTTCCCTTTCTCATAAATACCCATTGCCTTTGTTTCCTAATCAGAGCATTATTTGGGTTTTTGCCTGAATCAATGATTCCAGAATAGCTATTCTTATTGATCACAAATAAAGGCTTGTTGCCTCTCACTGTGAAAGGCCTTTTATTTTAGGTTAACTTTGGAACTTTCTCTCTCTCTGTACCTGTAATTTCTTAAGTCTTATCAATTTTCTCTGGTGTTTATTTCCAATATATCCCCTCCTATATGTAATCATAGCCACCTGCTTAAAGAAAGGTCTTTAGACTTAGACATACCTACGTCTAAATTTAGCTTGACAGCTTACTGTGTGATCTTGGGCAGATTATTTAACCTCCTTAAGTCTCAGTTTCTTCCTGTGTAAAATTACCTATGTCATAGTGTTGTTTCCTGGATTAAATGATATTATTGTATATACAGTTCTGATAGAGTAAGTCTCAAAAATGTATTCCCCTTCCCTCCCTCATAACTGGATTACAAATAGATTCTTTTTTCTATTTAATTTATCTTTGCTGTAATCTTTAATATTTCCTTCTTTCTGTTGAATTTGGGTTTAATGTGCTCTTTTTTTCCTAGTTCTTTAAAGTATAGAGTTAGACAGTTAATTTGAGATCTTCATTTTTAATGTAGGCATTTACAGCTGTAAATATCCGCGTGAGCACTGTTTTGCTACATGCCATGAGTTTTGTTATGTTGTATTTGCATTTTAATCAACCTCAAAGTGTTTTATAATTTCCCTAGGATTTCTTCTTTGACCCATTGGCTGTTTAAGAATGTACTGTCTAATTTCCACATATTTGTGAATTTTACAGTTTTCCTTCTGTTATTGATTTCTAGCTTCATCCCATTATCTGTGGAAGATACTTTGTATGACTTCAATCTTTTAAAATTTATTAAGACTTCTTTTGTGGCCTAATATATAGCCTAGGGAAAATGTTCTATCTACACTTGCAAATAATGTGCAGTCTA
This sequence comes from Rhinolophus ferrumequinum, assembly GCF_004115265.2. Taxonomy (NCBI): domain Eukaryota; kingdom Metazoa; phylum Chordata; class Mammalia; order Chiroptera; family Rhinolophidae; genus Rhinolophus; species Rhinolophus ferrumequinum. The sequence goes on along the minus strand of NC_046284.1, from coordinate 70,602,260 downwards.
CTACTGTTGGATGGAGTGTTCTGTATATGTTTATTATATCTAGTTGGATTATAGGGTGTTCAAGTCCTCTATTTCCTTACTGATCTTTGTCTAAATATTCTATCCATTATTTAAAGTATGGTATTGAAGTCTCCAACTATTCTTGTAGAACTGCTTATTTCTTTCTTCCAGTCAGCCAATTTTTACTTGATATATTTTGAATCTGTTATTAGATGTGTAAATGTTTATAATTGTCATATCTTCTGGCTGTACTGAACCAAAACTTTTATTAATATATAATGCCCTTCTTTGTCCTTTGTAACTTTTTCTATTTAAAGTCAGTTTTGTCTGATATTAGTATAGCTACTTCATCTCTCTTTGATTACGATTTTCATGGAAGACCTTTTTCCTTTTTTTTAAAATTAAAGTTTATTGGAGTGACAATTGTTAGTAAAGTTACATAGATTTCAGGTGTACAATTCTGTATTACATCATCTATAAATCCCATTGTGTGTTCACCACCCAGAGTCAGTTCTCCTTCCATCACCATATATTTGATCCCCTTTACCCTCATCTACCATTCTCCTCCCCCCTTACCCTCTGGTAACCACTAAACTATCGTCTGTGTCTATGAGTTTTTGTTTCTCATTTGTTTGTCTTGTTCTTTTGTTGCTTTTAGTTTATATACCACATATCAGTGAAATCATATGGTTCTCTGCTTTTTCTGTAGGACTTATTTCGCTTAGCATTATAATCTCAAGATCCATCTATGTTGTCACAAATGGTCCTATTTCATCTTCTCTTACTGCCAAATAGTATTCCATTGTGTATATATACCACAACTTCTTTATCCATTCATCTATCGAAGGATATTTTGGTTGTTTCCATGTCTTAGCCACCGTAAACAAAGCTGCAATGAACATTGGAGCACACATGTCTTTATGGATAAATGTTTTCAGACTTTTTGGGTAGATACCCAGGAGAGGGATTGCTGGGTCATATGGTAATTCTATTCGTAATTTTTTGAGGAATCTCCACACTGCCTTCCATAATGGCTGCACCAGTCTGCATTCCCACCAACAGTGTATGAGGGTTCCTTTTTCTCCACAGCCTCTCCAACACTTGTTATTATTTGTCTTGTTGATGATAGCCATTCTGACTGGGATGAGGTGATATCTCATTGTGGTTTTTATTTGCATTTCTCTGATGATTAGTGATGTTGAGCATTTTTTCATATGTCTATTTGCCATTTGTATATCCTCTTTGGAGAAATGTCTCTTCAGGTCGTCTGCCCATTTTTCAATTGGGTGGTTTGTTTCTTTGTTGTTGAGTTGCATGAGTTCCTTGTATATTTTGTATATTAGCCCCTTATCAGAGGCACTGTTTACAAAAATCTTCTCCCATTCACTTGGATGCCTCTTTATTTTGTTGAAGGTTTAAGTTTGATATAGTCCCATTCATTTATTTTAGCTTTTACTTCCCTTGTCTTTGGAGTCAAATTCATAAAATGCTCTTTGAACCCGAGGTCCATAAGTTTAGTACCTATGTTTTCTTCTATGAAGTTTATTGTTTCAGGTCTTATGCTTAAGTCTTTGATCCATTTTGAATTAATTTTGGTACACGGTGACAGATAGCAGTCCAGTTTCATTCTTTTGCATGTGACTTTCCAATTCTGCCAGCACCATTTATTGAAGAGGCTGTCTCCATTGTATGTTTTTTGCTTCTTTGTCAAAAATTATCTATCCATATTTATGTGGTTTTATTTTTGAGTTCTGAATTCTATTCCATTGGTCTACATGTCTGTTTTTCTGCCAATACCATGGTGTTTTGATTATTGTTGCCCTGTAGTACAAGCTAAAGTCAGGGAGTGTGATACCTCCAGTATTGTTCTTTTTTCTTAAGATTGCTTTGGCTATTTGGGGTCTTTTGTGGTTTGAAACAAATCTGATGATTTTTTGTTCTATTTCTTTAAAAAATGCCATTGGGATTTTGATGGGGATTGCATTAAATCTGTATATTGCTTTGGGTAATATGGCCATTTTAACTATATTGATTCTTCTAATCCATGAGCACGGAATGTCTTTCTATTTTTTTGTGTTTTCTTTTAAAAATGTCTTATAGTTTTCAGCATATAGGTCTTTCACATCCTTGGTTAAGTTTATTCCTAGGTATTTTATTCTTTTTGCTGCAATTGCAAAAGGAATTGTTTTTTATTTCTTTTTCTGAGATTTCATTGTTAGTATATAGGAATGCAATGGACTTTTGTACTTCCATTTTGTAGCCGGCAACTTTACTGTGGAATGTCTTTTTCTATCCTTTCACTTTTAACCTACTTGAGTCTTTGTGTCTAAAGTGAGTGTGTACCTTGTTGAAACTAGATTTTTGGTGGTAGGCATGCTGTAGTGTATACAGATGTCAAATTATAATGTATAGCTAAAACTTATATAATGTTATAAAACAATGCTATCTCAATAAAAAGTTAAAAACTAAAAAAATAATAAAATAAAGTGAGTGTCTTTTAAGCAATATATAGACGAATCATGTTTTTTATCCATTCTGCTAATCTGTTTTTTAATTGCTGAGTTTAATCCATTTATACCTAAAGGAATACTAAAAATGAATGACTTACTTCTGTCATTTTGCTATCATAATATATGTCTTATGTTTTTTGTTCCTCAACACTTCCAATTCTACCGTCTTTTGTCTTTGGTTAATTTTTCTAGTTTACCATTTTGATTTCCTATTCATTTTTTTTCCTGCATGTTTTAGTTATTTTCTTAGTCATTGAATGGAAATTACAGTTAATATCCTAAAATTATACCAATCTAGTTTAAATTGACACCAAATTAGTTTCAAGAACCGTATATTAACTCTGCTCCTATCCAATTCTGTCCCTCCTTTTATGCTATTATTGTCACAAATAAAATATACCTTCTGTTCTCTTTAACATAGATTTATAATTATTATTTTATGTGTTTGTCTTTTAAATCATATGAAAATACAAAAAAAAAGGAGTTACAAACCAAAAATACAATTATACTAGCTTTTATTTTTTACCTGTGTGGTTACCTTTACTGGAGATCCTTATTTCTTCACATGACTTTGAGTTACCATATAGTTAGTTTCCTTTCATTTTAGCCTGAAGAACTCCCTTTAGCATTTATTGCAGGGGAAGTCTATTAGCAACAAGCTCCTTTAGCTTTTGTTTATCTCAGAATGTCTTAATTTCTGCTTCATTTTTGAAGGATTGCTTTTTCTCTGGGCATAAAATTCTTGGTTGACATATGACTTAGCAATTCCACTCCTAGGATTATATCCAAATGAATTGAAAGTAGGAATTTGAGCAGAGCTAAGGAAACAAACTAAAACCCCAAAAACATAATTTAAGAACTAAAATAAAAAGCAAGAAACTCAGAATTGCTAAAAAATCAAATTAATAAAATAGAGGAAAATTCTAGGATAGTCACAGTGAATTCAAAGGATAAAAACAAAAAAAAAATTAAACTAATTAGAAAATAATAGAGATAGTGAACAAAGGTAATCTAGTAAGGATAATGCTGGAATAGAATAACTTCTATTTTACAATGGCACAGAGAAAGCATTAGAAGATGTAACAGCAGAAAAATTCCCTGAAATAATGGAAGAACTAAATTTGCAAATCTAAAGACTATACTATGCGTTTGAGGTAAATCTAATACATATTGATTGAAATCAAGTCATATCTTGATCACATTATAAAATTTCAAGGATAAAGAAGGCAACAAGGCACAGAAGGCAATGTACATATACAAAGGTAAAACATAGTTAAAAAAACTTGTTGATATGGTAATTCTCCAGAGATATAGCTAATGCCAAAAGATCATGGAAAAAATATCTATAATGTTCTAAAAGACAGTATAATGCAAAAATACCAGACAAGTGTTAGATCAAATGTAAATTTAACAGGCATACATTTAAAAGCATGAAAGAACTCTGAATATATAACGAGCATAAGAAATTTTTTTTGGGGGGGTAGCTACTGAATGGTAAATTATTTCATTATAAGAAAACAGTGAGTGATGAACGGCTGGCCAACTGAAAGAAGAATGGAGAAGCTGTTGAAAAAGGACTCATAGTGAACATTTATTCCATTTAATTATAGATTTAAGAATAAACTGAGGGGTTATTGTTATAGAATAGGATGTAAATGTAACATTGTGGTTAAGTTGTAGATGTCATATACTCTGATTATATATTATACATATATACATATCACACAAATCAAAGAGTGGTGGAGGAAAGTATACAAAATATACAAGTGCTATTTTCCTCATCTTTCAAGCAGGGATTCAATAGTTATTGTCTCAAATTGAAGCATAAACCTTGATAATTCATGACTCCAAAATCTTACTGTTTTTAAATTGGCCATTCATCATGCGTAGTCCCATATACAAAACTGATAGTTATATGATTATCAGAGTCACTAATCCTCAATTTGAAAAGCAAAAGAAGAAGGTGTATTTGAAGACAGAGGTAAGATAGGTATTATTAAAAGTCAAGGTCAGCTAGTCATCTCCATTATTGTATGATATTCCCTAGAACTTGACAGATTCACCAGGGCCTGGGAAGCAAGAACAGAAATGAAAAATCTGATTTACTGGAGACTTAGGTGCACTAAAGCAACAAATGAGAGGCTTTAAGTGGCACTGCCTTCTAATCAGGGAGGTAATTTCAGAAGACCTTACTGCATGCAAGGGAAGAAAACCTCCCAGTTTTAGAGAACTGTTGTCAGTAGAATGATCAAGGAGCATTCTGTATAGGGTTATAGGGTTAACTCTGGGGCAGAGATGAAAATTGGTTGGGGGTGGTGGTAACATGAGCAAAGGTCTTAGTTGCACAGAGAGGGCATATCTTTATAGTGCAAAGTTCTTCCCATTGAGAGCTTCAAGGGTAGGAACTGAGACAAGTCTCACTTTTGTCACTTTACTAGCTGCGTGTTTATGATCTTGGACATGTCACGTCCACTCTGAAAGACTCAACTTTACTATCTCTGGACATATTCTTGATATTCCTGAGTCTCTCATACCCCAAGGTCCCACTTTTTCAGGCTAGGTTGAACCTAGAACAAGTCTCCCTAATCGGTAACTACTAGACATCCATTTCCAGGTACAATCCTTGGCAAAAGTACTAGGTTGGCAAAAGCTTACCTAAGGAATCTTTCTGTCTTCCTAATTCTGAAGGCACTGTTCCTTTTGCTGCTTTTTCAATCCCTCTCCTAACTCTTTTCCAGAGCAAATCTAAAGTCTTTTAAAGGTGAGCTGATAATGGTTTAAATGTTACAGGTGAGGTTGTAGGAAGGGATTAGGGAAGAGGATTTAAGGAGAGGAAATGTTAACATTTGAATTGTGAATATTTGGGGCAAAGAGAATAGTGCATTTTGCTGGATACTTGGGATAGATTTCTGGGAAAGATGGGATAGAAAGGGTAGATTGGGATCAGATCGTGGGGGACTTTATTCTCAGGATTGAAGCTTTTGAGATTAATTTGATTGACAGTAGGAAGCTTTTGAAGATTTTGTCCAGGTGGTGAAGTGAACAGGATGAAGCACAGTTCTCTAAAAAGCCCCAGTTAAAATGCAAATTATGTTTCCTGTGAGGGTAATGCATCAGTTCATTATCACTCATTAACACCTTAGAGAGAGATTCATTATCAAGGAGCAAAGTCTCCTAAGGGATTGGATCAGAAGCACAGGACCAAGCAATACTGATTAGGAAGGAAAAGGGAGTAAACAAGGTTCAGAGAACAAGCTATACCTGAACGTACATTGCAAGGAGGCCATGAACAGATGGAAGGCAGCAAAAGAGCAGGACTGGGTCTAGGGTGGGGAGACATAGGGCACTGAGAGTTGGGGTGCCAGGCTAGGTCCTGGGTCCAAGTACAGTGAGCTGAAGACTGCTTCTGGCCCAGGAGCATCTGTCTTTTCTACTAGCCAGAAATCATACCATGAGAGATTATATCTTTAGCATCTGGAAAGGTATTTAAGGTACTTTGAGAACACTAAGAAAACTCAAATAGCCTTGGGTAGCAAATACCTAATGTGCATTATTGGGCTCTAGTTTCATCACTTCTCATAATCTCCCTTTTCACATCTGCAAAATGGGGATGATGCTTGTTTTGTCTAACTTATAAATTTGAGGTGAGAGAATGAAGAGGTCAGATGATATGGTAGCTGTTATAGAATTTTGTAAGTGATAAAATGGAAGGGTGAGTATTTTTATAGTTTTCCTTTGCTCTCACAGTACTAAGCAGAGATGGGTATTTTATCATATATACTTACCAAGACTGTTTAAAAGTGAAACAAATTGCTATAATTTAATATATTTTAATATATAACATGGATTATATGGAGCTAAAAATCTTTAACAACAACAACAAAGACAAAAAAGACCTTCTTAAGGAAAAGTCGTCCATGATCAATCTAACTTAGATTCCAGAAGATATATGGAAACTTGAAAGAAAGCAATTATTTACTTTTACTTTTGTCATAGCCTCTGCAAGATTTATGGCTAGGCTGCTGAAGTCCAAATTTGCTTCAGACTATCACCACTTCCCAATTAAATGCGGGTTTGGAATACTGTTTAATCCTATTTAACTTTTAAAAAGTAATCTAGTACAATTTGTTTGTTGAAGCAATTTTTTGTACTTAATTTTAATATAAAAAGTGGCTAATTATTTTGCTCTAAATGGTTTATATCAGTAGTTATTGATTTTTCACCTTATCTGGATATATTTTTGCTGAAGCTCTGATCATTCCAAGACTGTTTAAATTCAAAGGGGGAAGTGTTAAAGTCTTCACACGTAAAAATGTATTCTCCTGATCCTCAAGTCGTAGTCAATCTTGTAGAGCCTAGGTCCAGGTGTTTCAAAGCACACTGAGATCACTGTTGTACAATGGTTTGAAATGGTTCTAGCTCTTCATCTTTCTCCTGGTTCTCTGCTTCCTTAACTATATCCCATACTGGCTGTACACACCCAATAGCAATGAATTCTTCTATAGTGACATAGGTCAGTAAAAGGACATAGGTGTAAGGGAAAAGGTAAGATTTACCTATGGAAAGCTCAGTTTTCAGAAGAGCAAATGATAAAATTTGAGTTAGCAGACCTGAGTTCAAGTCCTAGGCCAGATATTTACTACATTAGGCAAGTCAATTTCCCCTTCAGGGCCATAATTCTTCTATAAATAAAATGAACTACTGGACTAGAAGATATCTAAGGTCTCTTCTACCTCCATCAATTAAATCTCCATGACTGAGAATATAGGATACAATTCTGCCCATTGACCTGTAAGAGATTGTTAGCATGTGAACTGCTATCTTTAGGTCAGGGTTAACAACCCCTAGCCTGAAACAACATAATTATAAAATTCCAGGATGTGGGCAGTTGCAGCATGGAGACTAGAAGTCCTGTAGCTTATCTTATACTCCTGGTCTCCTTGTCCTGTAGTAAATCTTATACTCTTTAAAGCTATGCAAGTCCTGTAGCTTATCTTATACTCCTGATCTCCTTGTCCTGTAGTAAATCTTATACTCTTTGAAGCTATGTAAGTCCTGTAAGTTTATCTAGTACTCTCAGAAGCTATGGAAAGCCTTGAAAATGCTATATAACCCCTTGGCTTTAAGTGTTTGGGGTCCTTGTTAAAACCCGCTGCGTCGGGCAGAGACTCGGACCCCAGCCGGCTGGAAATAAACCTCGCTGTGTGACTTGCATTATTGTGCGGGTTCTCTGTCTGTCTGAGGGGGACAATTCCGGACCTTAACAGACCTATGTGAGTGATATCAAAGTACATACACATGTAGTGGTGTTCTGTGTAATTATGTCATTTTGTTATATGGGTCTTTTAGCAAAATATTATGGAAGACCACTTGTGCAGTACTCTCCTGGGTATCAGCTTTAGACACTGCACAAGGCCTTTCAAAGTACTTAGTATTGATGTATCTCCTCACCCACTCAGCAATACAATAGACCTTGGTTTTCGAATATCTCCGTTGATGAACATTTCGGTTTATGAACGCCATAAACCCAGAAGTAAATGCTTCGGTTTTCGAACACACCTCAGAAGTCGAACACGTCACGCTGCTTCTGCTGAGTGCAAGATCCTGAGACCTAGCTGTCGGCTGTTTACGAATGTTTCAGAACTAGAACGGTCTTCCGGAATGGATTACGTTTGAAAACCGAGGTACAACTATATCTCAAAAACTGTAACCTGGGGTCATCCTTATTTTAATTATCTGGAATGCATGTTCCAGGGTTCCATTCCAGTCTGCTAAATAAGAATGTTCTGGGTATATTAAAACTGGGAATCTGCACATTATCAAGCTCCTCAGCTGATTCAAAGGTCCACTGAAGCTTGAGGATCATGGAATACAAGTTTCGAGTCATTCGAGCATATGTTATGTAAAGGGAGAAGCAGGATAATTGTGCCACAAACTCAGTGCTTGCTGGGGTGGGAAGAGTGTGAGTGAGGAGGTAGTCAGAGCACTCAGTATAAGAAAAACAAATGACTTATAGAACAGAACACTTAAAGCAATTGACGAACATAGTAGGCTTGAAACTAAACCTAAGATTACATGGGAATGAATCCTCAGGGGGAAAAGTGACGATGTGCACATTTAACATTTAAAAGACCACTCTTACATTAATGATATTACACTTGTATAAGGTACAGGTAGTAATATCTATAAGGTGCCCTGATTTTATTAGCAGGACTACTTACTATTTTTCTGCAGTACTGTGGCACTGCCTTACTGGAGGGGTCAGACTTTTCCCTTTGGAAAGTCAGATTTCCCTGGAGGCTTTAAAAGCCAAATAATCAGGGGCTTCTCTGCACTATGAGGTGCTAAGGCTGGTGGGAGAAACAATAGAAAGAGAGCCAAATGAAAAAGAAAATCTGAGAAAGAATATAGAAAATGACAGATGAGTTGGGGAAAGGAGAGATAGAGAGAGAGAGAGAGAGAGAGAGAGAGAGAGAGAGAGAGAGAGAGAGAGAGAGAGAGAGAGAGAGAGAGAGAGAGAGAGAGAGAGAGAGAAGACAGAATAGGAAAAAAAGAGAAGGCAAAAGTAAGCCATGTAAAATATTGACTGGAACTTGGGAGATTGAACGAAGTTGAAAAGGAGAAAAAAGAAAACTAAGTAAATGGTTTTCTGAGTAAAACTCTAATTTGTCACTTGAAAAGAAAAATTGTTTGGTTCTGTATCTAATTTGAAGTAGGGTCCACTGAAGGTCTTTGTGCCCCATACAAATGACTTTCCCCTTGAAGTTGAGAGCAGGTTACAACGTTGTCCCTGCCTTTAAACCTCTTTAAAGAGTTGTTTGTTTAAGAGAAACATTCCACTCCCTTTGCACATAGTTACATACTAAATTGCCAGACAAAACCTTAGAGTTGGGTAACAATGGTACAGTGATAGAGTCTCTATCTTGTGATTTGATGTTAAAGAGTTCCCACTCGGAACCTTATCCCCCACTAGCCTGGTCTGAAATTCCCAGGAAAGTCACTCCAGTTCCTTGATTCACTCTGTCTCATAGTCTCCTTTAAAATGCAAACATCATTCTTGGAAGAGGTAACACATCAACTAGTTGACACATTAACATTCATTAGTTTCTCAGATTAGCTCTAGCAGGTTTGCTTGGAGCAAGACCCTGAGAGAATGGGATAGAATTCCAGAAGTTTAGACTTTTTTTTTTTTTTGGTGGGAGGGACGGTATTGGGAAAAACCCTGAGAACAGGGTACTTCTATGATTCTGATTCCATTTAAGGTTGACCTTGGAATGAACGGTGAGGGCCAGGAGAAATTAGAGGAGGTATGAGATGGGGTCCCTAAAAGCCAGTATTTAGGGACTGAACTATACATTGTTGGGAAAATGTATAGACACAAGAAGATATTTTGGTGTGGGAAGATGGTGTGGAGGGAGAAAAAGCTCTGAAGATCAACTTTTTCAATAACTCTTTGTATGACCTCGCTGAAGCTCAGTTTTTTCATTTGTTAAGATAAAGGAGATAGACTAGCTATCAAAACTCCTTCAGGGACTAACATTCTAGGGGTTTTCTTTGTTTCACAGTGTGATCTAGGGCCTTAGTTGAGTTCCTAGTGTACTTAACTCTTAACAGAACTCTGATTGGGAATGTGAGACAAGGGAAAGACTTAGATAATAACTTGTTAGCTGCTCTATCTGCTGGAGAAAGGCCAATAAATCACACATCAGTTTTGAATTAGTGAAGGAACCACATTCTCACAGGGTCTAAATGCCTATATAAAGGGCTGAATAAATAGAAAGTATAAAGAGTTTTGCAGTTTCAACTTTCTTTCAGAGAATGGGATTGATGAGCAGTAATGTCTCTCCCTGGACAGGCAGTCAAGAAAAGAAAAGGTTCACAAATTTTCAGTCTGTTGATTCACCAAGATCCATTGAATTTAGAAAAAGAATTTCTTGGCTATTATATGAAAGAGGTATCATAGGATACATAACATCATTCTCAATAAACTATATATACATATACATATTTACAACTTATAATGTGCAGTAAAATTCCCCCAGCCCTTATAGTAACTTATCTAAAAAGGGATATGTTAATATGTATTGGTACTTAAACAGAATGTCCTTCACCCTGTTCATAAGAAGTAAGCAGAAGCTTAGTAACCTTCAATCCTGCTTCAACATGGAGGGCAAAGATCTATTGCCTACAGGGATTGGCTAATTAGTCTCATAGACTCTCAAAGTTGGAAGATTACAAGAGATCATTTAGCCCAACCCTCTTATTTTAAAGGTGACAAGGTGACTTTGCTAGGGTACTACACTGATTTAGAGGCAAAACTAGATGCAAAGCAAGTCTCCTGACTGCTGACAGAGGCAGTGTGCCATCATGGTGAGAGTGTGTACTTTTGAAATTCCGACATGGGTTTGTTAGAAGTTAGAAAATGTAGGAGAAGGAGGAGGGGTGCGAGGGGGTCCATAGTGCCTACAGAAAAAGCTCATAAATAGCTTTGATTAACTACCTCCAGCCACTTGCTGTTTTTACAAGGACAGGTGACCAAGAGGTGGTCTGGAGCAAGATAAAGATCTGAGTCAACAGACCTCCACCCATCTTAGGAGGTCGCACTCTGCCATGGATGCACCACCTTTTCCCATCAAATAAATATATAACTCCCTCACCCCACCCAGCAAACAGTAAGTCCTCAGGACAAGGGACCTAGGTGTCCCCCCCCCTTTACCTCTCCCTCTTTCTTCCACCTTGGCTAGGCTTGTTCTTTTCCCTGAGAACGTATCACCAATATTGGGGGCCTAGGCCCCTCTCTCCGACCTCTCTAGGCCCATTCTCTTCCCTGGAAATGTATCACTAATAAACTGCTTGCATACTAATCAGCTTGCTGACCTTTGATTCTTCACTGTGTTGGCAAGAAGAACCAAGACTCCTGTAATAGGTTCACACATCAAAAGTACTACTCCCTAGCTATGTGATCTTATATTAGTTACTAAACCTCTAAGCCTTAGTTTTCTCATCTGTAAAATGGGGATTAAAATACCTACTTTGTGGAGTTCTCATGAGGATAATAAATATTAGGTTGGTGCAAAAGTAATTGCGGTTTTTGCAATTATTTTTAACTTTTTAAACCACAATTACTTTTGCACCAGCCTAATTCACATTTCAAGACACAGTATAATATAGTGATTAAGGGCATGTATTTTGGAACCAGATTGTTTTGGTTTGAATTATGGCCCCACCACTCAATTTCCTAATTTGTGAAATACAGATTATAATAGTGTTTACCTCATACATTTACATATAAAACTATTGACACATAAGAACTCAATATAGATGATAGCTCTTATAACCATCATCACCTCCACCTGCTCACCATCTCCTACGTCCCATTTACTGCTTATTTTATGGTTGGTAAGGTAGACTACAAAGGGTGGGGTCCCAATAATATTTACTTCCCCATTGGCATGCAGTGTGGCCTGGCCTCAGTATTTGTAGAGTCCCAGCTTTCAGGAAAGTCCTTGAAGGCACACATTAGCTTACAAATACTCTATCTAGGAGGAAGAACATTTAAGCCATTATCACTTTAGTCAGAATAGTCAAGTTAGCTCCTAGTACACATTTCTCACAGACTTCGTTGTCAGAATCTGGGGAGTTTGATGGGGCTTGAGGAAACCTACAAGGTTTGAAAACTATGGTGGGAAAGCCAGGTGAAAACCCCTAAGAACATGTGTGGGACACCTCCATGGGGAGTGGGTGTGGTAAAACAAAGTGAGGGAATTAAGAAGGATAAAGAGCAAATTTAGCCCTAGACAAAACTGGTTTGTCTAGAGTACCACTAGTACTCCTTCCCCTAGCCAATTCATGCTGCTTTTAATACCAGCTATCCTCTAGACATTTAGCAAACCAATATCCATAAGGTCTTAGTGGCTTAATGGGTTGTCATTCCAATGAGTACAACCATGCCTTATTTAACAAATTGTCTTTTTAAAGATTCCAAATGGACCTTGGTACTATTTTAAAATGAATCAGAATATATGAAGCTGGAATTCTTTGGAGAATCTAGGTAGGAGTAGCAATAAAAGTAAGGGGGAGTTCTAATCTCCAGATTGTCTAATTCTGACGTAGAGATGGAAGCTGAGTAGGAAAAGCACCACCAGCAGGGAGCAGTGTGCAGGTAAAATCAGATGTACCATGTTTCCCCGAAAATAAGACCTAATAGGAAAATAAGCCCTAGCGTGATTTTTCAGGATGACATCCCCTGAACATAAGCCCTAATGCGTCTTTTGGAGCAAACCTTAATATAAGACCAGGTCTTATTTCCGGGGAATCACAGTAGGAGAGAGGGAACATCCCTGTGGGCCGCAAGCCAGTGATTTGGGCAGGGATTCTTATCTGAAGTGAGACTCTTTCTGGATTTTTATGTTCTGTAAGACATCCTTCTTCTTCCTTTTCATGAAGTTTCTGATTCCTAGGTAGGTTATTAGAATTCTTTTCATTTTTAGAGGTATCAAAGATTCCCATGAAAAAAAAATGGGCCTACCAAGAACCTTTTAAATGATATCATTCAGGCATCTGCCTATTGATAGGCCTTACCCAGGAAGTAATTGTGGGTTGCATACAGGAAATGGTAAAGACCTGAGTATAACATTTCCTCACCTGATATTTTTGTCAGAGGTCAGCCAAGTATTTAACTTAAGGTATCAAAATACGAAGATTCTCCCTTCCAACTCCTCTAAAGAGACCAGCTGCCATTTTGAGAAGTGTTTGTGCATTGAGATACAAGGGGGTTCACATTCAATCATTTCATTTGTTTTCAAATACCTTACCTTGAAATGGAGCTCTGAATAGAAGAAAATGTATCAATGGTATCCACATGCCCCCCTCCATTATGATGTGTGAGTCACTGTCTTCATGTTGCTATTTCCCTAGGCACCCCAAGTCTGCCTTCCTTTTTCTCATTGCTTTAGTCATTACAGTAAGGTGTGACTTCCCTGAGAGTTAGAAATTGCAGTTTCTGCTGTAACTGACAAATTTGTCAGATGGATTTGTATAATGAAGTCTTTCACTGTCCTGATTCAGGCCAGAACAACAATAAACTAGGCCATTGGAATGGATATACCAACAAATGGACTTTGAGACTATGAAAAAGTATCAATATCTGTTAACATGTCACTACTCTTCCAAAAGGAGTCTGATTTTGCATCTGACCAAGAACCAAAACCAACAATATGCCCTTTCCCTCCACAAAACTATCTCTGGTCTGAAAGCAAACTAACCATTGCAAAGTCAAAACAAAATTAGGAGAACTTAAATCCACTTAGGTTTCTCCTAATTTTAGGAACTATACTATTAATAATAAGAAGAGAAGGAGGATCCTTATGGTGTGATTTCAGTGTATAGTGAGAAAGCACCATTTCTCCCAAAACGTCTTCCTGTACTAAACTGCTAATGCACAGTATCTGTTGTTCATTCATTCAGTACATACTTATAGTGTCTACCATGTGCCAAGCACATTCTCAGGAACATGAAACAGGTCAAGGGCATCTTCAGATGGGAAAAAAGAGATAATGTAAAAAGCACTTGAAAGTTGACCTGCGAGTAATGAGGGAGGGGGGTAAAAAGTGATAATCACCAAGAGAATAAAAATTTAAGAAAGAAGAGATAGACAGATTTTCCTGATTTCTCAATTGTGTTCCCAATGGCACCCCAATTAGTTCTATTGGTGCTCATAGCTTTTAACCAGCTAGTACCCTTCTTAGATGTGGGAGAGAATTACCCTGCAAAAAGTAATGTTATACATTTAGGTTTTCTTTCTTTACTTTTGGGTTTTTGGAATGATCATTGAATAGGCAATTTATTAATTTAACTTATTTAAGATAAATAAAATTTAATTCAGTAATTAAATATTCACCCATGTTAGCATACAACTGGTTCAGAACACTTGCTTTGAGCATGAGAGAGCAGGTAAATATTTTGGCAAAGCTTATCAAGGTTTTTCTCTAAGTCTCATTTGTTTTTAAATCTTGAGAAAATATCACTCTATTGTATATGTATTTTTTGTGAAACAACTTTGAATATGTTCAGAGACCGCTGATTACATAATGTTGGCATTGACAGTTTCCTACAAGAACCGACATTGGTTTTATCAGCATTTTTTACATGATTCCTGAGACCAGTAGGCAATGATACCAATAATACTCCTGGGCCACACCAGTAAATAAGATCTACTCTGCAGCAGACATTTCATAGCATGAGATGACTGACATTTGAAGATTAGAAATTTACTTTCTAAATACTCTTAAGTAGACAGTCAACCTATTTCTTCCCCTTAAACATAAACAAATCATTCCTCAGTAAACCTGATACCATAAAAATACAAAAATAAAAATAAAAATAATAATCACAATAAAACATTTCTCTAACTGTGAAATATTACCTTGGTTTATGTGTAATGTACTACTGCTGTTTAACATAACACCAAAACCCTAGAGGTGGTGCATTTTATGTGGTAAGTTTTTAGCAATGTGAAAGTTGCCAATTTCTGGTACACTATCCAAGAAAAATACTACTGAGGCCAGATCAGTTTATTAGATTAAGTTTTACCAGCTTGGGTGTTTGCAATCAGCAGTCCTTTAAAATAATTATGTGTTGAATTAATATGTTTTGGAAAATGATTATACCATGTAAGGAGAAAATTTAACTACTGAATTTTGAATGGAAAATACACAGAAAACTAAGCAAATCATTCTGATTTCTATTGAATGGAAGATATTTGTTTAGAGAAACTAAGAAATTAACATTGATACAATCTTATTAACTAATTTATGGACCTTACTTGAATTCCACCAGTGTTCAAAGGAATATACTTTTTCTTCTCCAGGATCCCACATTCCATTTATTTGTAATGTTTTCTGTAGCTTCTCTAGTCTATGACAATTCCTCAGTCTTTCCTTGTCTTTTCTGACCTGGTTATGGTTAAATTGAGGTTATGTATAGTATTTTTGTATGAATACCGTAGAGGTGACATATCCTCAGTTCATCATATATATGTCTTATCACTGGTCATACTAACTTTGATCATTTGGTTAAAGTGGTGTCTGATAAACACCTTCTATATTGTACAGTTACTATTTCCCCCCTTTGTAATTAATACATATCTTGTGGGAGAAATACTTTAAAATTATGTAAATATCCTGTTTCTCATCATATTTTTGCCTACTCATTTTAACATCCATTTATGATTCTTGCTTGCAAGGATTATTACTGTGATGTTTGCCTAAGGGTGATTTTTTTATTTCTCTCATTCCTTCTACATGTATTCACTGAAATTCTTTTAAAAGGAAAAGTGTTTCTTCTTTCTTTCTTATCTATCTATCTATCTATCTATCTATCTATCTATCTATCTATCTATCTATTTATTTATTCAATCATTTATTTAGACAGAGGGATATTGATGTTATTTTATGGGTTATATTCCAATACTATCATTATTTATTGTATTGCTTTAATTATTCTAGTTTTGGCCATTGGGATCTCCTTCAGACTGGCATCTCTGTCCCTTTGACATGTCTTCTTCCTTTCTGAGCACTTCATTACTTTCTGATACAACAAGATGCTCCAGGCTCATCTTTTATATTCCCTGTCTCAGGCAAATAATAAGGCATTTCTCCATGGAGTCTTAGTTCCTTTTGTGGGAGAATGGTAATTAGTAACCAAGTTCTGATTACTAATTGTTACTGGGGTTTATTCTCCCTACACTCTCTTTGTGGACTGAGATAGGAAGCATATGTATGTATACTATCCCATATAATATATACGCACAAAGATCTATAATTATTTCTGTACCCACCCATTAGTACATACACTAAACAAACATTAATTCATACTGATGTCTCTGACTTTCATCTCCAATTCCAACTCAACACAACTGGAATCATTCTACCACTCCTCTTTTTACTATTTGTAACTTCTTCCTCTGACAGTGAGAAGCTTGGCTCTCATTATCACAATCTTATATATACATAAAGTAATTTCAGTCTATTTCTGGACTTTCTATTTTATTGTAAGATGATTTTTTTTTCAAAGTAGAATCTCCATCCCATTTACTCCCATTCTTAATTTTCTTTTTCAATTACAGTTGGCATTCAATATTATTTTATATTAGTTTCAGGTGTACAGCATAGTGGTTAGACATTTATATAATTTAAAAGTCTAATTGATAACATAAGAAAGGGAATGGTTTACTTTAGAAAAAGATTAGTATAGGGAAACAAGATTGGGAAGACCACCTCTATCTTGACTGCTTGATCATATGGATAAATGTCCCACGTGTTATGGACTGTATTTTCTCTTTTACATGCAGTGGGACAATTGTTAAGTCTTTTTCTGGGGTCACAGGAAGACAATATGGGGATTTCCTTGATCTCCCACTCATCTATATGGTGATCAGCCTACCAGAGAGATGAATTCTAAATAATTATAATAATAACAAGTAACAAACTAGCACATAATTACCTGTGCAAGGCACTATGCTGATTGGTGTATATGCATTAGCTCATTTAATCTTCACAGCAGTCCCCAGTGATGCAAGATTATAATATTTTATTTCCAATTTGCTTACAAAGAAAGTGAGGCTCAGATAGTTAAAATGCTCAAGGTCACACAGAGAGATTGATCACACAGGTCTTTTAGATCCCAGTGTTAGCACTCAACCACTATTTTACATTGCCTCACTATAGTATTGGCGAGAAAAAGAAGTTCAGCAGCAGTGGAGAGGATGTTACTTACCTATGGCAAACAAACTTTCCACAGACCTATGCTAATGTTGTCAATAGCCTTAGCTAGTGTTTCTCATACTATTGTTTAAGGACCAATGTATGACAATCATCCCAGATGTGTGTAAAAAGGAAAATTCCTGGGCCGCACTCCAGATCTCCCACACCAGAATCTCAGCAGTGGTGCCTGTAAATCAGTAGTTTACACTAGTATTCCAAGTGATTTTTCATTTTGAGAACCACTGGTACAAACGATGCACTCCTGTGTAACTTAAGTGTATTTGGACATAGTTTGGTCATACATCCCATGCCAGATTTCCCAGTATGGAACAATGTAACCTTTAGTTTCTTAAATATATAAAAATATCTAGTATCACAAATTTATCAGCCTGAATCTGCCAACCAGGCAGAATCTGATTATACGAGAAATACCCATTCTCTCACAGAAAGTAATTGAAAGTCTAGTCATTTCTTTTTCCCAAAGTTCTTTGCAACCTTGAAATGAAGTAAAATAAAATGCTCTTGTCTTCTGTTATTTTATAAGAGCTATGAATAATTGCAAAATGCTAACAATCAGTTAAAACAAATGGAGTTTATATCCTAAATTTTAGCATTTTTCCTAAAAGCTATAACAGATTTGCAATGACAAATGTTTCAGAAGAACACCAAAACTGAGGAATATGAAGACAGAGAGATGATTCAGTCAGAGTTAAGCTTCAAAAATTGTGAAATGCACAGTTATCTTAAATTTTCAGTTCCAACTGTGAATGAAATCTTGGATTAATTTTTTAGTATAGAGAAGATACTGATTTTTATGTATTTACTTTATAATAGCCCACCATTCTGAATCCTTATCAGCTCTATGTTTTTTCAGTTTAACCTCTTGGATTTTCCAGATTGACAATCATATCATTTGCAATCAATGTGTTTTTACTTATTGTATAAGCTAGTAGCTTAAAAATATTTTTTAAACTAAGAGTGCCTCAAATATATCATTATTAAATATAATGGGATTAATTAGGTTCACATATATTTCCTTGTTAAAAGAATACTTTTTGATGTTTTACTAAGAGTATTTTTTTCAAGCAGGAATGGATGTTGAATTTTGCTTTTATGACTCTTCATCTATTGAGATATTAATACTTTTTATATTTACCTCTGAGTGTAATTAAGTATTTTGATAATACCTAATAATCTATCCTTGAAATACAAAAATAAATCCTACCCGTTCATGGCAAAAAATATTGTGAGATACAATCCTTCCTTGTTAAACCTTCATGTTGCTGATAACATAAACTCACAAACCACAAAGAATTATAGTTGTTAGAGCACTTCTAAATATAATATATCCCTGTCATTGACTTATGCACCTTTTTCTCCTCCACTACTCTTGCTATAGAAAATCTGCCAAATCATTGTTTTGGAGTAGCAGCTGCCACAGGGTAGTCAGTTTTTATAAAAGTTACCCAGTGATCCTGAAATCCCAACAGAAACAATATAGCCTCTTCTCAGCATCTCTAGATCTGGTTACAACTATAACAATCAAGCCTATAGACTTGCATCAGGCTAGAAAAGTTATTATTAAAGCCTCATATCAGGTTGTTCTTGTAGTCCATGTTATGGATCCACCCAGAGGCACATTTACTGTGAAGCTGACAAAGTTGAAGCTTCAGGGCCTCTTACTTGCATAGGTTTCTTCCAAGGCTCTGAGAACCAGCCTAAACATGTGTTCAATGGTTACGTTCTAGTGTAAAATTTGCAAAAATTGTTTGTATTATTTTTCTTAAACAGGGCATGCCATATCATATACATTTCAGGCCCTACAAAACCTGGATCCAGTTCTGGGTCTACCATATCACAAGCATTTTCTAGTTCATAAGTAGTTAAGACCCTGTGCGCTGGATTCCAAATAGACACACTTTTTACCATATCTGACTTAGAGTACATAAGCTTACCTGAAGTGTGAATCTCCAGCTTGTAGCTCTGAGGTCAGCCAGAATATACGGGAAAGAAGTTATATTTTTCCTTCTTTTTTCATTTAATGAATGATTTTCTTCACTTTACCAATTTGAAGGCAACTGTGGGTTGTTTTCTGCCCTTTGGAGTCACCGGGAGATAACTGACTCATGCAAAAAGCTCTCTATTTCACCATTCTTCTTATTTCTAAGCTCTCTGTCTACTATCAGCAGGGGTCATGACCCTGGCCCAAGCTCTGTTTTCTCTTCTGTCCTAGTTATCAGTATTTAATCAGGATCTATATTGAGATGAATGCATTTAGTAGCCTTCATTCAAGGCTGAATTTAGCATAGTAACACACACCAGTGTTCTAATATCATATTGAAGCAATGTCAACATTTTTTACTTTGTAGTTCTGTGAGCAGTGCCTCTAGACAATTTTTACATGCTAAGAACTTGATTTAGTTCTCAATATCTGCAATGATGAACAGAATAGTTCCTGAACATATTCTCCAAAGAAAAATTACTTATTGTAAACAGAAGTTTGGGCTTTCATTCTGTCAGGGCTCCAGAGCTACCTAGTTCAGTAACAAAAAACACTTCTGAATATTCACTGGATATGTGCTATGGTACATGATGATCCCACAATTTGATGCTATTTAGAGAAAATAGGCCTCCTGTTCTTTGGATAGCTTTAATTCAAAGTTGGAATGTCACCTGGCTATTCTTAGGGAAGAAAACAGAACAGAATAAAATCAGTGCCATTTGCAACAAAACGAATGGATCTTGAGATTATCAGGCTAAGCAAAATAAGTCACACAGAAAAAGTTGAGAACCATATGATCTTACTGATATGTGGGATATAAAACTGAAAGCAACAAAGGAATAAGACAAACAAATAAAGAAAAGCTCATAGACACAGACAATAGTTTAGTGGTTACCAAGGGTAAGGGGGAAGCAGGTGGTAGATGAGGGTAAACAGGGTCAAATATATGGTGATGGAAGGAGAACTGACTCTGGGTTGTGAACACACAATGTGATATATAGATGATGTATTACAGAATTGTACACCTGAAATCTATGTAACTTTACTAACCATTGTCACGCCAATAAATTTTAATAAAAAAAATTTCTCTTTAAAAGTTGGCTCAAATAGACCAAGCTCAAGAAAAAATATTTTACAGACAAGCTAAACTGGCATTCAAGAGCAAGGCTTCTGGATTTGGGTTCAAGATGGTGGAGTAGGAAGATCCTGAGCTCACCCCCTCTCATTGACACCAAAACTACAAATACATATAGAACAGCTTTCTTTGAGAACAACCTGAAGTCTAACAGAACAGATTTTCTACAACTAAGGGTATGAAGAAAACCACATTGAGATGGGTAGGAGGGGACAGACACTCAATCTAGTCAGGACCTACCCTACCCCCCACTGCCCATGTGGTGACCCACAAGCAGGAGGGATATCATTACCTCAAGGGCCCCCTCCTGATGAGTGAAGGGTCTGAGCCCTAGCCTGGGGCTTGCACAAGGGACTTGCTTAAGGAACAGGAGCCCCATAACATCTGGTTTTGAAAACCAGCAGGACTTAAGTCTGGGAGAGCCAAAAAGCTGTAGGAAACCAAGGCTGCACTGTTACTGATTCCCAGCATAGAGGCAGCAGTTTGAAAAGTGCCTGGATTATATGTTAAAGTGATACATTGACTAATTTTAGGGTGTGTGCTGGAGGGACAGGGATCTGTTAGAACTTTCTCCAGGGACAGAAGTGGTGGTGGGTGCCATTCTTTTTCCTTTCTTTACTCTCCTTCCACCGATCTCATCTGACACTAGCAGGCACCATTTCTAACACTCTTCATTAACCTTGCTAACACTGTTCACCTCATGATGACATTTCCCTGAGGACCCACACCAGTTGGCACCCCTCCAAAGTGGCTCCTGCCCTGCTACATTCTGTGGGAGGCCTCAGCCAGTACCAGTGTCCCCCCAAAGCAGCCCCGCCTCACCACACCTGGTGGGCATCCTCAGTCAGCACTAGCATACAGCAGTGTGTCTGCAACAGTTGAGGCTTATCAAACACTGCAGAAAAGAGGATCAACTCAATGAGAACTTCAACTAATCAGAACTGAGGAATATAACAACTGAAAAGAAAAATACACTAGAAGGACTCAACAGCAGATAAGATGATGCAGAAGAATGGATCAGCAATCAGGAAGACAGGATAGTGAACATCACCCAATTGGGAGAGCAAAATGAAAAAAGAATTAAACAGAATGAGGATAGCATAAGAGACCTCTGGGACAACATCGAGTGTACTAACATTTGCATCATAGGGGTCCTGGAAGGAGAAGAGACAGAGAAAGGGACATAAAACCTGTTTGAAGAAATTGTGACTGAAAACTTCCCTAACCTGGTGAAAGAAACAGACATCTAAGTCCAGGAAGCACAGAGAGTCCCAAATAAGATAAACCCAAAGAGACCCACACCAAGACACATTATGATTAAAATGTCAAAACTTAAAGATAGAATCTTTTTTTTTAAAAGAGGGCGCAGCTCAGAGTGGCCCATGTGGGGATCGAACTGGCAACCTTGATGTTATTAGCACCATGCTTTAACCAACTGAACTAACTGGCCACCCAAAGAGAATCTTAAAAGCAGTAAAATAAAACAACTAGTTATGTAAAAGGGACCCCCCCCCCAAGACTATCAGCTGATATCTCAGCAGAAACTTTGCAGGCCACAAGGGAGTGGGACGATATATGCAACATGATGAAAGGAGAAAACTTACAACCAAGAAAACTCTTCCTGGCAAGGTTATAATTCAGAATTGAAGGGTAGTTTCCCAGACAAGCGAAAGCTAAAAGAGTTCAGTACCACTAAACTGACGTTGCATGAAATGTTAAAAAGAATTCTTTAAGCAAAACAAACAAACAAAAAAAGTCAAAACTACAAATAAGATAACACATGAAAGAAAAAAAATCTCATTACTAAAGGCAAACATATAGTAAAGGTAGTAGACCAACCACTTATAAAGCCAGTATGAAACCAAAAATAGCAATAAGTACATACATATCAATAATTACTTTAAATGTAAATGGACTGAGTGCTCCATTCAAAAGACATAGGGTGGCTGAATGGATTGAAACAAACAAACAAAAACAGGACCCACACATATGCTGCCTACAAGAGACTCACTTCAGATCTGAAGACACACAGACTGAAAGTGAAGGGATGGAAAAAGATATTCCATGCAAACAGAAATGAAAAGAATGCTGGGGTAGCAATACTTGGACAAAATAGACTTTAAAATAAAGACTCTGGATTATTTGTATTTTGGTAAATAAAGTGCAAAATCTAAAGAAAACAAAACAAACAAACAAACACAAAACCAAAGACTCTAACAAGAGACAAGTGTATGGCATAATAATAAAGGGAATCAGTCCAACAAGAGAATGTAACACTTGTAAACATCTATGCACCCAACATAGCAGCACCTACATACATACAAGTATTAACAGACATAAATGGAGATTGGCAGTAATACAATAATAGCAGGGGACTTAAATACCCCACTTACATCAATGGATAGATCATCCAGACAGAATAAACAAGCAAACATTGGTCTTTTGTGACATATTAGACTAGACGGACTTAACATATATACAGAACATTCCATACAAAAACAGTAGAATACACATTCTTTACAAGTGCACATGAATATTTTCTAGGATGCATCACATGTTAGGTCACAAAACAAGTCTCAATATATTTAAGAGTGAAACCATATCAAAAATATTTTCTGACCACAAAAACTGGAAAAAGCACACGTGGAGGCTGAACAACATGTTACTAAACAACCAATGGGTAAGTAAAGAAATCAAAGAGGAAATAAAAAAATACCTTGAGACAAATGAAAATGAAAACAATGTTACAAAATCTATGGGACACAGCAAAAACCTTTCTAAGGGAGAAGTTTATAGTAATACAGGCCTACCTCAAATAACAAGAAAAATCTCAAATAATCTAATTACACCTAAAGGACATAGAAAAAGAAGAACAAATAAAGCCCAAAGTTAGTAAAAGAAAGGAAATAATAAAGACCAGAGCAGAAGTAAATGAAATTGAAGTCAGAGACCTCACTTTCCCTGATTTCAAACTATACTACAATGCTATAGTAATCAGAACAGTATGGTACTGGCACAAAAACACACGTAGATCAATGGAACAGAATAGAGAGCCCAAAAATAAACCTATGCTTGTATAATAAATTAAATTGACAACAGAGGAGGCAAGAATATACAATGGGGAAAGCTCTTCAATAAATGGTGTTATAAAAACTGGACAAATACATTCCAAAAAAATAAAACTGGACCACTATCTTACATCATATACAAAAATAAATTCAAAATGGATTAAAGACTTAAATGGTTGCTCATGAAAATTGCAGGCTCATACACATAAAACACCAGCTTTGGAAGGTGCCATAGAGATTTTCTTATCTAGCCACCACATCTTGGTGCTAGGAAAAACGAGGAGGTCCTTCTAAGGCCTCAAACAGTTAGTCGCAGCAGTAGGACTAGGACCAACCTAGAGTGCCTATCTCCCCATTTTTTACTTTATCTATTCTAATGATGTGAAAATTTTAAATAAGCATTGTGATGTCAGCCAGACACATACCATGCAGATACAGGAATCTTCACACTGGCTTCTCAAGATTCCTATCATCCCCAGAATCTAGTCATACTGCAATTCTGTCCTCATTTTACTGTGCCCCTCCTATCTTTATTATAAAGCTTTATATTGAAAATGGGCAGAGAGACACAGTTTCAAGGAACTCTCTGACAGCAAGCAAGTAGCCAACTATTAGCTGACTTTAATTGGGCTGAAATTTTATTCTCATGTAAGCCCACTTATGTGTTCATTTCTTCTGGCTGTACTTGGTTGATGAATCATTCCTTAGTCAGAAACAAAACAATCAACAGAAAGCCAAATTATCCTGCCACTTGTATCTCTTCAGGTAAAGCCTTCATAACCATCCCACGTACCCTTCCCTCAGAATCATGTGCATTCCTTTTTGAAGAGATGACTTATGAATTCTAAAAATGCATTTGCTGAAATAATAATGTCCCTGGAAGGCATGAAGCCAGGCTTTGGCACCAGAGAGGGAGAGTGAGAGAATTAGGTCAGAGGCTGTGAATTAATACTTTCTACTCCTTACCCATACAAAAGACCATGTCTGCTCTGAAGGCCCATCTCTGACAATTTGCTCCTTGCTGTAAAAGCCTCCCTATTATCCTCAATATATCACTCTCTTACTTGCATGGATGTAAGCAAGATTTATGCACATAGCATGGACAATTGTGAGAGAGAGTCAATGGGGACTTAGACATCTTCTCACCTCACTAGGCCTGCAGAGTCTCTAGGCCTGCAGGGTCAACAGGAGGCTTAGAGGCCTTTTTGGAATTCTAAGCAACTTGCAGTTAAATCTCAAGATTCAGATTTTAGTGGAATCAACTCCTGTCATGCCCAAAGCCAAGGTCAAATCTATTTAAATTTAAACCTAAGTAACAGGGCTGGCCATGAATAACAATTAGAAAAGCACAAAGCACAAAGAGAAAACAAAAACATCAAAAGAACAAGACAAACAAAGCACAAAGAGAAGGTGGGGATAGAAGCAGATTTTGTGGCTGCTCAGCAGAAGAAACAATGAGGTTTTCATTGTTAATCAGTTATTAAAGGAGGAAAAAAAGCAGCTAGCTCTGTAACTCTCTCATTTAGGAACAGCTGCTGTTATGATCAAAATCACAGCCAGAGAGTCAGAAAGTCCTGACTTCTAGGGTGATGTGCACGTATCCCCAAAATTAGTATATAGGTAAGTTGGAGACAGATGTGGTGAAGGAGGTAAACATTAAAGTCTTATGATACCTTTCTTTTTTTTGGCTGATCATCTCCAAATTTTCCATGCTGACAATTTCAGTTCTTCCCTATTAGCAGAAATGCTTGGGGAAAATACTCTTATTTTCAATTTTCTCTTCCTAATTACAACTACTGTCTGTTCTTTCTTCTCCCATCATCAAAATTTGCATATCCTCTGTGCCTTTCATACACTCTTACATTTATTTCCGATTTAGGGGAAAGTCAGGACAACCTTGTCATCTGTTTGATTTTGAGGACCCTGCTAAAGGAAGAACAAAATGAGATGGTTGAGACTGATGATTGTGTAATAAGTTCCCCCATTTCAGATAACATTTATATTCTAACAAGGGCCTTTAATTCTTTAACAAAAGGAGTGGTAAGCTAAAGAAGGAGCAACACTTTGGAGATTGGATGCTTTTGATTGCTCTTCACATCATGGGAGGGAGTCAGCCATCTATTTCACCCTATGGGTATGGCTGGCCTAGTATAATAGAGAGCCATCTGGATAATGCTACAGCTAATTTTCTATTCTATATTCCATGGGTATAGCCCTAATGAGTTAATAATGTACAGTACAAACATATCAAGCAGAGTTTCTAATATGTGGCTGGATTTAGTGACAAGAGCTACTAATTTGAGTTTTTCTTAAATTCTCCCCATCCACCACATACACATATCTCCCTGCTATCTCCCTTAGGACAGCTAAAATCACTTCCAATATAGCATTTATTATTAGCTTGTACAAATCCACCCCACTCTGGATGCTGCTAATTAGCTGCCTTTATGGATGGGCACCATCTGAAAATTATATAATGAAAACAATCATGAGGTATGCAACTTTTAATTTTTATCTCATGAAACTGCTTTGTAGATGGTTCTAGCCATTTTGAGCCAGGAAAAGTTATCGTAATTCAGGTGTTATTATAAGAATTGGATTTTATGTTTTATATATTGCCTACAAAACAGTTTTGAAATGGTAAATCAGAAATGACATCATAGGGATGGCGGCAGTGAGGCGGATTTCTTGAGTTCTCCTCCAGAACTTACCACAAATTGAACATCTATAACCCATCAAAGGACACTTTGCTCATCACACAGAATAGCTAAGAGACTTGTATGAGGATTACTTGAAGGTGGGCAAATTGGGCAAGCAGGGGAAGAGGGAAGGGAGCGGAGTGGAGATGCGGCCTGCATCCATGGCTGCAGAGACGCAGGGGATCCCAGGATGGAACAGAGACCACAAAAGATAGGAGGTGGGCTCTTTCCTTGCATCCCACAGCTGATCTCTCCTGCCAAGAGAGAAGCATATCCAGCATTTGAGGCAGTAACCTCAGCTGAGAACTCCAACTGGGACCTAGGTTGGACAAGAGACGTAAACTCCATACCTGGGCCCCACCCCACATTATCCCAATCCTACCCTTGCCCTTCCAGAGACTTAAGCTGGCCCTGGAACTGAGCAGTAGTGTCAGATTACAGAGGAGCCGTAGTGCTCAGGATCTGGGAAGACCCAGCGGGCAGCTCTGACCAAGGTAACAAGCTGGGAAGAGTGTGATACTGCTGGGCTGGGAGAGAGAAGACTCCCCCAACCCGAGCCCTCACCTTTTCTGGCCTGTGGTAAGAATGTGACACTGTTGGTCTGGGAGAGAGAAGACTCCAACATCCCCAGTTCCCACCCTTTCTGGCCTGCCTTGGGAAGGGCAATTACAACTGCGGAAACACTCCGAGGGATCAGCAGTAGCAGCAGACGCAGCTCTGGGCTCTCAGCAGCTCAGAAATCTCTCGCCCTCCACACACACACACACACACACACACACACACACACACACATGGAAGAAGTGCCTGAAGACTCAGGAGACCTGGACACAGGGCTGGTTGTGTTACTCTCAGTGCACATATGTACAGGCAAGAGAAGATACTGCACTGATTTTGTAAAAACTATTATCCAGACCCCATAGTCCCACTCATCTAAAACTGCAGTCCCAAGGTCACTCTGGGCACCAGGTGACCGGCTCTGCCTGCACAAAACGCAGAGGACTCTGTACAGCAGAGGACAACCTGGTTATTACTTGGTGGGCTTAAGCCAAGACTGGCGCTGCTTTTTTTTGTTTTGTTTTGTTTTTATATCTTTGATATTTTTGCCTGTGTTGAGTGTGGGTTATCGGTTGTTTTTACATGTGAATGTATCTGGTTTTTTCTTTGTTGTTGTTGTTGTGCTTGTTGATTTGCTTTGTTCTGAAATTGCCCTACACCAGGGCCAAGCACAAGAGGCACAAGATTCAACACACCCAGAGGCCAACTCCAGACCAAACCAGAGGACTACTGAGTTTGACCTTCAAGTGACACACCAGAGGGAGTTCTCTACAGGGACAAGAGCTCATAGAGGCCAAGCCCCATTGAAGCGGTCAACCCTCAGGAAGCAGAACATCCTGCTGTGGGCAGAGCCAAGTCTCACAACTAGTCAGCCTAGGAGTCAATCCCACCTACTCACAAGCTAAAAGCAATTAAACATCAACTTTAACAGCACAATATACGCAACACAAGAGTCACCTTTGGAGCACATGCAGTGGAGAAGAAGGAAGTGATGCAATCAAATATAAAGGACACATACTACATAAGCTAACCCAGCAAGAACTAAGAACTCTAGGGGATATACCTAATACATCGAAGCAAACACAGAGAGTCAGCCAGAATGGGGAAACAAAGAAACATGTCCAAAATAAAAGAACAGAAGAAACCTCCAGAACTGGAACCAAATGAAATAGAGGTAACCAACCTATCAGAGACAGAGTTCTGAACACTGATGATAAGAATGTTTAAGGAGCTTAGAGATGACATAAAGAAGGATAGAGAAATCATAATGAACAACCAGTTAGAACTAAAGAATACAGTAACTGAAATAAAGAACACACTTGAAGGAATTACCAGCAGGTTAGATGAAGCGGAGGATCGAATCAGCGACTTAGAAGACAAGGTAGCAGAGATCACACAAACAGAACAACAAAAAGAAAAAAGAATAAAAAACAATGAAGATGGTTTAAGAAACCTCTGGGATAACATCAAGCGCAACAACATGTACATCACAGGAATACCAAAAGGTGAAGAGAGAAAGCAAGGCATCAAGAACATATTTGAAGTAATAATGTTAAAAAACTTCCCTAACCTGGTGAAGGAAACCAACATAAAAGCCTGGGAAGTGCAGAGAGTTCCAACCAGGATAAACCCAAACAGGTCCACACCAAGACACATTATAGTTAAAATGGCAAAGGTTAAAGACAAAGAGAGAATCCTAAAAGCAGCAAGAGAAAGACAGTGGGTTACATACAAGGGAACTCCCATACGACTATCAAATGACTTTTCCACAGAAACATTGCAGGCCAAGAGGGAGTGGCAGGAGATACACAAAGTGATGGAAAACAAAGTCCTACAACCTAGATTGCTTTATCCAGCAAGGCTATCATTTAAAATGGAAGGAGAGATAAAGAGCTTCCCAGAAAAGAATAAGCTAAAGGAATTTATTACCACCAAGCCAGCATTGCAGGAAATATTAAAAGGGATTCTGTAAACAGAAGAAAGATGAAAACGATCTAACTACAAATTTAAAAAATGGCAATAACTACGTACCTATCAATAATCACTTTAAATGTAAACGGATTAAATGCTCTAATCAAAAGACATAGAGTGGCTGAGTGGATAAGAACACAAGACTCTTCTATATGCTGTATACAAGAGACTTACCTCAGATCAAGAGACAAACACAGGCTGAAAGTGTAGGGTTGGAGTAAGATATTTCATGCAAATGGAAATGAGAAAAAAGCTGGAGTAGCAATACTTATATCTGACAAAATAGACTTTAAAATGAAGAACATATTAAAAGACAAAGATGGGCACTATATAATAAAGGGATCGATCTGACAAGAGGACATAACCCTAGTAAACATCTATGCACCCAACATAGGAGCACCTAAATATATAAAACAGATATTGACTGACATAAAGACAGAGATCAACAGTAACACTATCACAGTAGGGGACTTCAACACACCTCTGACAACAAGGGACAGGTCTTCCAGACAGAAAATCAATATGGAAACAAGAGCCTTAAATGATACATTGGACCACTTGGATTTAATCGATATTTTCAGATCATTTCACCCCAAAGCTGCAGAATACACATTCTTCTCAAGTGCAGATGGAACATTTTCCAAGGTAGACCAAATGTTAGGCCACAAAACAAGTCTTGATAAATTCAAGAAAATTGAAATCATACCAATTGTCTTCTCTGACCATAGTGCTATGAAATAAGAAATCAACTACAGGAAAAAAACTGGAAGACACACCAATTCATGGAGGCTGGATAACATGTTACTACATAATGAATGGGTCAAGCAGGAGATCAAGGAAGAAATCAAAAGATATCTCGAGACAAACGAAAATGAAAACATGATGACCCAAAATCTATGGGATGCACCAAAAGCAGTCCTAAAAGGGAAATTCCTAGCAATGCAGGCCTACCTAAAGAAACAAGAGAAATCACTAATCAACAGATTATCTTCACACTTAAAGGATCTGGGAAAAGAACAGCAAAATAAGCCCAAAGGGAGTACAAGGAAGGAGATAATAAAGATCAGAGAGGAAATAAATGAAATAGAGACAAAAAAACCAATGCAAAAGATCAATGAATACAAGAGCTGGTTTTTAGAGAGGATAAACAAAATAGACAAACATTTAGCCAGACTCATCAGAAAAAAAGACAGAGAGGACTCAAATTAATAAAATCAGAAATGAAAAAGGAGAAGTGACAGCAGACACCACAGAAATACAAAAAATTTTAAGAAATTACTACGAGCCAACAAATTTGACAATCTGGAAGAAATGGACAATTTTCTAGAAGCATACAACCTTCGAAGGCTAACTCAAGAAAAAAAACGGAAAACCTGAATAGACTGATTACCACCAGGGAAATTGAATCAGTAATCAACAATCTCCCAAAAACAAAAGCCCTGGACCAGATGGTTTTACAGGTGAATTTTACAAAACATTCAAAAAAGAATTATCACCTATTCTCCTCAAGCTCTTCCAAAAAATCCAGAAGGAGGGAAGTCTCCCAAATACTTTTTATGAGGCCAGTATCTCCCTGATTCCCAAAATCAGACAAAGACACTACAAAAAAAGAAAACTACAGGCTGATGTCTGTAATGAACACAGATGCAAAAATCCTCAACAAAATATTAGCGAACAGAATTCAGCAACAAATTAAAAAATCACACACCATGATCAAGTGGGATTCATCCCGGGTATGCAATGGTGGCTCATCATCTGCAAATCAATTAATGTGATACACCACATTAACAAAATGAAAAACAAAAATCATATAATTTCATGAATAGATGCAGAAAAAGCATTTGACAAAATCCAGGAGCCATTTATGATAAAAAGTCTTAAGAAAGTGGGAATAGAGGGATCATATCTCAACATAATAAAGGACATATATGATAAACCCACAGCTAACATCATACTCAAAGGGGAAAAGCTAAAACAATTCCATTTAAGATCAGGAACAAGGTAAGGTTGCCCACTTTCTCCACTTCTATTCAACATAGTGCTATAAGTTCTAGCCACAGCAATGAGACATGAAAAAGTAATAAAAGCCATCCAAATCGTTAAGGAGGAAGTAAAATTGTCATTATATGCAGATGACATGATACTATAGATAGAGAACCCTAAAGACTCAACCAAGAAACTATTAGAGCTGATAAATGAATTTAGTAAAGTAGCAGGATACAAAATTAATATCCAGAAATCAGTTGCATTTGTATATACCAATAATAAAATATCAGAAGGAGAAATTAAGAAAACAATCCCATTTACAACTGCTTCAAAGACTATAATATACCTGGGAACAAATTTAACCAAAGAAGTAAAAGATCTGTAATCAGAAAATTATAAGACTTGAAGAGAGAAATGAAAGAAGATACAAATAGATGGAAACACATACCATGTTCATGGATAGGAAGAATTAATATAGTTAAAATGTCTATACTGCCTAAGGCAATATACATATTCAACGCAATTCCTATCAAACTACCAACGACGTTTTTCACAGAAATAGAACATATAATTCTAAAATTTATATGGAACCATAAAAGACTCTGGATGGCCTCAGCAATCTTGAGAAATAAGAAGAAAGTGGGAGGTATAACAATACCTGACTTCAAATTATACTACAAGGCTACAGTATTCGTAACAGCATGGTACTGGCATAAAAACAGACACATAGATCAATGGAACAGAATAGAGAGCCCAGAAATAAATCCATGCCTATATGGTCATTTAATCCAGGACAATGGAAGCAAGAATGTACGGTGGGGTAAAGACAGTCTATTCCATAAATGGGGCTGGGAAACCTAGACAGACACATGCAAATAAATGAAGCTGGACACCTCCTTATACCATATACAAAATAAATTCAAAATGGCTTAAAGACTTTAATGTAAGATCTGAAACCATAAAATTCCTAGAAAAAAATATAGGAAGAAACTTTACAGACATTACCCGGAGTAAGCTTTTTACTGATATATTCCCTTGGGCAAGGGAAGTAAAAGAAAAAATAAACATGTGGGATTACATCAAACTAAAAAGTTTTCTTTTTTTACAGCAAAGGAAACCATCAATAAAACAAAAAGGGATCCTACTGAATGGGAAAAGATATTTTCCAATGATATATCCGATAAGGAGTTAATATCCCAAATTTATAAAAAACTCACTCAACTCAAGACCAAAATACAAACGACCCAGTTAAAATATGGTTAGAGGACATGAGGAGACATTTTTCTAAAAGGGACATACAGATGGCAAACAGACATGAAAAAATGCTCAACCTCACTAACCATCAGAGTAATGCAAATAAAAACAACAATATGATACCACCTCACCACAGTCAAAATGGTTATCAATAAATCAACAAACAACAAGTGCAGGCGAGGATGTGGAGAAAAGGGAACCCTTGTGCACTGTTGGTGGGATGGCAGATTGGTGCAGCCACTATGGAAAACAGTATGGAGGTATCTCAAAAATCTGAAAATGGAACTACCTTATGATCCATCAATTCCACTCCTAGGTATCTATCTGGAGAAATCCAAAACTCTAATTCAAAAAAGTTTATGCACCCGTGTGTTTATTGCAGCACTATACACAATAGCCAAGACATGGCAACAACTGAAATGCTAATTGGTAGATTACTGTATTAAGAAACTGTGGTACATTTATACAATGGAGTATTACGCAGCCATAAAGAAGAAAGAAATCTTACCATTTGCAACAACATGGATGGACCTAGAGAACATTATGTTAAGTGAAATAAGTCAGACAGAGAAAGACAAATACCCTGTGATTTCACTTATATGTGGAATCTAAAGAAAAGAATAAATGAACTGATCAGAAACAGTCTCAGAGACGCAGAGGAAAAAATGAGGGTTCCTAGTTGGGAGGGTGGGGATTAGGGGGAAGGTGAGGGGATTGGAAAGCATAGTCAGTAACCACAAGATTGCCATGGGGTTATGAAAGTCAATTTGGGGAATGTAATCAATAATGTGGTAAAAATTTTGTAGGGTATCTGATGGAAACTTGTCTCATTAGGGAGACCACCTCATTTAAGTTGTAGATGCCTGATTACTGCACTGTACACCTGAAGCTGAAGCTGAACAATAATGTATGTCAACTACAAATTTATGTATGTGTATATGTGTATATACATATATATGTATATATATAGTATACATATGTATACATATGTGTGTGTGTGTGTGTGTGTATATATATATATATATATATATATATATATATATATAGTTACAAGAAGCTGAGTACAGCATTAGGAATAGAGGTAGTGGAAATGTAATGGCTGTATTGTCAGAGGAATAGTGTGGATGGGGGTAGGGGGGTTGACCCAGTGTGAGGGATATAAATGATAAATGTCTAACTATTACATTGTTTTGTGCACCTGAAACAAATAAAAAGAAAGAAAGAAAGAAATTGAAAGTCACTTCAAACAAATTAAACAGCACCACAGTCAATATGTTATTCATTATTTTCCACCATTCTATAAGAGGTTCAAAGTCATAGAGTTGGACTTCTCAGCCCTGGGGAGGCAAATTATCTGCAGAGGCAGCATGACATTCTCCAAAAGGAAATTATCTCTAATTCTTCATTGAAAGAAAGAAATATAACCCAGGGAAGCGATTTTAGGAAGAAGGGGGGCTTTTGAGTGCAGTAAAATCAAACAGATGACAAGGTGTTTTTGACTTTCCTCCAAACAGAAAGACTTTAAGTCAAGATGGTGGAGTAGGAAAATGCTGGGCTTGGTTCCTACCATGACCACATTAAGATTACAACTAAATTATAGAACAATCACACCAAGGAACTACCTTAGCTAATTAGATTCTCTATTGCTAAGGATATAGAGAAAAAGCCACATCAAGACTGGTAGGAGGGGTGGTGATGCAAAAGAGGCTGTTCCCACATGCACATGTAGCAGTTAAGAAATAGAAGGGATATTTTGGCTATGGAGGTACCACCTGAGAAGCAAGGGGTCCCAGTCTCACACTGGGATTGTCAGCCTGCAGCACCAGTGCCAGGAAGAAGAGTCCCCACAACATCTGGCTATAAAATTCAGTGGGGATTCTGTCTCGGTCAGATGGAAGGCTGCTGGAGTCCCAGGCATCCTCTTAAAAGGCCTGCCCATGGAATTACTCACTGATCGATTCACTTGCCCTGAGTTCCAATCATGTGGCAGCAGCTCAAAAAGTACCAGGGACACACAAGGAGGAACTTAATTGTCTGGCTTAAGGGCAAGGACTGGAGGTGCAGTGCTCTCCTGGAATATAGTGCATAAAAGCGCCATTGTTCCTTTGTTGAGTCCTCCCGCCATATAGCTGGCAGGTGTAGGAAGGCGCCAAGTTTGAGTCTCCATTAACCAGGGTAACACCTCTTTCACCTCACCCTGGTGATTCTCTGAGACACCACCCCACCGAATTCATGCACCCAGCCTGAGGCTCTTTCAGAGGCTAGTTCACACAAGCTGCTGACTGGAGCCCATGCTGTGGACTCTAGTAAAATCTCTGAAAGATCTATAAACCCCCAAAAAACAGCAGCTGACCTCAGCATGCCACGTATCTCTTGCTGAGTGGTCCCAAGCCTGGCACTAGAGGGAAGCACTCACCGTTCACAGCAAAACCACTCCCAGGTGCTTCCAAGCCCAGTACAGGCAGCTACCAACCACAGATCACTGTAGCTTTTACCAGGTGGCTCTGGACCAGACACAGGCAGCGGCCGACCTTGGCCTGCACCAGAGCTTCTCTGAAGAGATCCCAGAAGCAACACACCTGGTGGCTGGTTTCAGACCACACCAGAGAACCACCCAATTAGTTCCACAATTGGCACACCCAAAGGGTGGACTTGGCAGGCACCAGAGTCCCTCATAAACACATGCAACTCTCTGGGGTCAGCCCCCACATCACATAACAGCTTCTCTGTAGTCCTGACCAGTCCTCACAGACAATCAGCTTGATAGTCAATCCCACCCACTCATGTACCAACAGCAATTAAAGGTCAACTACAACAGGAAAGCACACACAACCTACACAAGGGACACCCCTGGAACACCTGGCTCAAGTGAACAAAGAGATTGAGCCACTGGGACCCACAGGATACCTACAACATAAGGCTACTCTGCTAAGACGGGGGGATGTAGTGGATTTACCTAACATATATTCTCAAACACAGGGAGGCAGCAAAAATAAGAAGACAGATTGTGTCATAGAAATGGCAGCATGAGGTGAGCCTCTTCAAATCTCCTCTGAAATTTACAACAAATGAACAGCTATAATTCCACAAAGGACTCCAAGGAGAGCAGACAGGCAAAACTAAGAGATGTGCAATTGAAATCATCTAAAGGTGGGAAAATTGGGTGAGTGGGGGAAGGAAGGAAAGAGAAAGTGTAAAAAGGCAAGCTGTGCAGGCTGGAGGGAAGAATTCAGATTGCTAGTGCTGCCCTTATGGCCCACAGTCCCACCAGAGGGATTAACATATAACATGGCTGAACCCCATACTCACAGAAGAGACCTCAGAGCAAAGACTGTGGAATAAGGGTGAAAATGGTGGTTGAAGCCCTCACTGCCAAGCGGAGGACAGAAGGCATAGGCAAGGAGACTGGCCGACCCTTCCCCACCCTCCCAGAGCTCGCCTCACCTCCACCTGCACAGT
Organism: Rhinolophus ferrumequinum; assembly: GCF_004115265.2. Lineage (NCBI taxonomy): Eukaryota > Metazoa > Chordata > Mammalia > Chiroptera > Rhinolophidae > Rhinolophus > Rhinolophus ferrumequinum. Next base: position 70,566,859 of record NC_046284.1, on the reverse strand, counting down.
GCTAGAAGCAGAACAGTAGCAGTCAGATCAAAAGAACAGAGTATTTGCAGTTCTGAGAACTGTGGCCACACAGTCAGAGACTCGCAGCCCAACTAATTCTGGTGAAGGGGAGGGAGTCTTGGGTGCAGGACAGGCTGCGCTGGTGGTCACCACCATTGCTCACAACCACCTCTCACAACCCATGCTGCCCATGTTCCCACCTATCTGGGCGGATCCCTGCAGGGGTAAACAGAGCCGCTGAAACACACAGGCCCTGAAACTGAGGCAAGAAGAGCTATGGAATGTCAGTAGCTCTCCACATCCCCCAACAGCGGTGCCCTGAGACACAAGCAGCCTGCTCACAGAGGAAAATCCCCCCTTTCAGGGTACCTACCAATTGTGTGAGAAGCTGGAACAGTGCAGAGAAAAGATAACACTACAGCATGAGAGAAAATAAAAGCTTGCAGTCAGAGAGAAAATAAAACATTTTACCAACATCCACTGGAAAGCAAAAGAAAGAAGTCTTTCTATCATCCTGTTGTACAACCCACTCCTGTAGATGCCCAGGAAGAGAACTAATAATTTATTAACTGCCATGAATAATCAAGGTAATAAGGCAGCTCAGAAAGAAAATGAAAAGTCTCAAGAAAAAGAACTTAAAGACGTGGAAATATGTGACTTAAATGACAGAGAATTCAAGATTACAGTTCTTAAAAAACTGAACGAGATGCAAGAAAACACAGACAGGCAGTTTACTGAACTCAGAAACACAATCAAAGAACAGAATGAACATTATACCAAAGAGATTGAAATTTTAAATAAGAACCAAATAGAATTTCTGGAGATGAAGAACTCAATAAAAGAAATGAAGAATGAAATAGGAAGCTTAGGTAATAGAGTTGGCCAGATGGAGAAAAGAATCAGTGACATCGAAGATAGAAATTTGGAAATTACTCAGATGGAAGAAGAGAGAGATTTGAGAGTTAAAAAAAATGAAAGAACTCTACAAGAATGTTCTGACTCCATCAGAAAGAGCAACATAAGAATAATGGGCATAATAGAAGGAGAAGAAAGGGAGAAGGGAAGAGAGAATATGTTCAAACAAGTTGATGGGAACTACCCAAACTTGCAGCAAGAACTGGATCCTTGAATCAAAAAAGCAAACAGAACAACTACCTCAACCCAAACAGGCTTTCTCCAAGGCACATTGTATTGAAGCTGTCAAAAATTAATGACAAGAAAGAATCCTCAAAGAAGCCAGGGAAAAGAAGATGGTAACCTATAAAGGAAAGCCTATTAGATTATCATCAGATTTTTCAGCAGAAACTCTACAGGCCAGAAGGGCGTGGAATCAAATATTCAAACTATTGAAAGACAGAAATTAGGAGCCAAGAATAATACATCCAGCAAAGATATCCTTTATTTTTTTATTATTTTTTAAAAGATATCCTTTAAATATTAAAGAGGAATAAAGACTTTTTCAGGTATACAGAAGCTGAGGAAATTTTCTAACACAGGACTTGCACTACAAGAAATAATAAAGGAGCCTATTTCACTGGAAACAGAAAAGCAAAAGAATACAAACCCATGAGTAGTATTATGAAAGAGGATAGAAACAGGAAATGGCAACATCTACACCAAACAAGGCACTATACACTTAAACATAACATGCAGGGTAAAGAAGAAAAAAAAAAACACTTAAAAAAAAGGAGAGGAAAAAGACAACTTGCTACTGCAGTGCAGAAATCAATTCACTGCATAAATAGGGATAATTTGTGACAACAAACATAAAAGAAGAGAGAGTACAGGTCTGAATTGGCAAAACGGAATGGAGAAAGGAAGCATGCTGAAGAAAAGGGAATACTCTAAATATGAAACTTTCTTTTATATAAACTTAATGGTAACCACTCAAAAAAAAAAAAAAAATCCAGAACTGAAATACATAAGATAGAAAAACAAGAAAAGAGGGAAAATTCATGGACTAACAAAACAATGAAATAACAGGCAGCAACAAAAGGCAAAGAAACAATTGTGACACCATCCTATCAGAAAACCAGAGATAGAATGATAGGAAATCCTCATATATCAATAATCACCCTAAATGTAAATGGACTGAACTTACCAATAAAAAGGCATAGAATAGAAGATTGGATCAAAAAAATAAACCCAAACATATGCTGCCTCCAAGAGACAAATCTAAGCTACAAGGACAAATATAGACTCAAAGTGAAAGGGTGGAAATTGACACTCCAAGCAAACGGCATTCAGAGAAAAGCAGGAATAGCTATACTGACATCAGATGAAACAGACTTCAGGATAAAAAAAGTAACAAGAGACAAAGACAGATATTTCGTAATGATAAAGAGGACTATACAACAAGAAGACATAACAGTCATCAATATTTATGGCCCCAATCAGGGAGCACCTAAATATACAAGGCAACGACTAACATAACTGAAGGGAGAAATTGACCAAAACACAGTTGTAGTAGGGGACCTAAATACATCATTGACAGCTATGGATAGATCACCTAAAAAGTAAATAAACAAAGATATATCAGCCCTACATAAACATTAGGTGAAATGGACATAGTTGACACTTATAGAGCACTTCATCCTAGAACATCAGACTATACATTCTTTTCTTGTGTACATGGAATATTCTCAAGGATAGACCATATATTGGGACATAAAGCTAGCCTCAGCAAATTTAAGAAAATTGAAATCATACCAAGTGTATTCTTTGATCAAAAGGCTTTGAAATTGGATATCAAATGCTAAAAAAAAAGGCAGGAAAAACCAAAAATATGTGGAGATTAAACAACATCCTTTTAAAGAATGACTGGGTCAACAAAGAAATAAGATGAGATCAAAAGATACATAGAAACAAATGACAATGAAAATATATCCCACCAAAATTTTGGGGATGCAGCAAAAGTAGTTTTAAGAAGGAAATTTATATCATTACAGGCCTATCTCAACAAACAAGAAAAATCCCTGATAAATGACCTCACGCTACACCTTAATGAACTACAAAAAGAAGAACAAATGAAACCCAAAGTCAGCAGAAGGAAGGAAATAATAAAAATCAGAGCAGAACTAAATGAAATAGAGAGCAAAGAGACAATAGGAACAATTAATGCTACAAAGAGATGGTTCTTTGAAAAGATTAAAAAAATTGACAAACCCTTGGCTAAACTGACTAAGACAAAAAAAGAAAAGACACTAATAAGCAAAATCATAAATGAAAGAGGGGAAGTTATCACAGATGCCACAGAAACACAAAGGATCAACCAAGAATACTGTGAAGGACTATACGCCACAAATTCAATAACTTAGAAGAAATAGACAAGTTTTTAGAAACATATAGCCTTCCAAGGCTAAATCACGAAGAACTGGAAAATCCAAATACACCTATCACCAGTAAGTAAACTGAGTCATCTGAAACCTTTCCAAAAGGGAAAGTCCGGGACCAGACGGCTTCAGTAGTAAATTCTACCAAACCTTCAAAGAGGATCTAATACCTCTCTTACCCAAATTCTTCCAAAAATGAGGAAGGGACAATACTCCCTAACTCATTTTATGAGGCCAACATTACCATGATACAAAAACCTCATAAGGATAACACAAAAAAGAAAACTATAGACCAATATCTCTGATGAATACAGATGCAAAAATCCTAAACAAAATTCTAGCAAATTGAATGCAACAATGCTTTAAAAGATGATTCAGCATGACCAAGTGGGGTTCATCCCAGGGGTACAAGGATAGTTCAACATATGTAAATCCATCAGTGTGATACATCACATAAACAGAATAAAGGACAAAAACCATATGATTATATCCATTGATGCAGAAAATGCGTTTGAGATGATACAAAATCCATTTATGATTAAAACACTTAATAAAATAGGTACAGAAGGACAATAACATAATAAAAGCCATATGTGACAAATCCTCATCTAATATCATAATTAACAGTAAAAAACTGAAGCCCTTTACTGTATGTTCAGGAACACAACAGGGCTGTCCCCTATCACCTCTGCTTTTCAACATAGTGTTGGAAGACCTTGCGAAACAATCAGGCAAGAGAAAGAAATAAGGGGCATTCACATTGGGAATGTAGAAGCTAAATTGTAACTCTTTGCCGATGACATGATGCTATACATAGAAAACCCTAAAGACTCCATGAAAATTATTAGAAACTATACAGTAAAGTCGCTGGCTACAAAATCAACGTACAAGAGTCCATTGCATTCCTATATACTAACAATGAAATCTCAGAAAAAGAAATAGAAAAACAATTCCTTTTTCAAAAGCAACAAAAAGAATAAAATACCTAGGAATAAACTTAACCAGGCATGTGAAAGACCTGTACACTGAAAAGTATAAGACCTTTTTAAAAGAAATTGAAGAAAACACAAAGAAATGGAAAGATATTGCATGTTCATGGATTGGAAGAATCAACATAGTTAAAATGACCATATTACCCAAAGCAATGTACAGATTTAATGCAATCCCCAGCAAAATCCCAATAGCATTTTTTAAACAAATAGAACAAAAAATCATCAGATTTGTATGGAACCACAAAAGACCCCAAACAGCCAAAGCAATCCTACATAAAAGAACAATGCTGGAGGTATCACACTCCCTGACTTTAGCTTGTCAGGGCAACTACAGGGCAACAACAATTAAAACAGCATGGTATTGGCAGATAAACAGATACATAGACCAATGGAATAGAATTGAGAACCCAGAAATAAACCCACATAAATATGGACAGATAATTTTTGACAAAGAAGCAAAAAACATACAATGGAGAAAAGACAGCCTTTTCAATAAATGGTGCTGGCAGAATAGAAAAGCCACGTGCAAAAGAATGAAACTGGACTGCTATCTGTCACCATGTACAAAATTAATTCAAAATGGATCAAAGATCTAAGCAGAAGACCTGAAACAATAAACTGCATAGAAGAAAACATAGGTACTAAACTGATGGAACTTGGGTTCAAAGAGCATTTTATGAATTTGACTCCAAAGGCAAGGGAAGTAAAAGCCAAAATAAATGAAGGGGACTATATTAAACTTGAGAGTTTCTGCACAGCCAAAGAAACCATCGACAAATTAAAGAGCAACCAACTGAATGGTGAAGATTTTTGCAAACAGCACCTCTGATAAGGGGCTAACATCCAACATAGGCAAGGAACTCATACAACACAACAAAAAAGCAAACAACCCAATTTAAAAATGGGCAGAGGACCTGAAGAGACATTTCTCCAAAGAGGACACACAAATGTCAAATAGACATGTGAAAAAATGCTCAACATCTCTAATCATCAGAGAAATGCAAATGAAAACCCCAATGTGATATCACCTCACCCGTTAGAATGGCTATTATCAACAAGACAAATAGTAACAAGTGTTGGAGAAACTGTGGAGAAGAAGGAACCCTCATATACTGTTGGGGGGATTGCAGATTGGTGCAGCCACTATAGAAGGCAGTGTGGAGTTTCCTCAAAAAATTAAGAATTGAATTACCATATGACCCAGCATTTCCTTTGCTGGGTATCTACTCAAATAATCTGAAATTATTTACCCATAAATACATGTGTGCTCCAATGTTCACTGCAGCTTTATTTATGGTGGCCAAGACATGGAAACAACCAAAATGTCCTTCGATAGATGAATGGATAAAGAAGTTGTGGTGTATATACAGAATGGAATACTATTTGGTGGTAAGAAAAGATGAAATAGTACCATTTGTGACAACATGGTTGGATACTGAGATTATAATGTTAAGTGAAATAGTCAGATAGTAAAAGTCGAGAACCATATGATTTCACTGATATGTGGTATATGAAACTGAAAACAACAAAAGAACAAGACAAATCGATGAAGGAACAAAAACTCATAGGCATAGACAATAGTTTAGGGGTTACCAGAGGGTAATGAGAAAGCGGTCTCTAGTAGAGGGTAAATGGGGTGTAATATATGGTGATGGAAAGAGAACTGACTCCTGGTGGTGAACACACAATGTGAGATATAGATAATGTATTACAGAACTGTATACCTGAAATCTATGTAACTTTACTAAAACTTGTCACCCCAATAAACTCTAATTTAAAAAAAACTGACAAATCCTTAGGTAGACTCACTAAGATAAAAAGAGAAAAGGCACAAATAAAGAAAATCCGAAATGAAAGAGGGAAAGTTACCATGGATGCCACAGAAATACAAACGATCATCGAAGAATGCTTTGAAGGATTATATGCCACCAAATTCAATGACCTAGAAGATATTGACATGTTATTAGACACATATACCCTTCCTCGGCTCAATCACGAAAAATTGGAAAATCTAAATAGACAGATCAACAATAAAGAAATTAAATCAGTCACCCAAAACCTTCCCAAAAGCAAAAGTTTGGGACTAGATGGCTTCACTAGTGAATTCTACCAAACATTCAAAGAGGTTGTAATACCTGTCCTACTTAAGCTCTTCAAAAAATTTAAGAAGAGACATTACTCCCTAACTCATTTTATAAGGCCAAAACCTGATTATTACCTGATACCAAAACCTGGTAATGATAATACAAAAAAAGAAAACTACAGACCAATATCTCTGATGAATACAGACGCAAAAATCCTAAACAAAATTCTGGTAAATTGAACGCAACAATTGATTTAAAAAGATTGTACATCATGACCAAGTGGGGTTCATCCCCGGGGCATAAGGGATGGTTCAACATATGCAAATCGATCAATGTGATATACCAGATAAACAAAGCAAAGGACAAAAATCGTATGATTATATCAATTGATGCAGAAAAAGCATTTGAGAAGATACAACATCCTTTTATGTTTAAGACACTTAATAAAATGTGTATAGAAGGAAATTACCTTAACATAATAAAGGCCATATATGACAAACCCTCAGCCAATATCATAATTAATCGTGAAAAACAGAGGAACACGACAAGGCTGTCCCCAATCACCTCTGCTTTTCAACGTAGTATTGGAAGTCCTAGCCAGAGCAATCAGGCAAGGGAAAGGAATAAAAGGCATCCAAATTGGGAATGAAGAAGTTAAATTGTCACTTTTTGCAGATGACATGATAGTATACATAGAAAACCCTAAAGACTCCATTAAAAAGTTATTAGAAACAATAAATAAGTACAGTAAGTTTGCTGGCAACAAAATCAATGTACTAAATTCCATTGCATTCCTATATACTAATAATGAAATCTCAGAAAAAGAAACTAAAAAAAACAATTCGTTTTGCAACAGCAACAAAAATAATAAAACACCTAGGAATAAACTTAACCACGGATGGAAAAGACCTGTACCCTGAAAAGTATAAAAAATTTTAAAAAGAAATTGAAGAAGACACAAAGAAATGGAAAGACATTGCGTGTTCATGGATTGGAAGAATGAACATAGTTAAAATGACCATATTACCCAAAACAATATACAGATTTAATGCAATCTCCAGAGAAATCTCAAGAGCATTTTTTAAAGAAATAGAACAAAAATTCATCAGATTTGTATGAAACCACAAAAGACCCCCCGAATAGTTAAAGCATTTAGCAGAATAAAGAATAATGCTGGAGATATCACACTCCCTGACCTCAGCTTATACTTCAGGGGAACAAAATCAAAATAGTATGGTATTGGTAGAAAAACATACACAGACCAATGAAATAGAATTGAGAACTCAGAAATAAACCCACATAAATATGGACAGATAATTTTTGACAAAGAATCCCAAACACATGCAATGGAAAAAAGACAGACTCTTCAATAAATGGTGTTGGAGAATTGGAAAACCACGTGCAAAAGAATGAAAGTAGACTCTTTTCTGTCATCGTGTACCAAAATTAACTCAAAATGGCTCAAAGATATAAACGTAAGACCTGATACAATAAACTGCATAGAAAAAGCATAGATACTAAACTTAAGAACAATGGGTTCAAAGAGCATTTTATGAATTTGACTTCAAAAGGAAGGGAAGTAAAAGCTAAAATAAATGAATAGGACTATATCAAACTAAAAAGCTTCTGCACAGCAAAAGCAACCATCGACAAAATGAAGAGGCAACCAACCGAATGGGAGTAGATTTTTGCAAACAACGCCTCCGATAAGGGGCTAATATCCAAAATATATAAGGAACTCCTACAACTCAACTACTAGAAAACAAACAATCCAATTTAAAAATGGGCAGAGGACCTGAAGAGACATTTTTCCAAAGAAGACATACAAATAGCGAATAGACATATGAAAAGATGTTTGACATCTCTAATCATCAGAGAAATGCAAATAAATACCACCATGAGATATCACTTCACACCAGTTAGAATGGTATCATCAACAAGATAAATAATAATAAGTGTTGGAGAGGCTGTGGAGAAAAAGGAACCCTTAAACACTGGTGGTGAGAATGCAGATCGGTGCAGCTGCTATGGAAGGCAGTGTGGAGTTTCCTCAAAAAAATTAAGAATAGTATTATCATATGACCCAGCAATCCTTTTCCTGGGTCTCTACCCCATAAATCTGAAAAGTTTTATCCATAAAGACATGTATGCTCCGAAGTTCATCGCAGCTTTATTTATGGTGGCCAAGACATGGAAACAACCAAAGTGTCCTTCCATAGGTGAATGGGTAAAGAAGATGTGGTATATATACACAACGGAATATTATTCTGCCATAAGAAATGATGTAATAGTACCATTTGAGACAACGTGGATTGATCTTGAGATTATTATACTAAGCGAAATAAATCAGACAGAAAAAAAATCGAGAACCATATAATGTCACTGTTAGGTGCTATATAAAACTGAAACCAACAAAAGAATTAAGACAAACAAATGAAGAAACAAAAAGTCATAGACACAGACAACAGTTTAATGGTTACCACAGGGTAAGGAGGGAAGGGGGTGGTAGATGAGGGTAAAGGGGATCAAATATATTGTGATGGAAGGAGAACTGACTCCGGGTGGTGAAAACACAATGTGATATATAGATGATGTACTACAGAATTGTACACCTGAAACTTTACTAACTTTAGTAACTTTACTAACAATTGTCACCCCAATAAACTTTAATTAAAAAATTGAAAATTAAAAAAACAATTGAGGAGACAAAGAAATATGTCCAAATGAAAGAACAGGACAAAATGCTAGAAAAAGAACTAAGCAAAATGGGAGCAATCTACCAGATGAAAGGAACAGAGAAGAACAAAAACAATCAGAAAAGAATGAGTAAAATGGCAATAACTACATACCTATCAATAATTACTTTAAATATAAATGGATTCAATCCTCCAATCAAAAAAATGAATGGACAAAGAAGATGTGGTGCATATACGCAATGGCATATTGCTTGGCAATAAAAAAAAAGAATGAAGTGTTACTATTGCAACAACATGGGTGGACCTGGGGGATATTTAGCTAAGTGCAATTAGTTGGACAGAGGACAGACACCATATGATTTTACTTATATGTGGGAGATATAACAGCAAAATAAATGAACAAGCAAGATAGAAGCAAACTCATAGATACAGAGAACAAACTGATAGTTGCCAGATAGGAGCGGGCTTAGGAGACTGGATAAAAAAGGTGAAGGGATTAACAAGTAGAAATTGGCAGTTCCAAAATAATCATGGGGACATAAGGTATAATTTAGGGAATATAGTCAATAATATTGTAATAAATATACATGGTGTCAGGTGAGTGCAACTTAACAGGGGGATCACTTTGTAAATTATGTAAATGTGGAACCACTATGCAGTACACCTGAAACTCATATTGAATGGTAACTGTCGTGCGGGGTGTCCGGCAGGGTCTCTGGTCCCGCTCCCCACACAAGAACGCAGGATATGGCTAGGCCAAAAAGGAACACCCACGGAGCGATAGGTAAGGGAGTCACACCACTATACTCTCGCTGGCGGCTGGGTTGGAGACACAGGAAACAGGAGCCACACAATTCTCAACCCTCACTGCTCCACTTGCAGGCTCAGCCACCATCTTCTTGCTAGCCCCCATTTTCTTTTAGCCTAGCCACGGCAGTTATATTAGTGCCCAATGGCTCAATGGTTACAGCTGACGGCCAACTAGCCACAGCTGCTGGCCATTTGATCACAGTTGATGGCCATTTACTACCTGAGCCAGCACCTTTCTATGTGAGGCTGAGAGCCTGGAAACTGCTTTTTGGGGCTCTGTCCCCACAGTAACTGAAATTGAAAAATTGAAAAAAACAATGCCAGACTGTGTATGTGAAGTATGTAGGTGGTGACAAAGCTGAAGACATAGTACTCCAACTAAGTCTCTCAGTGCACCAGGCTCAGGCCCAAGCTGGACTAAAAATATATATCTTCCACGGTACCCTGAAAGTCAAAGCCCCAGGCTAGAGTGTTTTTTGGAGTAGGGAATTCCAAAGGCAGATGAACTATTTTGACTCAAGAACTTGTGGAGTGCTGCTGCAAGCACATTCAGGGCTGCCCCACCCAGAGAGTGTGTAGAACTGGTGGAGCACTGCTACATAAGCATGGTAGGGTTGCCCCATCCAGAGAAAGTGCAGAACTACCGAAGTGCTGCGATGTGTGCACTTTGAAGGCTGCCCCCTCTGGAGAAATTGTGGAACTAGTAGGGTGCTGTGGCTAACATACTCAAGGAAACCCCTATCAGATACAGCTTAGGGAATAGACAAAGCAACAGGTTGTGTTGCACACAGAGCAGGAAGACCCACCCAGAGCAGGAAGGGCAAGGAAGCTCACACACATCAGGCTGTCCCCACCTTGACCTTGTTCTGGCCTTGGACAGCCAGAACAAGAGGGAGCTACTGCACAGGCATATACACAAGACTGCCCTGTCTTTAACCCACTCCTTCTGGCCAAGTACCACACCAGGCATTGCACATGCCTGCCCTGAATACAACTAGCCTTCCCAAACCATCTGGCACACAGTCTACACAGAGTCTACTTTTTCAAGATTAGGAGACATAGCTATTTCATCCAATTCATAAGACAAACACTGAAAGTCAAACAAAATGGAGAATCAGAAGAATATTCTCCAAGTGAAGGAACAAGAAAAAACCCCAGAGAAAAGTTCTACTGAAAACGAGATAAATGATTTTCCTGATAAAGAATTCAAAGAAACAGTCATAAGGATGCTCAACAAACTGGAAAGGAGAATAGAGCAACTCAGAAAGAATTTCAACAAAGTTAGAAAATATAATAAAGGACCAATCAGAGACAAAGAATACCATAACTGGAATGAAAAATATATTAGAAGGAATTGACAGCAAATTAGTTAATACAGCAGAATGGATCAATGACCTGGAAGACAGAATAGTGGCAACCACCCAATCACAACAGCAAAAAAAAAAAAAAAAAAAAAAAAAAAAAGTTAAAAAAAAATGAGGGTAGTATAAGGGACCTCTAAGTCAACCTCATGCATTATAACATTCACATTACAGGAATTCCAGAAAGAGAAGAGTGACAGAGAAAGGGGTAGAAAGCATCTTTGAAGACATAATGGCTGAACAGTTTCCTAATCTGGGGGAGGAAACTGACTTCCAGGTCCGGGAAGCACAGAGAGTTCCAAACAAGATGAACTCAAAGAGCTCCAAACCACGACATATTGTAAAAAAAATGGCAAAAGTTAAAGATTAAGAGAGGATCTTCATGGCAGCAAGAGGGAAAGAACAAGTTACACAAGGGACGCTCCTTAAGGTTATCAGCGGATTTCTCAGCAGAAACTCTTCAGACCAGAAAAGAGAGGCAGAAAATAACGAAGTGCTGAAAGAAAGGAACCTACAACAAAGAATAATATACCCATCAAGGTTATCATTCAGAATTGAAAGAGAGATACAGAGTATCCCAGACAAACAAAAACGAAAGGAGTTCATTGCTAATAAACTGCCATTAAAAGAAATGTTTCTTTAAGGAGAAAAGAAAAAGCCATAACCAGAAATAAAAAATATAGGAAAGAAAAAAATCTTACTGCTAAAGGCAAATATGTAATAAACAAGTGGATAAAAAAACAAGACTCATGCATATGCTGCCTACAGGAGACTTACTTTAGATCAAAAGACACACACAGACTGAATGTAAAGGGACGGAAAAAGATATTCCATGCAGATGGAAACAAAAAGAAAGCTGGGGTAGAAATACTCATATCAGACAAAATAGACTTTAAAACAAAAAAATGTACAAAGAGACAAAAAGTGCATTACCTATCAATAAAGGGGCATTCCAAGAAGAGGACATAGTCATTGTAAATATCTATGCATGCAACATAGGATCACCTAAGTATATAAAGCAAATATTAATGGATATAAAGGCAAAAATTAACAATAATACAATAATAGTTGGGGGCTTTAATATCTCACTTACCTCAATGGATAGATCATCCAGACTGAAAATTAATAAGAAAATAATGGCCTTCGCTATGGAAGGCAGTGTGGAGGTTCCTCAAAAAATCACGAACAGAATTACCATATGACCCAGTAATCCCTTTCCTGGGCATCTACCAAAAAATCTGAAAACATCTACACGTAAAGACATGTGTGCTCCAATGTTCATTGCAGCTTTATTTATGGTGGCCAAGACATGGAAACAACCTGTTTACTTTGATAGATGATTGGATAAAGAAGATGTGGTACAACTGACTTTGGGTGGTGAACACACAATGGGATTTATAGATGATGTAATACAGAATTGTTCACCTGAAATCTATTTAACTTTACTAACGATTGTCACCCCAATAAACTTTAATAAAAAAAGAAAAGAATGGCCTTAAATATCACATTAGACTGGTTCAACTTGATAGAAATTTATAGAAAATTGTATTCCCAAACTGCAGAATACATTTCTTTCTCAAGTGCGCACGGAACATTTTCAAGGATAGACCACATATTAGTCCACAAAACAAGCCTCAATGAATTCAAGAACATTGAAATTATATCAAGCATATTTTCTAAACACAATGGCATAAAACTAGAAATTAACTACAGGAAGAAAATGAGAAAAAACAAATATATGTGGAGGTTAAACAACATGCTACTAAACAACCAATGGATCAAAGAGGAAATCAAACAGTAAGTCAAAAACCTCCTTGGGACAAATAAAAATGAAAACACAATTTTCCAAAATTTATGGGATGCAGCAAAGCAGTTCTAAGAAAGAAGTCATCACGATACAGGCTTACTTCAAGAAACAAGAAAAATCCCAAATAAACAATCTCACTTTACACCTACAGGAACTAGAAAAAGAACAAACAAAACCCAAAGTAAGTAGAAGGGAGGAAATAATAAAGATCAGAGCAAAAATAAACAAAATAGCCAGAATATAAAGTAACAAATTAATGAAACTAATAGCTGGTTCTTTGAAAGGATAATAAAATTTACAAAGCTCTAGCTAGACTCATCAAGGAAAAGAAAAAGAAAGACCCAAAATAAATAAAATCAGAAATGAAAAAGGAGAGATTACAACTGACACTATAGAAATAAAAAGGATCATTAAAGAACATTATGAACAAATTGGACTATTTAGAAGAAATGGACAAATTACTAGAAACATACAGCCTTTCAAGACTAAAACAGGAAGAAAGAGAAATTCTGAACAGGGCAATTATTAGCAATGAAATTGAAGCAGTAATCAAAAACCTCTCAACAAACAAAAGTCTTGGACCAGACGGCTTCACAAGTGAATTCTACCAAACATTTAAAGAAGAAGTGGTAGCTATCCTTCTCAAACTCTTCTAAAAAATTGAAGAGGATGGAATACTTTCAAACTCATTCTATGAGGCCAGCATTACCCTGATACCAAAACCAGACAAAGACGTTACAAATAAAATAGAGTTTCAGTCCAATATCTGTGATGAACATAGATGCAAAATTTCTCAACAAAATATTAGCAAACCAAATTCAGCAATACATGAAAAAGATTATACACCATGATCAAGTGGAATTTATACCAGGGATTCAAAGATTGTTCAATATTTGCAAAACAATGTGATACATCCATCAACAAATCCAATGATAAAATTCATAAGATCATCTCAATAGATGCAGAAAAGCAATTGATATAATTCAACACCCATTTATGATAAAAAAAAAAAAACTCTCAAAAAAGTGGGTATAGAGAAAACTTACTTCAAAATGATAAAGGCTGTTTATATATGACAATCCCACAGCTAACATCATACTCATTGGTAGAAAAAGTGGAAAGCTTTTCTTCTAAGATCAGTGACACAACAAGCATGCCCACTATTACCACCACTATTTAAAACAGTGTTCAAAGCACTAGCCACAGAAACTAGATGAGAAAAAGAAATAAAGTTATCCAAATTGGAAAGGAAGATACAAAACTGTTAGTATTTGTAGGTGACATAATACTATATATAGAAACCCTAAAGAATCTACCAAAAATTTGTAGGATTAATAAATAAATTCAGTAAAGTATCAGGATACAAAAATTGAAAAAAAATTGGTTTTGTTTCTATACACTAATAATGAATGATTAGAAGGAGAAATTAAGAAAACAATCTCATAATTGCATCAAAAATAATACTGAAAAATAAATTTAACCAAGGAGGTGAAAGACCTCTACTCTGAAAACTATAAGACATTGAAGAAAGAAATTGAAGAGAACACAAATAGTTGGAAGGATATACCATACCCATGGATTGGAAGGATTAATATTGTCAAAATGATGAAACTACCCAAATAAATCTACAGACTCAATACAATTCTTATCAAAGTATCAATGGCATTTTTCTAAGAACTAGAATAAATAATCCTAAAATTTATGTGGAATCACAAAGTACCATAAAGAATAAAGCAACCTTGAGAAAAAAGAACCAAGTTAGAGGTATCATGTCCCCTGATTTCAAACTATACTACAAAGTTATAATAATCAAAACAGTGAGGTTCTGGTATAAACAGATGCATAGGTCAATGGAATAGAATAGAGAGCCTAGAAATTGATTCTTGCTTTTATGGTCAATTAATCTATGATAAAAAAGTCCAGAATATACAATGGAGAAATGGTAGTCTTTTCAATAAATGTTGTTGGGAAAACTGGACAGATACATGGAAAAAATGAAACTGTACCATTCTCTTACACCATACAGAAAAATAAACTCAAAATGGATTAAAGTCTTAATGTAAAGCCTCAACCATACAACTCCTAGAAGAAAACATAGGAAACTATGGAAACTATGTGACATCAGTCTTAGTAATATATTTTTGGATGTGTCCCTTGAGCAAGGAACACAAAAACAAAAATAAACAAATGGAACTATATCAAACTTAAAAGCTTCTGCACAGTGAAGTAAACCATCAACAAAATGGAAAGACAGCCTACTGAATGAGAGAATATATTTTCAAATGATATATCCAATAAGGGGTTGATATCCAGAATATATAAAAAACTAATATAACTTAATAAAAAAATAAACAATCTGAAAAAAAAATGGACAGAGGACATGAAGAGACATTTCTCCAAAGAATACATACATATGGCCAACAGACATATGAAAAGATACTCAACATCACTAATCATCAGGGAAACGCAAATCAAAACCACAGTGAGATACTACCTCACACCAGCTTATAATCAAAAAGTCAGCAAATAACAAGAGTTGGCATGAAAGTCAAGAAAAGGGAAGCTTTCTGCACTGTTGGTGGAACTGCAAATTGGTCAGCCACTATAGAAAACAGTATGGAGATTCCCCCCAAAACTAAAATTAGAACTACCATATGACCCAGTAGTTCCACTTCTTGGTATTTATCCAAAGGAAAAAAGAAAACCCCCAATAATTTGAAAAGATAAATAGTGCCATCTGCAAAAACATGGATGGATCTTGAGATTATTATGCTAAGAAAAATAAGTCAGACAGAAAAAGTCAAGAACCATATGATTTCACTGATATGTGGGATATGAAACTGAAAACAAAGGAACAAGACAAACAAATAAAGAAACAAAAACTCATAGACACAGACAATAGTTTAGTGGTTACTAGAGTGTAAAGCGGGAGGGGTGGTAGATGAGGGTAAATGGAATCAAATATATGGTGACGGAAGGAGAACTGACTCTGGGTGGTGAACACACAGTGTGATATATAGATAATGTATTACAGAATTGTATACCTGAAACCTATGTAACTTTACTAACCATTGTAACCCCAATAATCTTTAATACAAAAAAGAAAAGATATTGTACCCTTATGTTCATTGCAGCATTATTTACAATAGTCAAGATATGGAAATAAATTAGGTGTCCATCGATAGATGAATGGATAATAAAGATATGGTATATATACATAAGCCCACACAATAGAATATTACTTAGAAATAGCAAAGAATTAAATCCTGCCATTCATGACAACATGGATGAACCTAGACGGTATTATGCTAAGTGAAATTAGTCAGGCAAAGAAAGACAAATACCACACGATTTGAGTTATACGTGGAATTTTTAAAAAGTCAAAACAAATGAAAAAAGAAAACAACAACAGAACAACAACAACAACAATAAAACAGACTAATAGAAACAAAGAACAAACTGATGTTGCCAGAGGGGAAGGGGATGGAGGGATCGGTAGAAAAGGTGAAGGGGAATGTAGTCAATAATAATAAGGTGATGTTTGCACAGTGACAGATGTTTACTGGACTTAATGTGGTGAGTACTTCATAAGAATTACAAATGTCAAATGACTATGTTGTACACCTGAAACTAATATTGTATTTTATGCCAACTACCATGTTTCCCCGAAAATAAGATCTAGCTGGATAATCAGCTCTAATGCGTCTTTTGGAGCAAAAATTAATATAAGTCCCGGTCTTATTTTACTATAATATAAGACTGGGTCATAATATAATATAATATAATATAATATAATATAATATAATATAATATAATATAATATAATTAATATAATATAATATAATATAATAATATAATATCAGGTCTTATATTAAATTTTGCTCCAAAAGATGCTTTAGAGCTGATGGTCCAGCTAAGTCTTATTTTGGGGGAAATATGGCATACTTTAATTAATCAAATAAAAAATAAAAAATACTCTACCATATATAGTTTATTAATTGGGGACAAAATGGTACTTACTTTATAGTGTTATTGTGAAGATTAAATGAATTAATGTATGTAAAGTGTTTAGAACAGCACCTGGAATGTAGTAAACATTAATTTATGTTATTGCTATTATTATCATTATTAATTCAAAACATAAAAGATATTTTAACAAAAATTAATAAGATGAATAAGTGCATAATGAAAAATAGTTCTTGAAATTAATTTGGGCTTTATGAACAATTCAGCTTGTCATATTTCTCACGGAAAACTCTTATAGCTCAAAACAAGTCTCACATTTTGTTATCTCTTGACTGGATCATCTTAAAAAATAAATCCTAACACTAATAGTCTATTCAGAGGGGCCATTTAAAACTTAAAAAATAACTAATTGATAATATAACACATTGGACTTCATGGGTATTTATAATATTTACCAGTATTAATTCAAGTAAATGATGACAATATTGAGAAATTTACAAACCAATTTTTTTTATTTTTTTTTTGAAATGTCCAAATTGACATTTTTCTTTATTAATCAATGAGGTCTATTGTTTATGACATAGAAACTTTTTTAAATTCCAAGAAACTTTTTTACTTATGAGAATAAATTCTTATATTTTAATAATCTAAGCAATGATTAAATCAGTGAAAATATCACAGAATAAATCAAACACTTAGCGAGATACTTTAAACAGCAATTCCAGTTCATATGCTAATGTTAATTTTACTTACTTAAGAGAAGCTCTTACTTATCAGTGAGACCCTATAACTGTACGAATAAAGTCAAAATGTGAACATTGTTATTTAAGCAGGATGCAATAGCCAGGTGATGAATATACATATATATATATATTTGTACCTTGAAAAGTTCACTTCAAGTCCTCATCATTCCTAAAACGCAATTACTTTGTATGGTTTTTTAAAGCATAAAAAGCAGCTTGGAGACTCCAAGGGTTCGAAGGCTGACACCTTTGTAAGGTTTGTAAATGAGTAAACAATCCATTCAGTTAGAAAACTTGAATATTTAGCAATAAAAGAACATTACTGAGTTTCATATCTATTGTAGTATAATTGGAATTGACAAGGAGAGAAGTTAAGACAGGTGAAATATGAAATCTTTAAGTTATGCAGAGAAATGAGTAAATATAATTTAGCTCTTTCCTTTATGCTCTTTACTTTTAATTGGACATTCATTTTTCTACTATAAAAGTAATGCACTATCACGGTAAAACTATTTAGAAAACACAAAAAGGCAGAAAGAGAATAAAATCACACTTGATATTAATTACTATTAATATTACTATTTAGAAAGAAGTCATCAATATTTTGGTGTGTGTATGTGTCTGTGCATGCAAAAACATAGAATTATACTCTATGCATGATTGTGTGTTCTGAATTTTTTTTTTTTTTGCAATTTAAATCATTTTATTTTTATTTTATTTATTTTTTTAAATTTATTTTTAATTTATTGGGGTGACAATTGTCAGCAAAATTACATAGATTTCAGGTGTGCAATTCTGTATCACATCATCCATAAATCACATTGTGTGTTCACCACCCATAGTCAGCTCCCCTTCCATCTCCATACCAATTTTTGGTGCCTCTTTCCAAACGTTAGCAGATCCCCTTTCTCTTTGTCCATCCAGAGCTTATCCTGTAATGCATTTTCACTAATTCCTGCTAAAGGCTTTATAGCACTAAAACTTTAGTGTTGCCACTCAGGGGAGGATGTTGACCACCTACTTGAATTGAAGCTCCTTGAATGTGGTAGGGGCAGGGGTGGGGGTGGGGAGTAGTGTGTTAAAGGCTTGATTCACAAAGTTACCTGTGTAAATGTCAGTATATGGATCATCGCATTGTTACAAGTAAAGTAGTTAGCTAAAAAGGAATCCTCTGAAATTTAAATATTACAGTAAAGAACCACTTCCTTTTTCTGATTCTTGTAGTATCTTATCACACAAAATATTTTCCATAGAAGGGTAGTTAGTACTAACACTCCATTCTTGCCTCCCCATTCTTCCTCACACGAAAATTCCATTTGGCTAAAATTGACTCCTTTATGTTGCACATGCATTAGTTCTTTGTTTGTGCCACATCTTCTCTTTGGAAAGCATCATCTCCTATAACTTTCCATCTCTGTCAATGAGAATTCATTTAATTTTTCGTGTCTGTCTTAATCTCCATATTTTCCAGGAAGTCCCTCTTTTTCTTTTTAATTAATTGGGGTGAAAATTGTTAGTAAAATTACATAGATTTCAGGTGTACAATTCTGTATTACATCATCTATAAATCCCATTGTGTGTTCACCACCCAGAGTCAGTTCTTCCATCACCATATATTTGATTCCCCTTACCCTCATCTCCCACCCCCCACCCCCCTTACCCTCTGGTAACCACTAAACTATTGTCTGTGTCTATGAGTTTTTGTTTCTCATTTCTTTGTCTTGTTCTCTTGTTGTTTTTGGTTTATATACCACATATCAGTGAAATCATATGGTTCTCTGCTTTTTCTGTCTGACTTATTTCGCTTAGCATCATACTCTCAAGATCCATCCATGTTGTCACAAATCTTCCTATATCATCTTTTCTTACCGCCGAATAGTATTCCATTGTGTATATATACCACAACTTCTTTATCCTTTCATCTATCGAAGTACATTTTGGTTGTTTCCATGTCATGGACACCGTAAACAAAGCTGCAATGAACATTGGAGCACACGTGTCTTTATGTGTAGATGTTTTCAGATTTTTTTGGTAGATACCCAGGAGAGGGATTGCTGGGTCATATGGTAATTCCAACACTATGTTGAAAAGCAGAGGTGATAGGGGACAGCCCTGTTGTGTTCCTGAACGTAGAGTAGAGGGCTTCAGTTTTTCACCATTAATTATGAGATTAGCTGAAGATTTGTCATATATGGCCTTTATTATGTTAAGGTATTTTCCTTCTATACATACTTTATTAAGTGTTTTAATCATAAATGGATGTTGTATCTTGTCAAATGCTTTTTCTGCATCAATTGATATAATCATATGATTTTTGTCGTTTATTTTGTTTATGTGATGTATCACATTGATGGATTTGCGGATGTTGAACCATCCTTGTGCCCCAGGGATGAACCCCACTTGGTCGTGATCAATACTCTTTTTAATACATTGTTGTATTCGATTTGGTAGAATTTTGTTTAGGATTTTTGCATTTGTTTTCATCAGAGATATTGGTCTGTAGTTTTCTTTTTTTGTGTTGTCCTTACCATGTTTTGGTATCAGGGTAATGTTGGCCTCATCAAATGAGTTAGGGAGTACTGTCTCCTCTTCAATTTTTTGGAAGAGTTTGAGCAGGATTGGTATTAGATCCTCTTTGAAGGTTTGGTAGAATTCACTAGTGAAGCCATCCGGTCCCGGACTTCTGCTTTAGGGAAGGTTTTGGATGACTGATTCAATTTCGTTACTGGTGAACGGTCTGTTTAGATTTTCCAGTTCTTCATGGTTCAGCCTTGGAAGGCTATATGTTTCTAAGAACTTGTCCATTTCTTCTAGGTTATTGAATTTGGTGGCATATAGTCCTTCATAGTATTCTTGGATGATCCTTTGTATTTCTGTGGCATCCGTGATAACTTCCCCTTTTTCATTTCTGATTTTGTTAATTAGTGTCTTCTCTCTTTTTATCTTAATGAATCTAGCCAAGGGTTTGTCCATTTTGTTAATCTTCTCACAGAACCAGCTCTTTGTCACATTAATTTTTTCTATTGTCTTTTTGTTCTCTCTTTCATTTAGTTCTGCTCTGATTTTTGTTATTTCCTTTCTTCTGCTGACCTTGGGTTTCACTTATTTTTCTAGTTCTTTAAGGTGTAACATGAGGTTATTTATTTGGGATTTTTCTTGTTTCTTGAGATAGGCCTGTAATGATATAAATTTCCCTCTTAAAACTGCTTTCGCTGCATCCCAAAAATTTTGGTAGGATGTATTTTCATTGTCATTTGTTTCTATGTAGCTTTTGATCTCTCTTCTAATTTCCTCTTTGATCCAGTCGTTCTTTAAAAGTATGTTGTTTAATCTCCATGTATTTGTGTTTTTTCCTGCTTTCTTTTTGCAGTTGATATCCAATTTCAAAGCTTTGTGATCAGAGAATATGCTTGGTATGATTTCAATCTTCTTAAATTTGCTGAGACTGATTTTATGTCCCAATATATGGTCTATCCTTGAGAAAGTTCCATGTACACTAGAAAATAATGTATAGTCTGATGTTTTAGGATGAAGTGCTCTATATATGTCAATTATGTCTATTTCATCTAATGTGTCATTTAGGGCTGCTATTTCCTTATTTATTTTCTGTTTGGATGATATATCCATAGCTGTCAGTGATGTATTTTGGTCCCCTAGTATAATTGTGTTTTGGTCAATTGCTCCCTTTAGTTCTGTTAGTAGTTGCTTGGTATATTTTGGTGCTCCCTGATTTGGGGCATAAATATTGATGACTGTTATGTCTTCTTGTTGTATAGTCCCCTTTACCTTATGAAATGTCCATCTTTGTCTCTTGTTATCTTTTTCACCCTGAAGTCTGTTTCATCTGATATCATTATGGCTACACCTGATTTTCTCTGGGTACCATTTGCTTGGAGTGTCAGTTTCCACCCTTTCACTTTGAGTGTATGCTTGTCCTTGTAACTGAGATGTGTGTATTAGAGACAGCATATGGTTGGATTTAGTTTTTTGATCCAATCCGCTACTCTGTGCCTTTTTATTGGTGAGTTCAGTCCATTTACATTTAGGGTGATTATTGATATGTGAGGATTTCCTGTCATTATATCTTTAGTTTTCTGGTAAGATTGTGTCTCCATGATTTCTTTCCCTTTTTGTTATTGTCTATTATTTCTGTGTGGTGATATTCTATGATGTTTCCCTCTGTTTCTTCTTTTATTACAGTATATATTTCAGTTCTGGATTTTTTTTTTTGAGTGGTTACCCTTACGTTTATGTAAAAGAAAGTTTGATGTTTAGAATATTCTGTTTTCTTCCGCACGCTTACTTTCTCCATTCCCATATTCCGGTTCAGGCCTTTACTCTCCCCTTTTTTATGTTTTGGTTGCCATGAGTTGTCCATGTTGATAGTGGTCAAATAGCCTCCTTTAGTATTTCTTGTAGTGCAGGTCGTTTATTAGAAAATTCCCTCAGGTTCTGTATGTCTGGAAAGGTCTTTATTCCTTCTTCATATCTAAAGGATATCTTTGCTGGATATATTATTCTTGGCTCACATATTCTCTCTTTCAATAGTTTGAATATTTGGTTCCACTCCCTCCTGGCTTGTAGAGTTTCTGCTGAGAAATCTGATGAAAATCTAATGGGCTTTCCTTTGTAGGTTACATCTTCTTTTCCCTGGCTGCCTTGAGGATTCTTTCTTTGTCGTTGATTTTAGACAGCTTCAATACAATGTGCCTTGGAGAAGGCCTGTTGGGATTGAAGTAATTAGGTGTTCTATTTGCTTCTTGGATTCGAGGATCCAGTTCTGTCCACAAATTTGGGAAGTTCTCATCGACAATTTGTTTGAATATATTCTCTGTTACCTTCTCTCTTCTCCTTCTAGTATGCCCGTTATTCTTTTTTTTGTTGTTGCTTAATTTTTATTTTTTTATTTATTTTTTTAAATTAATTAATTAATTTTTTAAAAAATTTATTGGGGTGACAATTGTTTGTAAAATTACATAGATTTCAGGTGTACAATTCTGTATCACATCATCTATAAATTACATTGTGTGTTCACCACCCAGAGTCAGTTACCCTTCCATCACCATATATTTGATCCTCCTTACCCTCATCTCCCACCCCCCAACCCCTTTACCCTCTGGTAACCACTAAACTATTGTCTGTCTTTTCTATGAGGTTTTTTTTTTTTCTTAGACGTTTATCATTTATATCCCTCACACTGTGGATCCCCCCCTTCCACTATCTCTCTGACATCGCACCGAGCCATCCCATTTCCACTAACTCCACTCCCAATGCTGTACTCTGCCTCTTATAAATGTATACATACCTATATATATATATATATATATATATATATATACATATATATATATATATATATATATATATATATATATATACACATATATATATATAATATTATAGTTGGCATTCAATATTGTTCAGCTTCAGGTGTACAGTGCAGTGATCAGGCATCTACAACTTCCCTGAGATGGTCTCCGAAATGGGACACATGTCTATCGGATACCCTACAAAAATCTTTACAACATTATTGATTACATTCCCCTGATTAATTTTCAAAACCTCGTGGCTATCTTGTGGTTACTGATTGTTTTCTAATCTCCTCACCTTCCCCCTTACGCCCACACCCCCTGCCCATAGCAACCCTCAGTTTTTCCTCTTTGTCTCCAAAACCGTTTCTGATTAGTTCATTCACTTATTCTATTCTTTAGATTCCGCATATAAGGGAGATAATATGGTATTTGTCTTTCTCTGTCTGACTTATTTCACTTAACATAATGTTCTCTAGGTCCATCCATGTTGTTGCAAATGGTAAGATGTCTTTCTTCTTTTTATGACTGTGATGTTGAACCACCCTTGCATACCAGCGACGAATCCCACTTGAATATGGTGTATGATCTTTTTAATGTATTGCTGAATTCTGTTCGCTAATATTTTGCTGAGGATTTTTGCATCTATGTTCATTAGAGATATCGGCCTGTAGTTTTCTTTTTTTGTGGTGTCTTTGTCTGATTTTGGGATCAGGGTGATAGTGGCTTCGTAAAAAGTGTTTGGGAGTCTTCCCTCCTTCTGGATTTTTTGGAAGAGCTTGAGGAGAATAGGTGATAATTCTTTTTTGAACGTTTTGTAAAATTCACCTGTAAAGCCATCTGGTCCAGGGCTTTTGTTTGTTGGGAGATTGTTTTTTTTTTTTTAATTTTATTTTTTTTAAATTTATTGGGGTCACAATTGTTAGTAAAATTACATAGATTTCAGGTGTGCAATTCTGTATCACATCATCCATAAATCACACTGTGTGTTCACCACCCAGAGTCAGTTACCCTTCCATCACCATATATTTGATCCTCCTTACCCTCATCTCCCACCCCCCAACCCCCTTACCCTCTGGTAACCACTAAATTATGTTCCCCAGATTAATTTTCAAACCCATGGCCATCCTGTGGTCACCGACTGCCCTCCAATCCCCTCACCCTCCCCCGCACCCCCCACCCCTCCCGCCGATCCAGCAACCCTCAGTTTTTCCTCTTTGTCTCCCAAACTGTTTCTGATTAGTTCATTCACTTATTCATTTCTTTAGATTCCGCAAATAAGTGAGATCATATGGTACTTATCTTTCTCTGTCTGACTTATTTCACTTAACATAATGTTCTCTAGGTCCATCCATGTTGTTGCAAATGGTAAGATTTCTTTCTTCTTTATGGCTGCGTAATACTCCATTGTATAAATGTACCACAGTTTCTTAATCCAGTCATCTACCGATGGGCATTTCGGTTGTTTCCATGTCTTAGCGATTGTGTATAGTGCTGCAATAAACATAGGAGTGCATAAAGATTTTTGAATTGGAGTTTTGGATTTCTCCGGATGGATACCTACGAGTGGAATTACTGGATCATAGGGTAGTTCCATTTTCAGATTTTTGAGATACTTCCATACTGTTTTCCATAGTGGCTGCACCAGTCTGCAATCCCACCAACAGTGCACAAGCGTTCCCTTTTCTTCACATCCGCGCCAGCACTTGTTGTTTGTTGATTTATTGATGATAGCCATTTTGACTGGGGTGAGGTGGTATCTCATTGTGGTTTTTATTTGCATTTCTCTGATGGTTAGTGAGGTTGAGCATTTCTTTATATGTCTGTTTGCCATCTGTATGTCCTTTTTAGAAAAATGTCTCTTCAAGTCCTCTGCCCATTTTTTAATTAGATCATTTTTTTTTTTTGGAGTTGAGTTGAGTGAATTTTTCATAGATTTGTGATATTAATCCCTTATCAGATATATCATTGGCAAATATCTTTTCCCATTCAGTAGGATCCCTTCTTGTTTTATTGATGGTTTCCCTTGCTGTGAAAAAACATTTTAGTTTGATATAATCCCACATGTTTATTTTTTCTCTTACTTCCCTCGAGCGAGGGCATATATCAGTAAAAATCTTACTCCGGGTATAATGTCTGAGAAGCTTCTTCCTATATTTTCTTCTAGGTATTTTATGGTTTCAGATCTTACATTTAAGTCTTTAAGCCATTTTGAATTTATTTTTGTATATGGTGTAAGGAGGTGGTCCAGCTTCATTTTTTTGCATGTGTCTGTCCAGGTTTCCCAGCACCATTTATTGAATAGACTGTCATTACTCCATCGTACATTCTTGCTTCCATTGTCGTAGATTAAATGGCTATATAGGCATGGATTTATTTCTGGACTCTCTATTCTGTTCCATTGATGTACGTGTCTGTTTTTATGCCAGTACCATGCTGTTTTGAATACTGTAGCCTTGTAGTATAATTTGAAGTCAGGTATTGTTATACCTCCCACTTTCTTCTTATTTTTCAAGATTGCCTTAGCTATTCCGGGTCTTTTATGGTCCCATATAAATTTTAGGATTATATGTTCTATTTCTGTGAAAAACGATGTTGGCAGTTTGATAGGAATTGCATTGAATATGTATATTGCCTTAGGCAGTATGGACATTTTAACTATATTAATTCTTCCTATCCATGAACATGATAAGTGTTTCCATCTATTTATATCTTCCTTCATTCCTTTCTTCAGTGTCTTATAATTTTCTGAGTACAGATCTTTTACTTCTTTGGTTAAATTTATCCCCAGGTATTTAATAGTTTTTGGAGCAATTGTAAATTGAATTGTTTTTTAAACTTCTCCTTCTGATATTTTATTATTGGTATATACAAATGCAACTGATTTCTGAATATTAATTTTGTATCCTGCTACTTTACTAAATTCATCTATCAGCTCTAATAGCTTCTTGGTGGAGTCTTTAGGGTTCTATATATATAGTATCATATCATCTGCATACAATGATAACTTTACTTCCTCTTATCAATTTGGATGCCTTTTATTTCTTTTTCTTGTCTGATTGCCGTGGCTAGAATTTCCAGCACTATGTTGAATAGAAGCGGAGAGAGTGGGCAACCTTGCCTTGTTCCTGATCTTAGGGGGAATGGTTTTAGCTTTTCCCCATTGAGTATGATGTTAGCTGTGGGTTTGTCATATATGGCCTTTATTATGTTGAGATATGATCCCTCTATTCCCACTTTCTTAAGAGTTTTTATCATAAATGGCTGTTGGATTTTATCAAATGCTTTTTCTGCATCTATTGATATGATCATGTGATTTTTATTTTTCATTTTGTTAATGTGGTGTATCACGTTAATTGATTTGCGGATGTTGAACCACCCTTGCATACCAGGGATGAGTTCCACTTGATCATGGTGAATAATCTTTTTAATGTATTGCTGAATTCTGTTCGCTAATATTTTGTTGAGGATTTTTGCATCTATGTTCATTAGAGATATCGGCCTGTAGTTTTCTTTTTTTGTGGTGTCTTTGTCTGATTTTGGGATCAGGGTGATAGTAGCTTCATAAGACGTGTTTGGGAGTCTTCCTTCCTTCTGTATTTTTTGGAAGAGCTTGAGGAGAATAGGTGATAATTCTTTTTTGAACGTTTTGTAAAATTCACCTGTAAAGCCATCTGGTCCAGGGCTTTTGTTTGTTTGGAGACTGTTGATTAGTGATTGAATTTCCGTGGTGGTAATCAGTCTATTCAGGTTTTCTGTTTCTTCTTGAGTTAGCCTTGGAAGGTTGTATGCCTCTAGAAAATTGTCCATTACTTCCAAATTGTCCAATTTGTTGGCATATAGTTGCTCATAGTAACTTCTTAAAACTTTTTGTATTTCTGCAGTGTCCGTTGTCACTTCTCCTCTTTCATTTCTGTTTTTATTAATTTGGGTCCTCTCTCTCTTTTTTTAAATGAGTCTGGCTGAAGGTTTGTCGATTTTGTTTATCTTCTCTAAGAACCAACTCTTGGATTCATTGATCTTTTGTATTGTTTTTCTGGTTTCTATTTCATTTATTTCTGCTCTGATCTTTATTATCTCCTTCCTTGTGCTCCCTTTGGGCTTACTTTGCTGTTCTTTTTCCAAATCCCTTAAATGTGAAGATAAACTGTTGATTAGTGATGTTTCTTGTTTCTTTAGGTAGGCCTGCAAAGCTATGAATTTCCCTCTTAGGACTGCTTTCGCGGCATCCCATAGATTTTGGGTCGTCGTGTTTTCATTTTCGTTTGTCTCGAGATATCTTTTGATTTCTTCCTTGATCTCCTGCTTGAACCATTCATTATTTAGTAATAAGTTATTCATCCTCCATGAATTGCTGTGTCTTCCAGATTTTTTCCTGTAGTTCATTTCTAATTTCATAGCATTGTGATCAGAGAAGACAACTGGTATGATTTCAATTTTCTTAAATTTATGAAGACTTGTTTTGTGGCCTAACATATAGTCTATCTTGGAAAATGTTCCATGTGCGCTTGAGAAAAACGTGTATTTTGCAGCATTGGGGTGAAATGTTCTGAAAATATCAATTAAATCCAAGTGGTCCAATGTATCATTTAAGGCTGTTGTTTCCATATTGATTTTCTTTCTGGAAGACCTGTCCCTTGTTGTCAGAGGTGTGTTGAAGTCCCCTACTATAATAGTGTTACTGTTGATCTCTGTCTTTATGTCAGTCAGTACCTGTTTTATATATTTAGGTGCTCCTATGTTGGGTGCATAGATGTTTACTAGGGTTATGTCCTCTTGTCGGATCGATCCCTTTATTATTATATAGTGCCCATCTTTATCTTTTAGTATGTTCTTCATTTTAAAGTCTATTTTGTCAGATATAAGTATTGCAACTCCAGCTTTTTTCTCATTTCCATTTGCATGAAATATCTTACTCCAACCCTTCACTTTCAGCCTGTGTGTGTCTTTTGTTCTGAGGTGAGTCTCTTGTATACAGCATATACAAGGGTCTTGCTTTGTTATCCAGTCAGCCACCCTATGTCTCTTGATTGGAGCATTTAATCCATTTACATTTAAAGTTATTATTGATAGGTACATAGTTATTGCCATTTTTAAATTTGTAGTTAGGTTGTTTTGATCTTTCTTCTATTTACAGAAGTCCTTTTAGTATTTCTTGCAATGCTGGCTTGGTTGTAATGAATTCCTTTAGCTTATTTTTTTCTTGAAAGCTCTTTATCTCTCCATCAACTTTAAATGATAGCCTTGCTGGATAAAGCAATCTAGGTTGTAGGCCTTTGTTTTCCATCACTTTGAGTATCTCCTGCCACTCCCTCCTGGGCTTCAATGTTTCTGTATAAAAATCATTTGATAGTCTTATGGGAGTTCCCTTGTATGTAACCCTCTGTCTTTCTCTTGCTGCTTTTAGGATTCTCTCTTTGTCTTTAAGCTTTGCCATTTTGACTATAATGTGTTTTGGTGTGGACCTGTTTGGGTTTATCCTGGTTGGAACTCTCTGCACTTCCTGGGCTTGTATGTTGGTTTCCTTCATCAGGTTGGGGAAGTTTTCAGACATTATTACTTCAAATATGTTCTCAATCCCTTGCTTCCTCTCTTCACCTTCTGGTATTCCTATGATTCGCATGTTGTTGCGCTTGATGTTATCCCAGAGGTCTCTTAAGCCATCCTCATTGTTTTTTATTCTTTTTTCTTTTTGTTGTTCTGCTTGGGGGATCTCTGCTACCTTGTCTTCTAAGTCGCTGATTCGATCCTCTGCTTCATCTAGCCTGCTGGTAATTCCTTCAAGTGAGTTCTTAATTTCGGTAATTGTGTTCTTTAGTTCTAACTCGTTTTTCGTTATGATTTCTACATCCTTCTTTATGTTTTCTCTAAGCTCGTTCGTTATGATTTCTACATCCTTCTTTATGTCTTCTCTAAACTCCTTAAACATTCTTATCACCAGTGTTCTGAACTCTGTCTCTGAAAGGTTGGTTACCTCTGCTTCCTTTGGTACCAGTTGTGGAGGCTTCTTCTGTACTTTTATTTGGGACGTGTATCTTTGTTTCCCCATTTTGGCTGACTCTCTGTGTTTGCTTTGATGTATAAGGTAGATCCGCTAGAGTTCTTAGTTCTTGCTAGGTTATCTTATGTAGTATGTGTCCTTTATATTTGACTTGCACTACTTCGTTCTCCTCTGCGTGTGCTCCCAAGGGGACTCTTGTGTTGTGTACACTGTCCCATTCAAGAAGATCTTTAATTGCTTTTTGCTTGTGAATAGGTGGGGTTAACTCCTAGGCTAACTCGTTGTGAGACTTTGCTCTGCCCACCGCAGGGCATTCTGCTGCGTGAGGGTTGACCACTTAAATGTGGTTTGGCCTCTGTGGGCTCTAGTGCCTGCAGAGAATTCCCTCTGGATGTGTGACTTGTAGGTCAAACCCAGTAGTACTCTGGTTTGGTCTGGAGTTGGCCTCTGGATATGTTGAATCTTGTGCCTCTTAAGCTGGGCCCCAGTAGGTCAGTTTCAGAACAAAGCAAATCACCAAGCACAACAACAACAACAACAACAAAAATCAAATACATTCACATGTAAAAACACCCAATAACCCCCACTCGACACAGGCAAAGATATCAAAGATATAAAGACAAAGCAAAGCAAAACAAAACAAAGCAAAACAAAAAGCAGTGACAGTCTTGGCTTAAGCCCACCAAGTAATGTCCAGGTTGTCCTCTGCTGTACCAAAGAGCCCCTGCTTATTGCGCAGGCAACACCGGTCATCTGGTGCCCAGAGTGACTTTGGGAGTGTAGATTTAAATGCGTGGGACTGAGGGGTCTGGATGATAGTTTTACAAAGTCAGTGCAGTTTCTGCCCTTGCCTGCACATATGCACACTGAGAGTAGCACCACCAGCCCCGTGTCCAGTACTCCTGAGTCTTAGGGCACTTCTTCTGTGTGAGTGTGTATGGGGGGAGGGGTGCGGGCGGGAGATTTCTGAGCTGCTGAAAGCCCAGAGCTGCGTCTGTTGGTTACTGCCGATCCCTGGGAGTGTCTGGGCAGTAGCACTTGCCCCGCCCTAGACAGGCCAGAAAGGTTGGGGGCTGGGGATGGAGGGGTCTTCTCTCTCCCAGCCCAGCCGCACGTCACCCTCTTCCCGCAGGACAGAAAAGGTGGTGGCTAGAGTCGGAAGAGTCTCTTCTCTCCTAGCCCAGCCAAAATCACACTCTTCCCAGCCTCTTCCCTGGGTCAGGGCTGCCTGTCAGTCTTCCCAGAGCCTGAGCACTACTACGGCTCCTCTGTAATCTGACACTACTCCTCAGTTCAGATGCTAGTTTAAGTCTCTGGAAGGGCGAGGGTAGGATTGGAAGAGCGGGGGGGGGGGGGGGCCCAGGTATGGAGTCTGTGTTCTTTGTCCGCCCTAGGGCCTACTAGCCTCCCTCCCGGTGGGAGAAATCAGCCGTGGGACGCAGGGAAAGAGCCCACCTCCTGGTCTCTGTGCTCTCCATTCCGCCCTGGGATCCCGTGCGTGCCCGGAACTGCGGGTGCCACTGCGGTTTTCGCCGCTGCCGATGTCGTTGCCGCCGCCGCCGCTGCCAGCCAGGACCCCACCGCGGGCCCGTGCGTTTTCACTCTGCACCCTTCCTTCCTTCCTTCCCCTGCTTGCCCGATTAGCGCACCTTCAAGTAATCCTTCCTCGAGTCTCTTAGATGTTCTGTGTGATGAGCAAAGAGTTCTTTGATGGGTTATAGGTCCCGTTTGTAATAAGATCCGGAGGAAAACTCAGAAAGTGCGCCCCGCTGCCGCCATTCCTATCCCGTTATTCTTATATTGCTCTTTCTGATGGAGTCAGAAAGTTCTTGTAGAGTTCTTTCATTTCTTTTAAGTCTCAAGTCTCTTTCTTTTTCCGTCTGTGTAATTTCCAGGTTTCTGTCTTCGATGTCACTGATTCTTTGCTCCATCTGGTCAACTCTACTACCTACGCTGGTTATTTCATTCTTAATTTCTTCTATTGAATTCTTAATCTCCAGAAATTCTATTTGGTTCTTTTTTAAAATTTCAATCTCTTTCGTAAAATGCTCATGTTGTTCTTTGATTGCGTTTCTGAGTTCATTAAACTGCCTTTCTGTGTTTTCTTGTATCTCGTTGAGTTTTTTCAGGACTACAATCTTGAATTCTCTGTCGTGTATGTCACATATTTCCATATCTTTAAGTTTCTTTTCTGGAGACTTTTCATTTTCTTTCTGAGCTGTCTTGTTGCCTTCGTTAGTCATGGCAATTAATGATTTATTATTTCTCTTCCTAGACATCTACGGGAGTGGCCTTTGCAACAGGTTGATAGGAAGAGGTCTTTCTTTTGTTTTCCAGTGTTTGTTGGTAAAATGTGTTATTTTCTCTCCGACTGCAGCCTTTTATTTCTCTCACACAGTAGTGCTATGTTTTCTCTGCACTATTGCAGCTTGTCACACAATGGGGGCATTCCCTGGGAGACAGGCTTCTCCTCTGTTAATAGTTCTCTTGGGTCACAGGTTGCAGTGTCCGTGTGGGTATGTGGAGAGCTTTTGATGTTCCAAAGCTCTTCCTGCACCAGATTCAGAGCCCGTATGTTTCAGCAGTTCTGTTTACTCCTGCAGGGATCCGCCCATATAGGTCAGGCCAGGGGCGGGTTGAGTTGTGAGAGGTGGCCCAGAGCAATGGCGGCGACCACCACCACAGCCGGTCCTGCTTCCACAGCTCCCTCCCCTCTGCCGGAACTTGTTGGACTGTGAATCTGTGTCTGCGGTCCACAGTTCTCAGAACAGCAAATATTCTGTTCTTTTGTCTGACAGTGCTACTGTTCCGCTTCTAGCACCGGCCAGGTGTGGGTGGGCCGAGCTCCGGGAGGGTAGGGAGAGGGTGGCTAGTCTCAGTGCCTAAGGCTTCCATTCTCTGCTCGGTAGTGAGGGCATCAACCACCGTTTTCAGCCTTCTTCCCTCAGTCTTTGCTCCGAGGTCTCTGCCGTGAGCGTTCAGTTCAGCCATGTTATATGCTGCCCCCTCAGCCCTGTGGGCCATAAGCGGAGGCCTAGCAGTCCGAGTTCTTCCCTCTCCTGCAGCTGTGGTAGTTCCGGGATGCAGCGAGCTTGGAGCACTGAGCTAGGCCTGCGTCCTGCGCCCACCCGTGCGGTTCCGTCTCCGCACTTCTCCCTTCCCTCCCCCCCCCTTGCGCGATTTGCTCACCTTTTGGTGAATTTAGTAGTGGGCCTCTTCGTCTTGCCTGTCTGCTGTGCAGGGAGTCCTTTGTGGAGTTGTTGTTGTTCGATTAGTTGTAAATTCCAGGGGAGCTTTACATAGGCTCACCTGACGCCGCCATTTTGATGACGTTTAAAAACCTCCATCTTTTTAAAGGGACTTTAAAAGTGTACAAAAAGTTTTATTTTATATTAACCTTTCTGCAACTATTCAGGAAGTTCAAGTGTATATGGAATCAATGAAAGATTGGTTCATAGTATAGACATAGAGGAAGACATATTTAAAGGCTCCTAAGAGCAGAAGTCTTTATTCTTTTTTTTAATAAAGATTTGTTTTTATGAATTTAAGAAACAGATTTCTTTGCCGAGTAATTTAGACATTTGTAAGGGTAGTAAATGTCTATATTTGGTCATTCCTAAATAGTCTATTAGCTGCATAGATCTTTATATTTCAATGGGATGTGAATTTGAACAAAATGAAAAATGTGAGGGCGTTTATATTATGGTTTGAATGTTTTAGCTTTTCTAATGTGCAGCTCAGGCTTTAATTGTATCAAAGTCCAGAGCAACACCATTAATAGCTGTACTTTACTGCTGACTGGCTATACTGCATCTGGAATAGGATTTCTTTCTAGGTGCAACAATTGCAGGTACTATCCTAGAGGAGAGTGACCAGGATGGTTTAAGGTCTGGTTATGAAATTCAATGTGGAATTGTTGGAAAGAAGTGGAGCTGCCTGATATGGAAAAATGCTTGTTAGGAATGGTAATTTCAGGTGTGAGTAGAGACAAAGGCCATGTTTATTCTTTCAAGTATTTACAGGGGTTTCACATACAAAAGGGAAAATTGTTCTGTCATCACTTAAGAAGGCAAATTTTGGATCATAGAAGTTACAGGAAGTCAGAATTTAGTTCTTTAGAATATTTAAAGGATGTCACAATAGAATGGATTGCCTTCTTCAGGAGTGATCTCCTTGTCACTAGAAGTGTTTAACTAGAAGCTGGAAGACTATATGCCAGTGATATTTGAAGGGGTTTCTTTGTTGGCTTAAAAGTTGATCTGAAACTGTTTAAGGTGTGTTTTAAATCTGAGGCTGTATCCCAAAATTGACCCAGTAGATTTTGTCTGTAGTTTTAGTATTTTTAGAATAATATATTACCATCAACAAAGATTTTTGAGTGATGTATTCATTCTTAAAATTAGATTTATGGTCATCACATTTTTTAAATTAGATACTGGTGAAAGACTAAAAACCTCCAGCCTTAAGATAGGATGTGTGATTCAATTTTGTTTCTGGGAAGGGCAGAAAAAAGGGAAAGAAAACACACACGTACAAGGAGCACCAGCTGTGGAAATAGGTGATACCAAATGGCTGCTTAACATGTAATTTTTTGGTGAAAAGAATAGGATAGCGAACAAAAGATTCCTGGGTTTTATTCCTGAGTTCTCATCTAACTCTTTGACTTTGGGCAAATCACTTTTCTCATGATAAAATTGGTCCAACAATATTCAGTCCTAAAATGTTTCTCTGTTACTGTTAGGATTTGGAGTGCTATAGAGACTCAAGAATATCTAAACACCACCACACCAATAATCCTATTCCCCACATTAGGTCACTAAAGGAAAAATAACACGAGCAACAATGGTAAATGAGAGAGTAAAGTGTAACTGTGTCATTAACAGGGCTTTAAAAACCTAGTGCTGTGATTAATTGGTTGGAGAACAGGCTTAGGCTGGAAACTTAACGATGTTTTTCTCTGAGCCCAAATCAGTCAGATGAGCCACAAATTGGCTGCATACGTAATACAGCAAACTGAAAAGATGTGCTTGAGATGGGGTGAGCAGTCAGCAATAGACCATGCCTTTTTTTTTTTAATTTATTTTTAATTTATTGGGGTGACAATTGTTAGTAGAATTACATAGATTTCAGGTGTGCAATTCTGTATCACATCATCCATAAGTCACACTGTGTGTTCACCACCCAGAGTCAGCTCCCCTTCCATCACCATACATTTGATCCCCCTCACCCTCATCCTCCACCCTCCAACCCCCTTACGCCCACCAAATTACGTTCCCCAGATTAATTTTCAAACCCCTTGGCCATCCTGTGGTCACCGACTGCCCTCCAATCCCCTCACCCTCCCCCCCACCTCCCACCCCTCCCGCCCATCTAGCAACCCTCAGTTTTTATGGGACCATAAAAGACCCCGAATAGCAAAGGCAATCTTGAGAAATAAGAACAAAGTGGGAGGTATAACAATACCTGACTTCAAATTATACTACAAGGCTACAGTAATCAAAACAGCATGGTACTGGCATAAAAACAGACACATAGATCAATGGAACAGAATAGAGAGTCCAGAAATAAATCCACGCCTATATGGCCATTTAATCTACGACAATGGAAGCAAGAATGTACAATGGAGTAATGACAGTCTATTCAATAAATGGTGCTGGGAAACCTGGACAGACACATGCAAAAAAATGAAGTTGGACCACCTCCTTACACCATTTACAAAAATAAATTCAAAATGGCTTAAAGACTTAAATGTAAGGTCTGAAACCATAAAATACCTAGAAGAAAATATAGGAAGAAACTTCTCAGACCATGCCTTTTGATGCTCCTAGGTTCATGGAAAAAGGAGGTAAAAAAGCTGGAGAGACAGAGGGAGATAGAGATAGAGATAGATGATAGATAGATGATAAGTAGATAGATATAGACATTAATGATATTTTTATACATAGTTATCCCACCCACTAACACTTATTGTGTTAGCATCTTATCCATCAGTTAGCGCCACTTCTGTTTATAGATTTTGGTGAAAAGAATAGGATAGTGAACAAAAGATTCCTGGGTTCTATTCCTGAGTTCTCATCTAACTCTTTGACTTTGGGCAAATCACTTTTCTCATGATAAAATTGATCCAACAATATTCAGTCCTAAAATATTGTTGCTGTTGTGTGTATGTATTACATTAGATAGAATTTTAATGTGGTCTTAGAGGCCTACATTTTCCTTAGAGGCCAATATCTACTGTCATGAAGACATAGTTCTAAGATCTGTGCTAGTCACCAGGTGCTTTGCTCCAACACAGAATCTTTTCTAATTTTCTGAAAACCCCAGACAGGTACTAATTCATAAGCAACAAACTCAGTCTGAGGCTACTGATATTGTAGTAAGGGTAAGGGGTACTCACTTCTTACTCTATGATGAAGGAACTAAGTGTTCAAGGGTATGGAAGTCTTCAATTTAAGAAAAGAAATTAAAGTGTAGCCTTTTTATATCAGCAAAAGTAAAGACTGATAGAGATCAGTGAAATAATGAAACAACAGAGGAATGAAACTATGTAGTCATTACTTGAAACTTTAAAGTAAAATTTTCATAGTGTGGCCTGAGGACCCCTTACATCACAATCACTTGGGTATTTCACAGGGTTAAAAAAATGCAAAAAGGCAAAAACCCAAGTCTCAGGTTTTCAGAATCTCAGACTATGAGGCCCAAGAACTTGTATTTTAAACAACCTCCTCCCCCGTGATCCTTACGCATTTTCAAGTTTGAGAACCATTGGTTCAAAAAGTTTTAGAATCAGTAAAATAAGGTAATATTCCATAGTCTAGTGTGATGGAAAACACACCGGCCTGGGTGGGAGAATACTTAGTGTCTAGTCCTGGCTTCACTCTTTATCATTTGTGAGATTGTCGATAATTGATGCCATCTCTGTGAGCACTGCTTTCCTTCTCTACACAATGAAAAATTGATCCAGAGAAACTCTTCAGCCCTAACTTTGAATGAATCTATGAAGAGGAGATTAAATTAATTTAACTTGTTCCAAGAGGCCACAGGGCCTAGTTAGCACCCAGCACAATGCTTGGACATAATATAAATTTAATAAATATTAATTATGTGAATGCAAACAGAAACTATAAACATGTTCAAGTAGGAATTAAATAGGTTCTCAGGTGATATATATCCAATAGACAATTCATTAAGAAAAGCTAGGAATATATTTGGGAGATATCTTTAAACCTGTGAAGACAAATCATATATTTTCCCCCATATCATCTCTTGGTGGCCTTCACGGATGAATACTTGGCTGGATTTAATCAACTTGAACTTACCCTTTTACACAAATTTCTTTTGACACCTACCCCTTATTTAGGTCTCCTCCAAGCAACTCTCCAGCAACCTCTTAGCAACCCCATGACATTTAACACTCAATTGTATGCTGTCTTCGGTATTATATTTCATCTGTTTAAGCCTAATTTTTCAATGTACACCAAGCTCCTGAAAGCCAGGGAAAATACTCCTTTCCATATGTCCCCCAGAGACATGTGGGCAATGAATAAGTACAAGTACTCTAATAGTGGATATTAATCTTCTACATTTCTGTAGTGTTTTGTAAGTTGTAAAGAGCTTTTAAAACCACAAATACCGTGAGAGGAATTCCGAACAGGTATTATTATTTCCATTTCCTAGATGAAAAAAGTGAGCTTAAAGAACTTACAGTTTGAGCAAAATCATATAGCAAGTGCTCCTTCTTCTCCATCACATTACATCATATCTTACTGGAAAAAGGAGAGGCTGAGAATAGGTTTTAGGATTCAGGAACTTTTCCTCACAAGAATTTCAGCCCTTCAAATAAAAATGTTTGTATTAGGAAAAAAATCAAAAGAAAAAGGAAGGAGGGGGTAATAAAAGCCTAGAATATTATGAGTTTCTAGTTAGGATGAGGAGAAACATTTTTATCGGATAAGTAGCTTTATTACATTTTTACCTCAATAGTGCTTTGGTTCTAGGGTTTCCTAAGTTCCTGTACCTCAGGTCTTTTTTTTTTTTCTTCCCTTTCTGGTTTTCAGCAAACATTTGTACATAAATGGTTTAATGTATTTTATCCGAGTCAGCCTGAGGTCTCTTGCTTTTTGTCTTAACTTTTTTATTGTTGTTACAGTTTTGACCAGTTAAAATATGTGCTGATGCAGACAGTGACATCAGAAACATTGTAGCATGAGGGGTGCTCTTTGATATCTCCCCTTGAATTTACAACAAATTCAGCTGCTATAATTCAACAAAGGATTCCCTATGTAACACACAAACATGTACTAAATTTGTGAGACTTGGGTTCAGTGAGAATTTTATGAATTTGACCACAAAGTCAAGGAAAGTTAAAGCAAAAATAAATGAATGGGACAGTAGCAAAGTAAAAAGCTTCTGCATGGCAAAACAAACCAACAACAAAACAAAGAGTCAACCAACTGAATGGGAGAAGATATTTGCAAACAATACTTTCAATAAGGGTATTATTCACAACTAATATTCAAAATATATAAAGAATTTGTACAACTCAACAACAAAAAAAGCAAACAATCCAATTAAAAAATGGGCAGAGGACATGAACAGAAACTTTTCCCAATAAGACCTACAAATGGCCAACAGATATATGAAAAAAATGTTCACATTCATTAGCTATTAGGGAAATGCAAATAAAAACCACAATGAGATATCACCTCACACTATTTAGAATGGCTATCATCAACAAGACAAATACTAATAACAAGTGTTGGAGAGGCTGTGGAGAAAAAGGAACCCTTATACACTGTTGGTGGGAATGTAAATTGGTACAGCCACTATGGAAAACACTATGGAGGTTCCTCCAAAAATTAAGAATAGAATTACCATACGACCTAGCAATCCCTCTTCTGGGTATCTACCCAAAAAATCCAAAAACATTTATCCGTAAAATATATGTACGCCTATGTTCATTGCAGCATTATTCACGGTGGCCAAGACATGGAAACAACCAAAGTGTCTTTTGATAGATGATGGAATAAATAAGATGTGGTACATATATACAATGAAATATTACTCAGCCACAGGAAAAGATGAAATGCTGCCATTCATGAAAACATGGATAGATCTTGAGATTATTATGCTAAGCAAAATAAATCAGACAGAAAAAGTCAAGAACCATATGACTTTACTCATATGTGGGATATAAAACTGAAGACAACAAAGGAACAAGACAAAGAAACAAAAACTCATAGACACAGACAACAGTTTAGTGGTTACCAGTGGGTAAGGAGGGAGGGGAGTGGTTGAAGATGAAAAAAGGGGTCAAATATATGGTGATGGAAGGAGAATTGACTCTGGGTGGTGAACACCCAATGCAATACATATATATTATAGAAACATCTTGAAACCCATATAATTTTACTAACCAATCACCCCAATAAATTTGCTTTTCTTTCTTTCTTTTTTCTTTTTCTTAATATTGTATTGGGAAAGGGGAACAGGACTTTATTGGGGAACAGTGTGTACTTCCAGGATTTTTCCCAAGTCAAGTTGTTGTCCTTTCAATCATAGTTGTGGAGGGCACAGTTCACCTTCAGGTCCTGTTGTCGCTGTTAGTTGCAGGGGGCACAGCCCACCATCCCTTACGGGAGTCAAACTGGCAACCTTGTGGTTGAGAGGACGTGCTCCAACAAACTGAGCCATCTAGGAGCTCAGCTTCAGCTTAGCTCAAGATGCCATGTTCAATCTTAGTTGCAGGGCAGAGCCCACCATCCCTTGTGGGAGTAAAACCAGCAACCTTGTGGTGGAGAGCTCAAGCTCCAACCAACTGAGCCATCCGGGAGCTCAGCGGCAGCTCAGCTCAAGATGCGGTGTTCAATCTTAGTTGCAGGGGGTGGAGCCCACCATTCCTTGTGGAATTCGAGGAGTCCAACCAGCAACCTTGTGGTTGAGAGGCCACTGGCCCATGTGGGAATTGAACTGGCAGCCTTCGGCATTAGGAGCACGGAGCTCCAACTGTCTAAGCCACTGGGCCAGCCCTGTTTTCCTTTTTTTAAATTAAAGTTTATTGGAGTGACAATTGTTAGTAAAGTCACATAGATTTCAGGTGTACAATTCTGTAATACATCATCTATATATCATATTGTGTGTTCACCATCCAGGCTCGCCTTTGGCTGTGGGGAGGAAGGTTGCTGGGTTTAAGGTTTGAACAGTCTGGAGGCTTATGCGAGGATTTTCCAGAAGGAGCCCCTGGTATTGGGTGAGCCTGGTGTTGGAGAGCCATCGTGGATCCTGACAGTTCATGAGCGTAATTACAGAATGGGGAACCTTGCCTGTGAGTTGTTGTCCAAGGGTGAGCTTGTCAGCTTCCCGGACGAGGAGTACTGTAGCGGCTAAGGTCCGCAGGCATGGGGGCCACCCGGAAGCGACCAGGTCCAGTCTTTTGGACAGGTAAACAATAGGCCTCATCCAGGGTCCAACTGTCTGGGTTAGGAGTCCTAATGCAGTTTTGTCTTTTTCATGGACAAATAAGCAGAAAGGTTTTTCCGTGTCGGGTAGACCTAAAGCTGGGGCTCTCCCGAGCAAGTCTCTGAGTTCTGTGAAGACCTTTTCCTGTGTCTCTCCCCATTTTAGGGGTTGCTTGTCCTGTCCTGTGAGTGACTCATAAAGTGGTCGGGCTATGGCCGAGAACCCGGGATCCAGATCCGACAGAATCCAGCTGCCCCCAAAAATTCACGTAGGGCTCGCCTAGTGGTGGGCCGTGGGAGGTTGGTAATAACCGCTTTTCGCTCTGCGCTGAGGGCCCGTTTTCCTTGGGTGATTATGAAGCCCAAATATTTGACTTCCTGTCTGCGGAGCTGAGCCTTTTTCCAGGATACCCGGTACCCTTTGGTGGCCAGATGTTGTAAGAGGGCAATTGTGGCTCAGTGGCTGGCCTTTCTGGTCGGGCAGGCAATGAGGAGATCATCTACATATTGTAAGAGAGTGCAATTGACTTGTTCTTGCGGGAAACTCACAAGGTCAGAAGCCAGGGCCTCACTGAATATCGCGGGGGAGTTCTTAAACCCTTGTGGAAGCCTCGTCCAGGTGAGCTGCATTTGACGCCCTCAATTAGGGTCAGTCCACTCAAAGGCAAAGATGGGTTGGCTTTTCGGGGCTAGTTGAATGCAGAAGAAGGCGTCCTTAAGATCCAAGCATGTGAACCAGGCGGCCTCCGGTGAAACTTGGCTGAGAAGGGTGTACAGATTGGGAACTACTGGATGCAGAGACTGAGTTACTTGATTCACTGCATGGAGGTCCTGAACTGGGCGATATTCACCATTTGGCTTCTTGACGGGGAGTAGCGGTGTGTTCCGGGGGACTGATACTCAACGAGGATGCCCGCATCTTTCAGCCGTTCAAGATGTGTCTGAATGCCTATCTGAGCTTCCCTGGAAATCGGGTATTGTCGAAGCCGTTGTGGCTGGGCTCCGGCCTTTAGTTCAATTATGACAGGGGCCCGTTTGCTGGCAAGTCCGGGAGGATTGTTTTCTGCCCATACCCCTGGTACCGTAGTTCGGTAGTACTCAGGGTTTGTTTCGGCGGCCTCTGATTCAAATAGTCTCCATTCTTTGTCCTTAGGCGTGTTGAGAGACAGAATGAGTTGTGGTTCGGCGGGACTCAAGTTCATAGTTGTTTGGCCGGATTGCTTGAAAGAAATGTGCCCCTAACTTAGTAGGTCTCTCCCGAGCAGTGGGATCAGGCACTCTGGTACATATAAGAACTCATGGGAGGCGTCGTGGCCTCCGACTTTGCAGGTATGAGACTGGCAGAACGGCTGACTTACTGCCTGGTCTCCGGTGGCCCCCATGATGGTTACAGTCTGATTAGTAAGGGGAGCCACTGGGGAAGTAACCACTGAGTGTTCTGCTCCTGTGTCTACCATAAAGGTCATCTTTTGGCCCCCTATGTCTAAATCAACCATGGGCTCGCGGGGGCCTAGCAGTAGAGAGTCCGGTCCCTGTCAATCAGAGTCTATGCTGGCCAGACCGATGAACTCAGGTTCCTCCTCACTAGGAGGGGTAGGCTGAGGATGGCTTCTGGGTTGAGGCTGTCACCGATTGGGACATTCATTTTTCCAGTGCCCCATCTCCTTGCAATAGGCACATTGATCCTTTTTGAGCGTCCCGTGAGGCTGTGTTGGATTTCTCGTCTGCCCCACAGTCTTTCTTTGGTTGGTGTTTTGTTGGAGTGCCGCTGCCAATAGAGTTACTTTCTGTCTCATCCTCTTATCAGCTTCTCGCTTGGGTACGTTGTCTGCGGTTGCGGAATACTTTGTTAGCCACCTCTAACAGTTGGGTGACGTTCATCCAGGCGAAGCCTTCGAGTTTTTGGAGTTTTCGGGGGATGTCGGGGGCCGACTGCGCAACAAAAGCTGCATTTACCATTCGCTGATTTTCTGGTGCCTCTGGGTCAAACCGGGTGTATATGTGGAAGGCTTTGCATAGTCTTTCGTAGAAGTCTCCGGGCGTTTCTTCACTGTCTTGAGTTACGTCAGCTGTCTTTGACATATTAGTCGGTTTCTTTGCCCCTTGTCGGAGGCCCCGCAGAATGGCCTCTTGATACCTCCTGATAGCACCTCTACCTTCTTCCATGTTGAAGTCCCAGTCGGGCCGGTTGTCAGGAGCAGCCTCGTTAGCCCATCTCCCCGTGTCCATGATGCCTCCTGGAACCATGTCTTTGAGCCACTTCCGAGCTTCTTGTAGGATTCTCTGTCTCTCTTCGGTGTTAAAGAGGGTGTGAAGGAGTTGTTGACAGTCTTCCCAGGTAGGCCGGTGTGTTTGGAAGATGGATTCCATGAGGTCAATTATAGCTTGGGGCTTTTCTCAGTAGGCTGGGGTGTGATGATTCCAGTTCAGGAGGTCAGTGGTGGTAAAAGGCTGGTGGTAGATTATAGGTCGGCCAGGAAGGGGAGTCCCGTCTGGACCGATAAGGTCGGGCCCTCGGGTTTTGCAGAGAGGCATCTGGAGGGCTGGGAAGTTTCGTGGCCGAAGGCGGCGGGTGAAATCTTGGGGTGTGGGCTCTGCAGGCTGACCCTCAGGTTTAGCGGCCGGCGGGGAAATGGAGGGCGGCGGGTGTCTGGAATTGCATCTGGATCGGTTGGCAGGACTGGTGGGACGTATGGTGGTGGCAGGATTTGCAGCTCCTCCTCATGGTCCCCTTGGTGTATAGTCTTTGTCAGAGGGGCGTTGGGAGTTCCTTTCAGAGCCTGGGTTACGAGAATCCTGCACTGTCCCTTTTTACTAGAGCAGAACCGTACCCAATGTGGAAGTGTCCTGGCAATTTCCAACCAGGAGTCAATGTATGGAAACTGATCTGGGTGACCAGGATTGCCGGTCACCACAATATAAACGCGTTGGACGATGGCCAGGACTAGGGTTCCCTCTGACAGCCAGCCGATGTTAAAAGTGGGCCATTCCAATTCACAGAGGGTTCTTAACTTTCCTGGGGTCATGCGGACTCCATGATCTCCTCCATAATCCTTCTTAAAATTCTTTAACATGCAGTCTAGGACTGTAGGCTTACTCTGCTTCCCTCCCATAGTGTAAGATGTTGCAGACGGTGGGGAGGGGTATTTACTCAGGTGCTGCCCTGCTCACATCCCTCACGGGGATTTAGGAGCGTCTCAGCTAAGGTGAATCGAATAATTTCCAGATCAGGCCACTCTGTGGAGTGAATCACCATTATACCAAATGATGCCCGGCGAGAATCAGGGTGGAGCTTACTCAGGTTATGCAGCTAAAGCAGCAGAATCAAACAATCAGGCACACAATCAGTCACACACTGGGTTGACACCCTCCCATGGGTGTCCCTGCCTGGGTAGGTTATAAGAACCTACCAGGAGGTGATCAAGCTCCCCTTCTGTCGCATGGGACAGGACTGACTCAGACAATGGCCCCGAGGCTTACCTGGTCCGATGGGAGGATCTGGCTGGTTGTCCCCGGTCCCTCTCAGCAGGTCCAGCTGGGGAGGCGCAGGCCATGGCTACCCAGGGAATGTCCGGTTCGGGGTCCGCCGAAATCGGTGGGGCGCGCCTCTACCCTTCTCAGTTCCCTGTCGCTCCGCGGCCGCCTCTCGCCCCACACCGGTGGCGCAAGGGACAAGCGCGGTTGGGTTTCCCGGTCAGGGAACCAAATGTTGCGGAAAAGCGGCGAGGACTGAGAGACTCAAGCGGCATGCAGAGATCAGGGAGAACACAGCTTTATTACGCCGGCGGGCTCAGCGGGATTGTTCCCAAAGACTGAGCACTTAATGGGATCGGGCACTTTGTTTTATAGGGTTAGGCCTCCGGGTTTGGGGGGACTCGTGCCATTGCTATTGTGGTGCTAGGGATTGGTTAAATCTGGCCGGGGTGCCGGGGAGGTCCCTCCCTAATTTACTTCCCGTCCCTGTTTTGATGGGAAAGCCTCTAACTACTGTGTTTGCAGGAAAACTGCTCCCGTAAGATATCGGAGGAGGTCTGTCCCCAACAGCTGTGATTGCTCAACACTGTTTTGACGCGAAAGCCTCTAACTGCTGTGCTCACAGGAAACTGCTCCGATAAGGTATCGGAGGAGGAGGGGGATGGAAAGCTCCTA
Source organism: Rhinolophus ferrumequinum (assembly GCF_004115265.2). Lineage (NCBI taxonomy): Eukaryota > Metazoa > Chordata > Mammalia > Chiroptera > Rhinolophidae > Rhinolophus > Rhinolophus ferrumequinum. The sequence goes on along the minus strand of NC_046284.1, from coordinate 70,523,152 downwards.
GCGGCTGTGCCCTCAGGAATAAAAACCATCCCAACACTTCCATCACCATATATTTGATCCCCTTTACCCTCATCTACCACCCCTCTCCCCCCTTACCCTCTGGTAACCACTAAACTATTGTCTGTGTCTATGAGTTTTTGTTTCTCACTTGTTTGTCTTGTTCTTTTGTTGTTTTTGGTTTATATACTGTATTATTAGATTTAGAAATGTCACCTCACATGTAGTAAACAATCTTAGCTAAGGTAAACAGCCCTTTCCTCTGACTCAGTGTGCCAATGAAGATAAAGATTTTGCAATCCTTGATATAGGCGTGAATTAGGTACTTTCAAATGGCGTCTGATTAGGAAGAATAACTCTTAGAAAGCACACTTGTGCCCATAAATATATTGGAAGGAAAGCTGCATGTAAATGTAAAACATGCAGTTACAAAAGCCATGATGCATTTTCAAATGATAAATGACTCATGCTTGAACAATATAGGTTAGTTTATGTATTCTTGAACAAATAATTATTGTCTAGAATTCACTTTCTTTTCCTATTGCCCTAGTTTCCTTATGCTAGCTTGTAGTCTATCCGGTGCCCCAACCCCAAACCCTGGCAAGCACTGATCTGATTTCTGTTTGTATAGCTTTGCCATTCCCAGAATTTCATATAAATGGAATGATGCTGTATATAGCTTTTTTTGTGTCTCTTCGTTCTTTCCTTCTTTCCTTCTTTCCTTCTTTCCTTCTTTCCTTCTTTCCTTCTTTCCTTCTTTCCTTCTTTCCTTCTTTCCTTCTTTCCTTCTTTCCTTCTTTCCTTCTTTCCTTCTTTCTTCTTTCTTCTTTCTTTCTTTCTTTCTTTCTTTCTTTCTTTCTTTCTTCTTTCCTTCCCTCCCTCTCTCCTTCCCTCCCTCCTTCCTTCCTTCCTTAGTATAATGTCTTTGAGGTTCGTCCAAGTTGTTGCATGTATCAATAATTAGTTCCTTGATTGGAAACTTGATTGGAAACTAAATACAAGCCAAAAAAAAAGCAACTAATATAATATTTCTGCAGATAATTTCCAAGATCGGTGTCACAACTTTACCTGCATGCACACACCTATTTAGCTTGAGACCAATGGTCGATAAACAGTCAAATAAATGTTTAAAGAAATGTCTTTTTAAACAATGAGTTTGGTTCATAACAAGATTGTAAAATTATAGACATAGAGATAACAGATCAATAAAAGTGGATGAAATATGTTATACAACATCGGTATGTTTTTTTCAACACAAGAAAATGAGTCTGATTCACCCCAGGTCTCATGGCAGCTCTTTGCTAGAGAGAAAGGACTCTCTAAGGCAGTAAAAAATTCACTGAGGGCACTGCCAATAAAATTGTACTGTGAATGTGACAATACTGCCAGTAAGATACTAAATGTAAGTGAAATTGTTTTGATTCTCTTAGATGTTTGCATTGAGCCATTTTTGCCCAGAGCAAAATTGGTAGGTGGAAATTATCTTTGAATCCCTTCAATCTCCTTTTCTGTAAGTAATAATAATAATAACATTGGCTAACCCTTACTGTGCACTTACTGTGTGTTAGGCACTGCGCTAAGCACTTTATGACAGATTATTATATTTCTCACAACAATTCTTTGAGATAGGTACTGTCATTGTTTACAGTTTTCAAAGAAACTTAAACAAAGAGTTCAAATATCTTGTCCAAGATCATACAGCTGGTAAGTATTAAAATTGAGATTTGATTCCAAGACTTAACTCCTATAATATTCTACACTAACCCTTGCATTATAATACTATACATCCATTTAAGCTTCTAGATTTTAGAGTCTAGAATTCCCTCTCTCCTGTCCACCTGTCAGTTAGTGCCTTCCATTGTGATGCCTCCTGAAGACTTTTAGAGGTTCCATATTTATCCTTCTCCAGTTTTCAATACCCTCATCCTCAACTATGTCTCTCTCAGTGTCCTGCTCTTCACCCAATGTTGTAAAGAATGCAGCTGATTAAGCAAATGGCACTATGGTATGAATACTTCATAGACCCCCCCATCTTTGTCAGGATGATTGCATTTTATAGCAAATTATCCCCAATAAATTATGACCAATACTCTTCTAACAGAGGATTGGAGAGTGGGTGGCAATGGAAAGAATCTCCCCAAAACCCATTATTTTATACCATTTAAGCAACATATAACAAGGTTGACTGTATCCACCCACATCTTCCCCCCAGTCCTCTGTGACTAGTGACAGACTGCAAGATAAGATTAGAAATACAGGTCCGTGGTGGTCCTGTAGCAGAGGTTTTTTTCCCCTCTTGTTTAAACTGATCTGAATGGAGATCAAACCTGTGACCTGAGTCTCAGAACTGTGCTCTATCCAATTAAAGATAACAAACATTATTGATATCAGTTCCAACAGTATTGAAACTGTGTATTGAATGGTCTCCTAACAGCTTGAAAAAAATTAATAAGCCTCCCTAAGGATCTAATTTTTAACTAGGGAGTGACCTAAGTACTGGGAAAGATTAGAGATTCCTATGGCTTAGATCACAAAGGATTTATATTAGCCTTGGCATACATTATATTACATCATAAAATGGAAATATAAATACTGATTGTTATTTCACAGCAAAATGTAGAATTGGCAAAATTTCCCAAACTTCCAACAGCCTAAAACAGAACACTATAATAAAAAGAAAGTCTTACTCTTTAGAGAAAAATCGAAAGTGTGCTCTGACTTATTTCAAAAAAATTATTACTACAAAGGAATATTGGTGTACCCAATATGAGACCTTTCATACCTAAAAATTATTTTTATTTTATTTTTAAAATTCAGAATAGTTTACTGGTATAGGTGATAAAAACATTACTTGGGTAAACGTATTAAGGAGAACTATCTTGTAACTTGTAATCAACATATAGCAATTTTATTATTGGGAAGGTAAATAAGTAGCATCATTTGTTTTAATCTTGGGTAAGAAATATAGTTTTTATGTAAAGCAGTTACTTATTAATCCTCTAGAACAAATATATTTTCATCATTAGAAGATTTGCTTTCTTCTTGTAAATTAAAAAAAAAAAAAATCTCCCTTTAGGTTTAAGTGTAATTGAGAGTAAAATACCTTGGTGATAAATGCTTAAATGAGAAGATACTTTCAAAACATTATTAAGGGAAAAAGCAGGACACAGCTGCATATTCAGTGTAATTCCAGTTTTGCTCAATATATGTAATATGCAGAAGAAATGACTGGAATGAAATATACTAAAATGTTCACAATGATTATTATTGGGTGATGGGATTACACATGGTTTTGTTTCTCTTTATATCATCTTCATTTTCTAAAATGTCCACAGTGAACATCTATTACTTTTATAATAAGACATAAACAAGAGATGTAAAAAAAATAACCTCAAATGGTGTGAAAACATCATTCAGTCTTATGGACATACTCATACATCGATTTGTCCTTTCAATAGATTTGTAATGATTCCCATTCATTTTTATAAAACCAAAGGATTTCACCCTTTTAAGTTAATGTTTTTACAGATCTGAGAAAAACTTGAGTCATTTGAAGTGCATGTTTGTATGTGATTCTCCCCATGCTACATTATCGAAAATTTATCACTTGGGAAGGAAAAGTGCTGATGTGCTATTTGAAACTCACCCCTTGCCTTCCACTATTAGTTAGGTAATATGAAGAGTTTGAATTGGTATGACTTTGACAAAAAAGTCATGGGCATACTTCACCCAAATTAAAAGCATGCTCAACTGGTGTCAAAGACAGCCAAAAGATAGATGCTACACTGCACTTAAAAAAAAAATCTGTTGTAAAAATAGCATTCTTTGTTTGTACTGTGATGATTTATTTGCTGATTTTATCATTTAAATATACTATCATGGACAAATCTGTTGTCTAATACAGAATAGTCACTCTATCCCATTGGTTTTAGATAATTGTTTGTTAAGTAAAGTTAATTAAGGATGATATACATGTCAGCTTGGTAATCAACCAAATTTCCACTTGAGCACTCTATGTTCTCCCTTTTCTGACCCTCAATACCTTACTATTCTCTGCATTTTTTGTCTTTTTATCAGAACCTTATTTTTGTGAGGAAAACCATCTTTAAAAGTGGGAACAGTGCTTATAAAACAAATATTTAGAAAAATAAACATTAAATAAAGAAATAGATTCTATTAGTTGGAAATAATTTATTGCCTCTATAAAAGTTTAAATAAAAGCCCTACAAAAGTTCACATTACAGTCTGATATGGTTTTAAGGTGATAGTATGTTTCAGAGGTAGTACCAGTAAAATAGAATGCAAGATTGCTAAAATTAGTTACTTAACAAATTAATGCAAAATAAAATCTCAATGTGGAACAATATATACTCAGTATACACTTTAATGGAACAATCATAATTATATTTCCATGAAAATATCACTTTATTATCTTTTCTCCCTTAGCAAATCTGCTATTAATAAAGATTTGTTTTGGGCAATGGTATGTTGACTGTAGGCTCACAAGTTATATTATATCATCACCAGAGTGTAGCTTGGTGAAGAGCATGATACAGTGCTGTCTGCCAAGGATAACACCAACTTCAAAGGTAAGTGCATTTACTCATCATTTAGGTACTACGCTTCTTATATATAACTCCCTTAAAAGGCTAATCTGTCAGAATTTGGCATTTTTAGGATCTGAATGAAAATCTAACATATATATATATATATATATATTTTTTTAAAATAGACATTATTCCTGGTATACCATCACTACAATGTGGAGGAAGGACAGCAGTAAAAGTTTTCAGAATGTCTCTTAAAAATGATCATAAGCTATCAGGCTAAGATGAGGAAACTATTCCTTGGAAAGGGGCTAAATGCCCTCTCCCCCCAGAAAGGGCAATAAAGTCAATCTTAGACTCTAGAATTCCTTTAAATACACAACTTATGTCTTCGCCTACAAATGTACAGATTGCTGACCATGAAAGTGCCATAAAATAGATGTTGCTGTCTTTGGAAAAGTGGCCTCTAGGACACCTTTTGAAGTCTTGGTAATATACAGAGCACAGGATGCAATTGGGCTGCAGCCTTTTCTTCTCCAACGATAACAAACATTTCTATCACATGATTGCAATGGTAGGACAAAGTCCTGCTGCTATAACTGACCTTACAACAAAACATGCCCAGGTTCCATGAATAGGCAATTTTTTTTTTAAGTTTTCCTTGCATGTGTTAATTTTCCTATTCTCCAGGATAACTGCAGTTCTCATTTTCTCTTGAATAATTTTAGCTTGGCTGAAATTAGGAAGGTACCTTCAGTTTCTTATTTGTTTTGTATTTTAATATGTATTTGGGAAGGTAAATGCTCTTAGATACACATTTTCTGCTTAGAAACTGGTTGGCTATCCTAAGCTGAAAACAGACATTGAAGCATAGTCAAGAGAAAAAAAAAGGTTTTTCACATTGGCATCTGTCTTTGTGAGACCTAGTTCAGATAGTGTGGTCTGCTTTACTATTGCGTCAAAGCCCTATAGAAAAAAACACTAGTGGTTTTTCTCCCCATTCATGAAGATGTTCACAAAAGGATTCATAAACTGATATTTTTCCTGCTTTAAAATGTCTCAAAATCAATTCTAATCTATATGTGTGAAAATATATATATTTTTTCATGATAGATTTATAAAATACTTAACCTTGACCTCTTTTTCATTCTTCCAATTATGACTTTTCATTCTGGATACAGCTATTTGCTTTGGTTCCTGCTATAGAACAAGCACATTTCATTTTAGAAATGTTTTAAGTCCCATGACAGTAAAATAAATAATTCTGGTGCTGAAACACAAATGCCAAGACAAAAATTCTTAAGTGTACTGTTATGATTTATGTAGTTTGTATTTTAACAGAACTTTAAACAGGGACAGGGAAATCATCTGTGCTTTCTTTCAAAATTGTACACTAGGATACCTTCTAGGAATCACACCTAGCAGAATCCTTAAGTCTATTAAACTTTTTAATTAAACAATTTTTATTAATATCCCTGAAAAAAAGAAAAAAATATAATTTGTTTTGAAGTTTATGGCTTGCTGAAGAATCAAAATCCAATGTCCATACAGCAGGAGGTCAATGAATATAATTTAATTTAGCTCAGGTGTGACAAATAAAATCCATAGAGTTGAAAGATGTAGGAGAGAATCGTCTATCCTTACTTTGTAACAAGAACCAACTAAGAAGGGGTTTAAACTGAAGCAGAAGAAATTGGAGTTTAAAGATAAACTCAGTGACGAGGATGGAGATCTCAGGAGAGACTTGAAAGCCTGGAATTTGTTCATGTTACCTATATTTGCTGTATATAGTAAGGACTCATTATCTCATGGAAGAATTGATGTGACTAATAAATTTAATCTTAATATCTGAGGTTCTGTTACTCAGCAGTCTACTCTCTGAATGGAATTTGACGTGTCAGCAAGGAGTATTAAACATTGTTTGCAATGAACCATATGGCTGTCAGCTAAAAGGGAGCATATCTAACAACTGAAATATTTCTGTTAATAAAAGAACCATAGAAGTAGGATGGCAGCAATATTAAATGAAACAAATAGCTGACAAAATGAAGGATTATCAATGAACCTTACCTATTTGTGCATGGGGGGAGGGACATTTCAAGGGCAAAGACATTCATGACTGCTTTTCTGCATTCCTAAATTGGTATTTGTGAATGCCAAGAAAAAAATTGGTTTAACTTACAAATTACTTAAATATCTGACAGAAACTTGATGGCCAAAAAAGCCATCTAAGCTACTTCATTAATCTTTTATATATAGATAGTAATTTAACCATGCGACACAATTCCACACTGCCAACTCACAAATATATGACACTGTCTGTTCAGGTAGCAACTGGCATTTTTCTTTCTATAGATCTTGGTAATAATGCCATCTGGTACCCTGGAAGGGAAGGTCTGCAAAGAACTGTCTACAGTGTGTTGCCACTTGGTATCTGCTAATAGAATAACTGGGTAGCATGCACATTTTAGGAGAGTACTCATAGAATAGTATCCAGGAAATCCAGAGGAGAGTGATTTATAACCAAAGTAGTATAATTCTTTTTGGATATTATCCTTGGCTGATGGCTCTGTACAAGCCTCACATGGAAATGAGGTAAATTTTGTGGCAAAGCTGAGTGACTAGATTTAGAAAAATCTTAATGGCTTACCTTGACTTCCTGTTTCATGAAATGTAAGAACTGAAAAAAAATATTATGAAGATGGTGATAAACTTGTAATATTTGTGCAACATTTCATCTAACTCAGTTACACAAATTTACTAGTAGAAGGTGAATCTTATCAATATTTGTCATTTGCAGCAATGAAGAATTTCCATTAAGACTAATCTTTTACAATATTTTGTTTCTGTACACTTAATAACTTATTTGACTTCATGTTAGTGAATTATTTTTCCATAGTGTTCCCCCCCCCAAACATTTGGATTAGATAATGGAAGAATACCAACAATTTACAATTATATACTAGTAATCACTTCAATTTTCTATCATTAGCTTAAGTCAAATTTTTATAGGGGTTGAAAAATAAATCCCAAGACTCATCCAGGTTAATTTAAATCATTTTTAGTTTTGTTTTCAATTTTCAGTCCACTTTCCTGAGTAAAAGTATATGTTAGGAGAAGGAGAGAGAAAGAAAGAAGATGTAATGGCTACAAAAACAATAATTAAGCTTCAGTAATGTTGTTATACATTTATTTTTGTGCGTTTGGTCAAAACTATTATTACAACTAAGATTCTTCTATAAAACCAAACAAAAATTTTTCAGAAATTAGACATTATGCATTTCACAGCTAAACTGCTCAAAATTAAATACAATTATTTTCCCAGAGTTCCATCAGTTTACCAGTTTGGAAAATTCTCTCAAACAATGCTTTTAAATTTCACATGTATTTTTTGCACTGTAGCCATTATATCTTGTTCATCCTTCACAGAATATGTGGTTTCAATGATATGTTTTTCCTACTGAAGCATTGTGGGGCATCAGAATGCAGTTATCTTGAAATGCACACCTGTTAGGCAGCCAATAGGCTGTATCATATACCGCCCCCCCCATCACAAACTGTCTGAGGCATTTTTCTCTGATAAAGAAGACACACTGAATGAGGTATCATCAGGCTCCGGCGAGGCATGATTGAAATCCATCTCTTCTAGTTCAGGAGGTAAATCTGACAGCAGTGCCTGAGTCAGAAAAATCAATTTTTTTGAATTAGTATGTGGACATATTTTTTTCCAATTTTATGTTTATAGTTGTGGTCCTCTCATGTTGATTTATTCTGACAGATTTAGAGAAAGGAGCACATTTTTTTCCTTTCAGGACTTTATACAATATCTTACCTAAAGAAAAATTCTTTATACACTATTAAGGAAGTAACAAAATACTAGATTTTGAGAGTGTGGATAATGTAGAGTAGAACACCGACAAAAGCAAAATCAGTAGAGAAATGAACAACTATGCTGCACCAGGTGCTTTGAAGTGTTTGAGATAAGTGATTTCCATACTAGTTTTGAGTGTTCACTGATCACTGCTAAAGAGCTTTAAAATTATATTCCTTATTAAAATATTCCTGCCTAGTTATGCTGTCTTTAGAGAGCAACACATTTCACAAAAGATTATTTTGTATTTCAGTGGGAAGAAGAACTTAGCAGTTAAGAAAGAAGTTCAGCTATTGTACTTTAGACTAAACTTGAAAAGACCAAGAGATTTTTTTTCTTTTCTCAGGCTATGCCCATATATCTACAGATGGCTAAGCACCCACCAGGGCACAGCTGAACCAGTGAATCTAACTGTGTAATGATGTACCTAGAGGGCTGCTCATTTCTCTACTGGAGTAATTAAGATAAGCAAGAGCCATGAACTAAGCTTTGCCACATGTAATTGTTTTACCTGGAGTTGCAGAACATGCATCCATACTAGAGAAATAAACGATTAATCAAGTTTTATATGGTTGACAGTGCTGATGCCCACTTGACCATAAGAAATTGAGAATTAAATGACTGATTTGCTGCTAACAATACTAAAAATGATGTAGCATATCTGAGCAACTTTTAGACATCATTACTTGTAGTGTGGGCTTTGGGTGCAGTGGTAAACAAGGACCAAGGGAACAGAAAGAGATGCACGCTTGCCATTACCTAATTAAGGGACAGAAAGACATGGCTTGCTGGAGAACATATGAAATGCACTGTTGAAATAAGACAGTGCTCTCCTATTCTCTTTATTAAAAGAAGTGGCAGCTAGAAATCCTACACTTTTTTTTCTTATAGCAGAGAGGCAAGATTAGAAACTTTCTCCTTTTTGTCAGGCTACATAAGGAAAGACTAACTCCTTCTGAAAAGAAGAGTTGTTATTTATTTTATACTATTAAATAGTTCATGAATTTCTTGCTGAAACTGAGTGTTTACAAAACAGTTACCTAGATGTACTACATGCTTTTTAAGGTGCTAGGTTGCAATAATAGGACACAACGACATTTTCTTCCAGAAGAGTTGTTTACCACTAAACCAGTTCAGGTGAAACAAAGCCTTTGCTGACATTTGCTGATCCTAGTTTATGAGAACTACATCACTAGCTTTAGTTCACTTTGTAACTATGAAGAAACTATATTAGAGAGGGCAAAATGTTCCAGTGAACATTCACTGAACATGTGCTTAGAGTATTGAAACTTCAAGTGGATGAACAGACTAAATGACATTCTAAATTCTAGTGGGGAGTCTTTGATATCAAAGAAGCACTATTATTTATTTCTTTGTCCTTGCATTTCATGTAGTTGACTGAAAAAATGAATATAGTATAAAATAGGAAAACTTTAATATCTGAGTATATTAAAGTATAGGGCACTAAGCATAAGGTCTACTTAAAAAATTTCTTTTCAGTATCTTACTGGATTGTAACAATGGCACACTGAACAAATCTTTGGAGTATGCCAATTGCTAGAACTACCTTTTTCTTAGATACTAACACAATTAACTTTCTTTACTACAAGTTCTTCATCAATCTGTCTTCAGAATCTGATATAATACCACTCTTCCCAAGAGATTAAAGCATTTCCCAAATATATCATTAGTCTCTATAACACTTATTCTAGGCCCTAAGGTGTCAAGTTTCATAATGTTAATCATTCTTATCTTCCTTGCAAAGTGGAGAAATTGAAGTTCAAGAAAGGCAATTGACCTGGCTAGGATCACATAGTGAATTATCAGGGGAAGAAAGATCATAAGTAATGACTTAGTACAGGGCTAGCAACATTATTTTTATCTTAAAATGGCTATTGATTAAAAATAAAAAAACCTTTGGGTAATATAATATTTCAGTCAGACAGTATCATATATTTTTAAAGCTTGGACTGCTTCATTGGGGCAAAATATTCTATGGACCATTCATGTCACTCCATTTACCCAAATTAAGATTAATGGAAAAACATGATATATTTTTAAAATGAGAAACCAATGACACACTAGTTCTCTTTTATTAAGTAGAATAAAAATTAATTCCTTCTAGAAATAAACCTCTAAGTATTTCATAGTGTTAAATCAGTAATTTAAGCCATCACCTGAATAATTTTTGTGTCTTCTGTATTTTGAGACCATGTTTTGAGATCCATTATATCCAATATCAACTACGAAAATCAGTAGTTTCTATTTGGGTGCTAATTATATAGGCTATGACTTTCACTACAATTTTTGTATAACTTTTTCTTTTTCTCAGCTAACATTTTGTCCATATCTTAGGTGATTAGTCTTTATCAGAAGAAAAGTATAAGAGAAGGAGAAAAGTAAAATGTACAGTAGTTACTTTTCTTATTTGTTAGTGGTCTTAGGGAAGGAATGAAGCCAGGGGTAAGGTTAGAATTAGAAAATAAAATGCAATCTGTGTGTTATTCCTAGATGTCAAGAGACACAGACAACTGTTATTTAGCTGGCCATATAACTCTGAATTCAAAACCATGCTATGACTTTTGGGACCAAGACCACACTGTGAGTTATTCCTATGGTTGGACCTAACTTTGTTTTTTTTTTTTGTTTTTTTTTTTTAGTTATTTAAAATTTACAGTACCCTTGGGACCATGTTCAAGACCACTACCTTATTCTGTAAAATCTTTAGTTTAGATTCCTAAAAAACAAACATATTTTCAACATGTCATGGAATATGCACAACTCACATAATAAAGCAATAAGCTTAAATAAAGCTGGCAAAGGTAACTGAAGACAACTGTCTTGGAATGTCTGTCTGTGTGTGTGTGGGGGCGGGGCACGGGGGAGAAAAATTCATGAAACTGGACACATAATGTACATGCTTGTTTGAGCCTCATGAGTAAATTATTTTAGTTTAAATTTTGTGGTTCAGTACTTCAGTTAAACATATAAAGACTTTTTCACTTTTTTTTTTTTTTTAAAGGAGAATTTTGAGATGCTAAGAATCTAATCTTTTCCCCTGGAGATGGCTGGGAAGGTATGTGCAGTCTTGGTTGGACATAAGGGACGGATTTTTGTGCTTTTGAGATTCTTTGCTGAATAAAAATCTCTGAGCCTGTTTCCTAATCAATGGTTACCTGTGTGACATACTATGCATATTCAACTTTTCTGACAAGGAATCAACATAGCCATATACAACTCAGAAGCAAATTTGATATCATTTAGTATTGAATGGAACATTTATTATGATTCTATAATTATTTTTAACAAGCTTAACACATTATTACACAAATTTCATATAAAAATGAAACAGAAAATATAATTTGGGAGGAATTTATAAACAAAAATCCACAGTGACAAACAAAAGATACTACATTTCATCTTTGGGGTAGCTGAATCAAATACTTTAGTTAAATTAAGAAAAGTAGATGATGAACTGTGGTCACAAAGAATTTCACAAAGTAATTCCACATTTTTAGTGGTGAGCTACATATCATAAAATAGAAGGCATTTGAACATTTGCAAACTCTAGTAGGGGCTAGAAGGTAATTGAAATCTGGAAGAGAGGCAAAAAATGCCTTACCTCTTTCGTTCACAAAAGGTCCCCAAATATGTGCCTCGCTAGTTAAGGTAGCTGTCTCTATAAACATTTTGAGAATTTCTTTATAATTAATTTTTAAAAAATCACTATTTAAGGCGAATTTGGAATTAAAGTATGCTAATCAGTTATTTTGATTTTCCACTAAAGTTTCACACAAAATCTGAATGTGTATTCTCAAGAAAACTGTGCTGAAAAAGGTCATAAGTAACAAATCCTTCCTTGATGGCAAGCAGGAATTAAGTATGAAAATAAAACAAAACAAAAACAAATATATACATATATGAAATATACATATATGAAATATATATATATGAAAAACCCAAGTGTGACACACTGTTTTTCAAGATGATACATTGCAGTTTACTATTCTCTTCTGGCACCTACCTGCTGTTGTTCCTTATTGTCAGCTTTCATAGCTAGTATCAAGCTTCTAACAAACGCCTGAAGTTTAAAGTATTTTTGCTTTTGAATTTCCAGCTCGTTTTCAATGAATCTGACTTCTTCATTCTGAAGGAGAAAACATCAGACAATATAATTACCTTCTGAAAACCTAGGAATGTACATGGCTGATGCACAATAAAATTCTAAAAAAGCAATCAAATTAAGGGGGACAATAAAGAAGATAAAATTTTAGCAGAAAGAAATGTAAAGCACAGAAGGAAATTATCCTGCTACTCAAAGGCTGACTTTTAAGCAAATCACCAACAGAAAACAACTTGCAAGGTCAAAACCCAATCAAATAAATTCCAGTAAGAGAAAAATCAAGAAACATTTCCCTTCTTGGAAAGACTCCTCCTATATTAAACCTAATTAGCATTTGGATTAGGATTAAGAATAGAGAGAGCCCAGTTAACCCCAAGTAAAGAGCAATTGCAGATGCAGTAATTCTGAATGTACCATTCACAAAGCTAAATACTGAGAACTAAAAAGATTATTATTATGTACCAAGGAGAGACTGAAATTATTAGTAAGACTGAGTAATAATTACTAAGTCTTAGTTTGCTGAGCACCCTCTTGCCTTTATGTAGGAGTCTGTTATTCAGAAAATATCTCCAAATATACCACTGTATACCACAAATTTTAGACCCAGTCTCTCTTCACTATTTTTGCTACTGTAGTTGTGTAGGTAAAAAAAGAAAGAAAGAAAAAGAAAGAAAGAAAGAAAGAAAGAACCAAAACAGTAGACTAGGATTTGAAAGGATTTTAGTGTCAAGACTACTGAGAATTGTGTAAACTTGGGCAGGCCAATTAACTTCTCTGCAACTCTGTTTACTCATCAGTAAAGTGGATATAATACTAGTAATCTTTGATAAGTCTAGCTTTGAGGGTTATAAGTCTCAAGCAAGATAATGGCCATAAAAGTGCTCTGAATAGATTAACTACTAAAGCCACAGTAATCAAGAAATCAAGAAAGTGTGGTATTGGCAAAAGGATGGATATATACAACCTATATTTTAAAAAAAGACATAAACCCTTACCTTACATCATGTACAAAATTTAACGAGAAATGGATCATCCACCTAAATGTAAAACCTAAAACTATAAAGCTTCTAGAGGAAAGCAGAGGAGAAAATCTTGGTGTCCTTGGGTTAGGCAAAGATTCTTCAAGAGAACACAAAAAGAATGCAACTTAAAAGAAAGACTTTATCAAGGTTAAAGGTCTTCAAAAGTACCATTAAGACAATAAAAATACAAGCCACATACTGGGAGAAAATATGAGCAACTCACATATCTGATGAGGACTTGCATTCAGAACACATAAAGAGCTCTTACAATGCAACCATAAGACCAGAAACAGAATAAACACAGGTAAAATATGTGAACGCATAGTTTATCAAAGAAGATACAATAAACACATTAAAATGCTTAACACATCTGTCATTAAGGAAATGCAAATTAAAACCACAATAAGATGCTACTAAAAACATACTACAGTGGCTAAAGTTAAAGAGACTGACAATAGCAAATAACAAGTGCTAATGATACAGGACAGTTAGCATGTCCCTAGGTAGACAGGGAGGTCCCTGGTGGAATAAACAAAGACAGTCATATCCTAAAACTTCAGGTTTTGAAATCACTCCTTTGCTCCAGGACATAATGTAACAAGGCCTTGAGGTTAATCATAAAATTAATTTTGGTTTGACAAATGGAGCTGATCTGATAGATAAAGAGTGGGTTACTTTGCTAATTCCTTTAGGATGGGCAAGCAGAACAAACCTGGTAGACGAATTTCATTAGAAGGCGCCAGTTCCCTTCTTCAAACAGCTCCCCTTCCACAAGCAGGCAAGGGAAGGTATAAAAGTAAGAGCTTTTGCCTCAGTCATGGGGCACCCCTCATTAGGGACCCCCTCCCGCTTGGGAGCTGCAACCTCTTCTACTGCCTCTAATAAACTATCCTCTTTTTAAAACTTGGTCCGTGTTTCCATTCTTTGGCTTCACGACACATGATCCCGGCCCATACTCAGAAATCACCTACATCACTAGTGGGAATCTGGACCGATTAGATGACTCATACAGTGCTGTGGGGAGTGTAAAATGGTACTTCCCCTTCGAGAAATGTTTCAGCAGTTTCTTATAAAATTAAACATACTCTTTTTTGCCATCTGACTCAACAATCCTACTCAGGTATTTACCCAAGGGAAATGAAAACACATGTCCACAAAAAGACATGCATGAATATTCATACCAACTTTATTGATAATAGCCAAAAACTAGAAACAACACTAGTGATCATCAATAGATCAACAGATTGTGGTTGCGGTTACACAAGTGTGTCCCCTTCTCAAAATTCATCTAACTATATAAGGAGGTAAATTTTATTGTGCGGACATTATATATAAAAAAAAAACCTGATTAAAAATAAAAAAATATTTTTTACCCAGCCCCTGTGCCAAAGAAACATGAAAATAGGTTTTGAGTATTCCTTGCAGCTGGAGAATTGGTCGCAAAAAGCACAGCGGGAACTTTAACAGCATTTGTTCAAAAAGATTCATAAAAGACATTAAAATTAGTTAATTCTACGGGCATTTTTGTTATTTCAGTTGAGAGGATACAGTTGTATTAATCACATTCAATGTGTGGACACGTTTACTGCATCAACTATTTTATCAGCTCAGTTTAGAACTTTTTTAACCTAATAAAACTGCTTCATTTTCAGATACTTTAATATCAAGTGAATCATCTGCAAATGATGATTCAAGCTAAATTCCTTATCCAAAGGCACTCTACAGTAATCTAAGTTACCAGTAAGTATTATAATAAAATTCAACATGTCTTGCCATAATACATTTGACTAATTCTAAGATTTTGTTTTAGTATTCATTCATTGTCAGAACAATAGTAAAGTGCTGACCAGGAAATCTTCTTGAAAGAGGAGATATTTATCATCATTGTCTTAATGTCTCTTTTGAATGCATAGTCCTTTTGAGCTGCACTCACAGTCCATTAAAAATATTTTAAAAACATTAATTCACATTTGCAAAAGTCAAGAGGCATCTTTTGGTATGCAGATCTCTAATTTCTCATGCAAACATTCCTCCTCCACAGTATTTATGGAATGTTTGAAAAACGTAAACAGCTTTAAGATAATTTAATATTGCAGACATTTTCTTCTCAGATTTGCTTTTTGCAAATCTATTAAACACTTCCTAGATTACAGGCAGTACTTTATGTGTGCTTTAGAGATTTCCCTAAGTAAATGGAGTATTTGTAAGAGGAGCCTAGTAAGTTAACATCAGTCACTGAATTTCAGAAGACAAGATCTAGCTCATTTTTCTTGTTAAAATCTTCCTTACATTCCCAGTAAGGTTTGTCAAGTCTTCTCCAAGTTGATTGCAGGGAACATTCAAGGCTTTATGGGACAAGAGCTTTGATCCCTAAGCAGACTATTAATGGCTGTCAAGCCTGAGGTGTTATTTTATGATATAGTCACTCATGCCTCAGGGACTGAGCTCACCAACATGTCTCATAAGCATTTTGGGTTAGTTAGAACGCCTAGTAATATGGATTTCTAGGAATATATTTCAATCAGAAACTTCACTATGTCAAAACTGAACATTGCTTGTTGCATAGTAACAATTATCAAATGCACATCAGAAACATTCTTTTACTTTTTTTTTTTTTTACAATGAATCCCAAGAAGAATGGGATACTGTTTAATTTAGTGTGGGAAAAAAGTTATAATGATCCAGCTTTTTGTCTTAACTGATTTTATATAAACAAGTACTTGCACAATAATGTTAAAAGTATTTCCAAGAATACTGTAATTTATTCACTCACTCGGAACTAGTTTCTTGACACCAATGTGCTAAGCACAGATAACACATAGATAAGTAAGGTCTCTGCTTTCAAGAAGCTTATGATGAATATGCTTAAGAAACCAACAAAATGATTTTGATCCCAAAACAAGGAATACTAACATGTGTATGCAAATAGAGTACAATAATGTTCTCTAAAGAAATATTAAATTTCCAAACTGATAAAGCTGTTTTAAATCAACATCCTGAAATCAGCAATGTGAACTGCTATATGAGGTTTCACTTACACTTGTTTTAGAATTAAGGTAACAAATGAGGTGAACTGAAATATTTTTAATAATGCTTATAAAGCATATATTTTATATATAGGTGCTGATTTTTGAGTTAAAAAAGTTTATGCAGGATGCTGATGTGTTATAAAAGGTATCCCTAATAGGGTAGTGAAGGACCTCTTGTTCCCACAGCAATGGAAAACACTGGACCATTAATTGTCCATTAGGTTTCAATGAAAATGTTACTTAACATTTCTGGACTGGACTTTCTGCTCTGCCCTGGTCTTCCACTTCAAACCTTTTCTAGTGGGCTAGAACACCAGAGCAGAAAGGTCCTAGAAAGAATTCTCAGAGTTCTGGGCCTAGACCTATTTGAACTGTTTGAGTACTAAGTGGAGCACACTTAATGGCTGTGCAATCCAGTCTTTTCATCTA
Source organism: Rhinolophus ferrumequinum (assembly GCF_004115265.2). Taxonomy (NCBI): domain Eukaryota; kingdom Metazoa; phylum Chordata; class Mammalia; order Chiroptera; family Rhinolophidae; genus Rhinolophus; species Rhinolophus ferrumequinum. Next base: position 70,506,134 of record NC_046284.1, on the reverse strand, counting down.
TAGTTTCCATAGCCTGTGCCAAATGGTGGCTGTAGAGTCACTTTAATCCTGAACTAGGTAGGCATTTAGAAATATTATATGATCATGTAGGGGAGATTAGAATGATCTCTTGTACTTCAGAACCAACAACTCTATAATTTTATTAGTTGGAAATACAGTTTAAGTACAGTATTATATTGTGCTCTTTGACACTCAAAAATAAATTTCAAAAGATAATTTCCTTCTGTGTTTACAACATTTAATATTTTAAAGTCTGACATGTTATGATCATTTGGAAAACAGAATCTGTTGCATAACTTTCAATTATAGTAAAACAAAAAAAAATTTGAGGAAATTGACAGTGTTGTCTTTTCTGATTAAATGTTATTTTCTGCTAATATCTAAGTAATAGTCTCTGTTTTGAACTCTTATGATATTCCAAGAAAAGAACTTTTGTGTATGGGAAGAATGATTGTGTGGCCCAAACCTCTGAAGACCCCGAAGTTATCTTCTAAGATAGGATACTGATTAACAAAGGGAAAGCAATTACACATCTATGCAGAAATCATATGAACATATAGACTGATAACTTATGTCAAGATTTAATAAATACAAATAAATACATGGCATGCTGTCAAGGTAAGCTTTTCAGTTTAGTAACAAGGGCCATTATGAAAAGGATGATGTATTACAGAATTGTACACTTGAAAACTATGTAACTTTACTAACAATTGTCACCCCAATAAACTTTAATTCAAAACAAATAAATAGATAAAAATAAAATATGTAGTTGAAAAAACAACAAAGTAAAGGTCATCTCTATTAATATTCATTCGGTATTTGTTTTAGGGATTGTTTTCAAACTTCTAAAGCACGTATACAATTATGTTTAAAAAATGGTCTTCAATATAATGTATGGTTTTACTTACAAGTGGAATTCAAAACAAAACAATGAACAAACAAAAATAAAACAAAAACAGACTTAAAGAACAGAGACCAAAGGTATGGTTAACAGAATGGAGAGGGTGGGAGATGGGTGAAAAGGGAAGAGGAATATAATCAATAATATTGTGATCAGTTTGCACGGTGAAAAATGATTACTAGAATTAGTGGTGTGATCACATTATAAGGTATAAAAATGTTGAATCATACTGTACACTTGAAACTAATATGACCAATATAATATTGTATACCAACTATACTTAAATAAAAAGATTTAGAAAAGACAAAAAATGATCTTTAGAAGTTGCAATACAAGATAAAATTAGCAAATAAAAAATCTGGAAAAAATTTCCCCTTTACCACCATTTAAAAATGAACATTGCCAAAAGAAAAGAAAAAAGAAAGAACGTTGGCTTTAAAAAAGCATTGCCTATGCTCGCTTCGGCAGCACATATACTAAAAAGCATTGCCATAAATTTCACATTAACCACTGATATTCACATTCGTAATTTCACATTAACTCCACCTTCTTGTACACCATCAATAGCTACTCCCACTCAGCAACCTCTATGCTTATAACCATAACCACTGAACAAGCCAGAATTAATTAAAATTCCCGTCACCCTGACTGATATCCAAGTTGCAGAGGGAGTCGATGTGGAGCCCCAGGATGTTTTACTTACCAAATGGCAGTGAAATAAACCAGTACACAAGTACTGTAAAAGTCCTCCTTATTTAATAGCTTTTCTTAATGAATTCACATTTTTAAAATTAAATTTATTGGGGTAACATTGATTAGTAAAATTATATAAGTTCCAAGTGTACAATTATATAATGTATCATCTATATATTACATTGTGTGCTCACCACCCAGAGTCAGTTCTCCTTCTATTACCACATATTTGACTTCCTTTTCCCTCTTCTACCAATCCCTCCAGCCTCTTAACCTCTGGTTAACTAAACTGTTACCTGCGTCTATGAGTTTTAGAATTCACAATTTGAAATTACTTTTACCTTATAATCCAAGAGAGAATTCACTTGTTCTACTTCAGAATTACTTATCATGTCACTTTCTTCATCATCAATAATTTCTATTTTCTGTAACACAGGTAGAGAAGTTTTCGTAAATACATACCTGATCATCATCACTATACTCAACAATATAGAGAGCATATACATTCAATGTTTAGTTTTAGTGATGGGATTATCTAGTCTAGGTTATCGGAATAAGCTCTGATAACTGACTGGTTCCTCAGTGTCACACTCAGTGTGTGTCTGAGCCACATCCCTCTACGTTTAGTTGATGAACACTTAGAAAGTAGAAAATTACTATAATACTATTTAAAATAGAAGAAAAAAAACTTTCACAATATCTCTGAAAAAATAGGCATACAAATTCTGCTTAAGTAAGGCACTCCAGAGACAGGCCTTCCTGTAAGGGTATGTATGTAATGGTAACCATACCTAATTGGTTGTAAGGGCTTTCTTTTTTAAATCTCCACATATGTCTTTGCAACTTCTAATGCAAAATGTCACATATTACATGTATTCCAAAGTCAAATGCATTTTTTTAAAAATTTTCTTATTTACTGCACTCCATTAACTAAACAATTGAAAGCAGATATGTATGATGTAATGATCAAAATAGCACATTGAAATGTTTCCTTCACTGAACAATAAGAAGGAAGAGAGAGAGGCTAAACTGCCCTTAGCTTTAAAATTAAGGTACAGTATAGTTTGTACAGTATCTTGCACACAGAAGGTACTAATTAAATATTTGTAAAAAGAATAAACAAAACAGCTTAGCACTGATGGAATGACCAATAAGCTCCAGCCATGAGGTCAAGGCAAGTTCTCTAATCATGGAAAGGTTTTTTTTTTTTTTAAAGCAAAACCAAAAGACAAATTAAGCTCTAAATTTTTCTGTTGCACACGAAAAACAGTTAAGAAAAAAACACACACTTAAACCCCCCTCCTTTATTTATTTAAGTGGGTTTTTCCAGGATCCATCAGCTCCAAGTCAAGTAATTGTTTCGATCTCTTTCTGGACGGCACAGCTCACAGTGGCCCATGTGGGGATTGAACCGGCATCGTTGTTGTTAAGAGAACTGCGCTCTAAACAACTGAGCTAACTGGCCACCTCCCAAAACACTTTTAAACATTTAAACCCTGCCAACCCAAAGAAAATTTAAAAAAGAGAAAAGCTAAGCTAGAGTTAGTCACTAGGCAGTCTTTTCAGAACAAGCACACTAATAGCAATATGTCTTAGGCAGAATTTGAAATCAAGCCTCCTACCCAGCAATATATGTGGTGATTAAAAGTCACACACAAACTTGGAATGATCATATTTGATATATTGCCTACCATAACGGTGTTTGTGACCTACAGGCTTCTGAGTCAGGAGAACAGCTGTAATGAAATTGCTTTCTACTGCTGCCCGGAGAGGAATCTAATGTTTTGTTTTCTATTATAATCACTATAAACTTAGGGCTTAATCATGTGGGCTTTCACCAGACTTCAGATTTGATACTTTTTTAAAAAATTTATTGGGGTGACAATTGTTAGTGAAATTACATAGATTTCAGGTGTACAATTCTGTATCACATCATTTATAAATCCCATTGTGTGTTCACCACCCAGAGTCAGTTCTCCTTCCATCACCATATATTTGATCCCTCTTACCCTCATCTCCCACCCCCCACCCCCCTTACCATCTGGTAGCCACTAAACTATTGTTTGAGTCTATGAGTTTTTGTTTCTAATTTCTTTGCCTTGTTCTTTTGTTGTTTTTGGTTTATATACCACATATCATTGAAATCATATGGTTCTCTGCTTTTTCTGTCTGACTTATTTCGCTTAGCATTATACTCTCAAGATCCATCCATGTTGTCACAAATGTTCCTATATCATCTTTTCTTACCGCTGAATAATATTCCATTGTGTATATATACCACAAATTCTTTATCCAATCATCTATCGAAAGACATTTTCGTTGTTTCCATGTCTTGGCCACCGACCGTAAACAAAGCTGCAATGAACATTGGAGCACATGTGTCTTTATGGATAAATGTTTTCATATTTTTTTTTGGTAGATACCCAGGGGATGGATTGCTGGGTCATATGGTAATTCTATTCGTAATTTTTTGAGGAACCTCCACACTGCCTTCCATAGTGGCTGCACCAGTCTGCATTCCCACCAACAGTGTATGAGTGTTCCTTTTTCTCCACAGCCTCTCCAACACTTGTTACTATTTGTCTTGTTGATGATAGCCATTCTGACTGGGGTGAGGTGATATCTCATTATGGTTTTTATTTGCATTTCTCTGATGATTAGTGATGTTGAGCATTTTTTCATATGTCTATTTGCCATTTGTATGTCCTCTTTGGAGAAATGTCTCTTCAGGTCGTCTGCCCATTTTTCAATTGGGTTGTTTGTTTTTTTGTTGTTGAGTTTCATGAGTTCCTTGTATATTTTGGATATTAGCCCCTTATCGGAGGCACTGTTTGCAAAAATCTTCTCCCATTCAGTTGGTTGCGTCTTTATTTTGTCCATGGTTGAAGTTTGATATAGTTCCTTTCGTTTATTTTAGCTTTTACTTCCATTGCCTTTGGAGTCAAATTCATAAAATGCTCTTTGAACCAAAGGTCAATAAGTTTAGTACGTATGTTTTCTTCTATGCAGTTTATTGTGTCAGGTCTTATGCTTAAGTCTTTGATCCATTTTGAATTAATTTTGGTACATGGTGACAGACAGCAGTCCGGTTTCATTCTTTTGCACGTGGCTATCCAATTCTCCCAGCACCATTTATTGGAGAGGCTGTCTTTCTTCCATTGTATGTTTTTAGCTTCTTTGTCAAAAATTATCTGTCCATATTTATGTGGTTTTATTTTTGCGTTCTCAATTCTATTCCATTGGTCTATGTGTCTGTTTTTCTGCCAATACCATGCTGTTTTGATTATTGTAGCCCTGTAGTACAAGCTAAAGTCAGGGAGTGTGACACCTCCAGTATTATTCTTCTTTCTTAAGATTGCTTTGGCTATTCGGGGTCTTTTGTGGTTCCAAACAAATCTGATGATTTTTTGTTCTATTTCTTTAAAAAATGCCATTGGGATTTTGATGGGGATTGCATTAAATCTGTATATTGCTTTAGGTAACATGGCCATTTTAACTATGTTGATTCTTCCAATCCATGAGCACGGAATGTCTTTCCATTTCTTTTTTTTTTTTTTAATTTATTGGGGTGACAATTGTTAGTAAAATTACATAGATTTCAGGTGTGCAATTCTGTATCACATCATCCATAAATCACACTGTGTGTTCACCACCCAGAGTCAGCTCCCCTTCCATCACCATACATTTGATCCCCCTCACCCTCATCCCCCACCCCCCAACCCCCTTACCCTCTGGTAACCACCAAATTACGTTCCCCAGATTAATTTTCAAACCCGTTCCATTTCTTTGTGTCTTCTTCAATTTCTTTCAAATTGTCTTATAGTTTTCAGCACATAGGTCCTTCACATCCTTGGTTAAGTTTATTCCTAGGTATTTTATTCTTTTTCCTGCATTTGCAAAAGGAATTGTTTTTTGTATTTCGTTTTCTGAGATGTCATTGTTAGTATATAGGAACGCAATGGACTTTTGTATGCTGATTTTGTAGTCTGCCATATTACTAAATTTGTTGATTGTTTCAAATAGCTTTCTGGTGGAGTCTTTAGGGTTTTCTATATACAGCATCACGTCATCAACAAAGAGTGACAATTTAACTTCTTCATTCCCAATTTGGATGGCTTTTATTTCTTTCTCTTGCCTGATTGCTCTGGCAGGACTTCCAACACTATGTTGAAAAGCATAGGTGATAGGGGACAGCCCTGTCGTGTTCCTGAACGTAGAGCAAAGGGCTTCAGTGTTTCACCATTAATTATGAGATTAGACGAGGCCTTGTCATCTATGGCCTTTATTATGTTAAGTTATTTTCCTTCTATACCTATTTTATTATGTGTTTTAATCATAAATGGATGTTGTATCTTGTCAAATGCTTTTTCTGCATCAATTGATATAATCATATGATTTTTGTCCTTTATTTTGTTTATGTGATGTATCACATGGATGGATTTGCGGATGTTGAACCATCCTTGTGCCCCGGGGATGAACCCCACTTGATCGTGATGAATAATCTTTTTAATGCATTGTTGTATTCCATTTGCTGGAATTTTGTTTAGGATTTTTGCATCTGTAATCATCAGAGATATTGGTCTGTAGTTTTCTTTTTTTCTGTTGTCCTTACCAGGTTTTGGTATCTGGGTAATGTTGGCCTCATCAAATGAGTTAGGGAGTACTGTCTCTTCTTCAATTTTTTGGAAGAGTTTGAGCATGATTGGTATTAGATCCTCTTTGAAGGTTTGGTAGAATTCAGTAGTGAAGCCATCTGGTCCCGGACTTTTGCTTTTGGGAAGGTTTTGGATGACTGATTCAATTTCGTTACTGGTGATCGGTCTGTTTAGATTTTCCAGTTCTTCATGGTTCAGCCTTGGAAGGCTATATGTTTCTAAGAACTTGTCAATTTCTCCTAGGTTATTGAATTTGGTGGCATATAGTCCTTCATAGTGTTCTTGGATGATGCTTTGTATTTCTGTGGTGTCTGTGATAACTTCCCCTTTTTCATTTCTGATTTTGTTAATTAGTGTCTTCTCTCTTTTTATCTTAGTGAGTCTAGCCAAGGGTTTCTCAATTTTGTTAATCTTTTCAAAGAACCAGCTCTTTGTCACATTATTTTTTTCTGTTGTCTTTTTGTTCTCTATTTCATTTAGTTCTGCTCTGATTTTTGTTATTTCCTTTCTTGTACTGACCTTGGGTTTCACTTGTTCTTCTTTTTCTAGTTCTTTAAGGTGTAACATGAGGTTATTTATTTGGGATTTTTATTGTTTCTTGAGATAGGCCTGTAATGATATAAATTTCCCTCTTAAAACTGCTGTCGCTGCATCCCAAAAATGTTGGTAGGATATATTTTCATTGTCATTTGTTTCTATGAATCTTTTGATCTCTCCTCTAATTTCTTCTTTGACCCGTTCATTCTTTAAATGTGTGTTGTTTAATCTCCATGTATTTGTGTTTTTTCCTGCTTTCTTTTTGTAGTTGAGAACCAATTTCAAAGCGTTCTGATCAGAGAATATGCTTGGTATGATTTCAGTCTTCCTAAATTTGCTGAGGCTGATTTTCTGTCTCTATATATGGTCTATCCTTGAGAATGTTCCATGTAAACTAGAAAAGAATGTATAGTCTGATGTTTTAGGATGAAGTGCTCTATATATGTCAATTATGTCCATTTCATCTAATATGTCAATTAGGGCTGCTATTTCGTTATTTATTTTCTGTTTGGATGATATATCCATAGCTGTCAATGATGTACTTAAGTCCCCTAGTATAATTGTGTTTGGGTCAATTTCTCCCTTTAGTTCTGTTAGTAGTTGCTTGTTATATTTCGGTGCTCCCTGATTTGGGGCATAAATATTGATGACTGTTATGTCTTCTTGTTGTATAGTGCCCTTTACCATTATGAAATGTCCGTTTTTGTCTTTTGTTATATTTTTCACCCTGAAGTCTGTTTCATCTGATATCATTATGGCTACACCTGATTTTCTCTGGGTACCATTTGCTTGGGGTGTCAATTTCCACCCTTTAACTTTGAGTCTATGATTGTCCTTGTAGCTGAGATGTGTCTCTCGGAGACAGCGTATGGTTGGGTTTAGTTTTTAGATCCAATCTGCTACTCTGTGCCTTTTTATTGGTTAGTTCAGTCCATTTACATTTAGGGTGATTATTGGTATGTGAGGATTTCCACTCATTCTCTGTTTAGTTTTCTGGTAAGGCTCTGTCTTCATTGTTTCTTTGCCTTTTTGTTGTTGTCCATTATTTCTCTGTGGTGATATTCTATGATGTTTCCTTCTGTTTCTTCTTTTGTTACAGTATGTATTTCAGTTCTGGAATTTTGGTGAGTGGTTACCCTTAAGTTTATGTAAAAGAAAGTTTGATATTTAGAGTATAACATTTTCGTCAGCGCGCTTTCTTTCTCCATTCCCATATTCCGGTTCAGGCCTTTACTCTCCCCCTTTTTATGCTTTGATTGCCACAAATTGTCCCTGTTGATGGTGATCGAATAGCCTCCTTTAGTATTTCTTATAGTGTAGGTTGTGTATTAGAAAATTCCCTCAGCTTCTGTATGTCTGGAAAGGTCTTTATTCCTCCTTCATATCTAAAGGATATTTTTGCTGGATACATTATTCTTGGCTCATAATTTCTCTCTTTCAATAGTTTGAATATTTGGTTACACTCCCTCCTGGCTTGTTGAGTTTCTGCTGAAAAATCTGATGATAACCTAATGGGCTTTCCTTTGTAGGTTACCGTCTTCTTTTCCCTGGCTGCCTTGATGATTCTTTCTTTGTCATTGATTTTAGAGAGCTTCAATACAATGTGCCTTGGAGAAGGCCTGTTGGAATTGAGGTAATTAGGTGTTCTACTTGCTTCTTGGATTCGAGGATCCAGTTCTATCCACAAGTTTGGGAAGTTCTCATCAACAATTTGTTTGAATATATTCTCTGTTCCCTTCTCTCTTTCTTCTCCTTCTGGTATGCCCATTATTCTTATATTGCTCTTTCTGATGGAGTCAGAAATTGCTTGTAGAGTTCTTTCATTTCTTTTAAGTCTCAAGTCTCTTTCTTCTTCAATCTGTGTAATTTCCAGGTTTCTGTCTTCAATGTCACTGATTCTTTCCTCCATCTGGTTAACTCTACTACCTAAGCTGGTTATTTCATTCTTAATTTCTTCTATTGAGTTCTTAATCTCCAGAAATTCTAATTGGTCCTTTATGAAAATTTCAATCTCTTTCGTAAATTGCTCATGTTGTTGTTTGATTGCGTTTCTGAGTTCATTGAACTGCCTTTCTGTATTTTCTTGCATCTCGTTGAGTTTTTTCAGAAGTGCAATCTTGAATTCTCTGTCATTTAAGTCACATATTTCCATATCTTTAAGCTCCTTTTCTGGAGACTTTGACTTTCTTTCTGAGCTGTCTTTTTGCCTTGGTTATTCATGGCAATTACTGATTTATTATTTCTCTTCTTAAACATCTACAGGAGTGGCTTCTGCAACAGGTTAATAGGAAGAAGTCTTTTGTTTTCCAGTATTTGTTAGTAGAATGTTTTATTTTCTCTCCGACTGCAGCCTTTTTTTCCTGTCTCACACAGTAGTGCTATGCTTTCTCTGCACTAGTCCAGCTTCTCACACAATGGGGGGATTACCTAGAATACAGGCTTCTCGTCTGTTAATAGTTCACTTGGGTCACAGGGTGCAGTGTCCATGTGAGTATACGGAGAGCTTTTGAAATTCCAAAGCTGTTCCTACACCACATTCAGAGCCCATATGTTTTAGCAGTTCTGTTTACTACTGCAGGGATCTGCCCTGATAGGTGGGCAGAGGCAGGGTGAGGTGTGAGAAGTGGCCCAGAGCAATGGCGGCGACCACCACCACAGCCAGTCCTGCTTCCACAGCTCCCGCCCCTTTTCCGGAACTAGTTGGGCTGTGAATCTGTGTCTGCTGTCCACAGTTCTCAGAACATGAAATATTCTGTTCTTTTTATCTGACACTGCTACTGTTCCACTTCTAGCACTGGGCAGGTGGCGGTGGGGCGAACTCTGGAAGGGTAGGGACGGGGCGGCTAGTCTCAGTGCGTAAAGCTTCTGTTCTCTGCTCAGCAGTGAGGACTTAAACCACCGTTTTCAGCCTTCTTCCCCCAGTCTTTGCTCCAAGGTCTCTGCTGTAAGCGTTGGGTTCAACCGTGTTATATGCTGCCTCCTTAGCCCTGTGGGCCATAAGCGGAGGCCTAGCAGTCCGAGTTCTTCTATCTCCCGCAGCTGTGGTAGTTCCGGGATGCAGTGAGCTCGGAGCAGTGAGCTAGGTCTGCGTCCTGTGCCCCAGGCTCCATCTCTGCACTTCTCCCTTCCCTTCTCCCCCTCTCACGCGATTTGCCCTCCTTTAGGTGAATTCAGAAGTGGGCCTCTTCGTCTTGCCTGTCTGCTGTGCAGGGAGTCCTTTGTGGAGTTATTGTTGTTCGATTAGTCGTAAGTTCCAGGGGAGCTTTTCAGAGGCTCACCTCACGCCGTCTTTTTGATGACATCAGTCTTGATATTTTTTTTAATGTTTTTTTTTAGATTCTCTATATATTTGGATTGGTTCTGGGGAAAACGAGCTAAGTAATTTAGGGAGGAAGGCACCAAAGGGCACTATTTAGATTTGTGCATACAAATAGGTCTTATACCTATGTCTTCATGATTTGTTATCCACGAGTAACTGGGGGCACTCAAAAGTTACAGACAGAAGAGATCCATCCTTGAAAGTTTGGAGTTTTGTCTCTGAAAATCAATTGTTCTTGAAAAATTAAGTGCCTAAGTGACTGTGAGTCATTCTATGCCATGACTTCATTCATTATCTTCAAATGTTTACTGCAGGGGAGATCCAGTGCAGAGAAATTCAGGCTAAAAATGAACATGTCTTTAGGTGGAAAGAGGTTCCAACTTGTAAATAATCATACATAATTTGTATATTGTAACTCAAATCTAGAGCAGATTATTACTTTGTGGGACTTAAGAATATTAGCACAATTAATATTTGTGGAAAACGATTACTACTAGCTATGTAATGAAAACATGACTTTGCCTCAAAATAAAAGCTTGTTTTCTGCTTGTGCAGCATCTCCAGGGAGAGGCCTGACTGTTGGGCGCTCTCCTCCACAGGCTGCTGGTTGAGACAGGCAGAGACTGAGAGTTTTCCTGAGAGTGTTGGGCCGGGAGATGCGTGGTGGCGTGAATCTGGCCAAGGCATTTGAGTCGCGTTTGTTTGGGCTGGTTGCTGGTGCAGGAGCCCACACACACTGCTCTGACTTTGTGGGGGCCACTGACCACACCCCGTGGTGCCCTGGGGGCCTGCCCAACCCACCTACAGCTGCTTTGCTGGGGGCACCCTGAGCCCCTGGTGCCTGGGCCCTACCTCCTCAGGCCACAAAGGGTTTTTGTAGCAGCAGACAGCCCACAGCAACCTGTGGGGATTTTTGGTGGTTAACACAGTCCCGGAGCCTACACCAGTCAATTGCAGGCAGTTCACAGGAGCCTGCAAGCCTGAGAGGGGGAAGCCAGGGAGCTTGAGAGGGAGGCCGGCCCATGCCGCGCTGGGCCCTTGCCCTCCACACAGCTGGTGCTGAGTAGACTGGACATTCTCTTTACTGAGCAAGTGACCTGCAGATTAAAGCAGAGGAAGACCTTTTTGTTTTTCTCCTCTTTTTTCTTTCCCCCCTTTTTTAGTCATTATCGTTTTTTCCCCTTTTTCTTTTTTGTCCTTTTTTTCCTTATTCATCTTTTTGTCCTTATTCTTTTTGTTTGTTTGTTTTGTTGTTGTTGTTTCTCTGGTTTGTTTGTCCTGTTATTGCTTTGGTTACTGTTTTTCTGACTTGTTCTGCTGTTTTTGTTTCTTTTATATATTTTTGTTTCTCTTGTTGTTTCGTTGTTTGTCATGTTTTTGTGGTGGTGTATTTGTTTTTTGGTGTTGCTTGTTTGCCTTGTTTTGTTTCTGTTTTGCAAAGTGGGCATGGGCCCACTGGTCCAGGAGATGAGGCTACACTGAATTTGTAGAAACCACTGACCACAGCCTTTAGCCACCTGTAACCCCACCTCACCCACCTACAGCTGCATTGCCAGGGGCACTCTGGGTTCCTGGGTGATTGGCCCCACAACCACAAACTGTGGAAAAGGTATTTTACAACAGCAGACAGTCCACAGAGCCCTGGGGACATCTTGGTAGTGTTCAGTGACCCCAAACTTGCACCACAGCTACCTGGGAACAGCTCTCCAAAGTTTGTGAGCTTGAGGTGGAGGTTGGCTGCAGTGTCCTTAGGGCACTATACAAGGGGGTCACAGGCTAGGTACTGGTATAAAATCTGAATCTGCATTAATGTTGTAAAAACCACTGGTCTCATTTCATGACTCACTTGCACTGCATCCTGCCCAGCTAGTGTGCCTCACCGAGGGGAACACTCAACACTGGGTCAACCAGCCAGACACATGCTTCTAAGAAGCCTCTTTCAACACTTGGGCTGTACGTGCAACTAACAGGTGACAACAGGTCTAGGGGGCCCTGGGCCTTTTTGCTAAACTGCCTCAGGACCAATATTGGTAGCAGCCAGCCTCAGATCACAGAAAGGCCACCACCACATGTCTCCAGGCTCAGCATAGGCAGCAGCCCACTGTATACAGCTTGAAGGCACCTACAAGGTAGCCATGGGATGGTAACAGACAGGGCTGAAATGGCCCTGAGTGGGAGCCCCACCCATGAGATACCAGAAACACACCCAGAGGCCACTGTCCGACCAAACCAGAGTACTACCTGGTTGAACATACAAGCAGCGCTCTCAAAGGAAATTCTCCACAGGCACAAAAGCCTGCAGGGGCCGAGTCTCACTAAGTGGTCAATCTCCACACAGCAGCTCATACACAGTGAGTGGAGCTAATTCTCCCAGTTAATCAGCTAAGGGTCAATCTAACTCTCTGACAAGCCAAAAACAATTAAAGGTATACTTCAACAGCGACACCTCTAGAACATACTGGACAGGAGAATTGGGAGACTGCAATTCGAGTATAAAGGACACATACTACATAAGACCACCTAGCAAAGACTGAGAGACATAGGTGATTTACCTAATACATCAAAGCAATCACAGAGTGACAGCCAAAATGAGGAAGCAAAGAAACATGTCCCAAATTAAAGATCAGAAGAAACCTCCAGAAATGGAACTAAATGAAACAGAGGCAACCAACCTATCAGAGACAGAGTTTAGAACACTGATGATAAAAATGTTTAAGGAACTTAGTGAGAAGCTTGACAAAGAGAGAGCAAACATAAAGAAGGATACAGAAATCATAAAAAGTAAACAGTCAGAATTAAAGAATACAATAACTGAAATAAAGAATACACTTGAAGGAATTATGAGCAGATTAAATGAAGCAGAGGACCGAATCAGCAATTTAGAAGACAAGTTAGCGGAAATCACCCAATCGGAATAACAACAACAACAAAAGAATAAAAATCAATGAAAATTGTTTAAGAGACCTATGGGACAACATCAAGCACAACAACATTCACATCACAGGACTACTACAAGGAGGAGAGAGGGAGAAAGGGATCAAGGAGATATTTGAAGAAATAATGACTGAAAACTTCCTTAACCTGGTGAAGGAAATCGACATACAAGCCCAGGAAGTGCATAGAGTTCCAAATAAAATGAACGCAAATGGGCCCACACCAAGACACATCATAGTTAAAATGGCAAAGGTTAAAGATAAAGAGAGAATCCTAAAAGCAGCAAGAAAGACAGCAGGTTACCTACAAGGGAATTCCTATAAGACTATCAACTGACTTTTCTACAGAAACTCTGTATGCCAGAAAGGAGTGGCAGGAAATTTTCAAAGTGATGAAAAACACACACCTACAACCAAGATTGCTCTACCCAGCAAGGCTATCATTTAAAATTGAAGGAGAGAGATGAGGGTAAGGGGGATCAAATATACGGTGATGGAAGGAGAACTGACTCTGGGTGGTGAACACACAATGTAATTTATAGATGATGTGATACAGAATTGTACACCTGAAATCTATGTAATTTTACTAACAATTGTCACCCTAACAAATTAAAAAAAAAATTGGAGAGATAAAGAGCTTCCCAGAAAAGAATAAGCGAAAAGAATTCATTACCACGAAGCCAGCATTGCATGAAATGTTAAAAGGGCTTTTTTTAAGCAGAAGACAGGGGAAAACAAACTAACAATGGAAGACCAGAAATGTGAATAACAAAATGGCAATAAATATGTACCTATCAATAATCACTTTAAATGTGAATGGACTAAATGCTCCAATCAAAAGAGTGGATGAGTGAATAAGAAAACAGGACTTATGCATATGCTGCTTACAAGAGACTCACCTCAAATCAAAAGACACACACAGACTGAAAGTAAAGGGATGGAATAAGATATTTCATGCAAATGGAAACGAGAAAAACTGCAGTAGCAATTCTTATTTCAGACAAAATACACTTTAAAATGAAGACTACAATAAAAGAAAAAGAAGGACACTACATAATAATAAAGAGATCAATCCAACAAGAGGACATAACCCTAGTTAACATCTATGCACCCAACATAGGAGCTCCTAAAAATATAAAACAGATTATGAAAGACATAAAGTCAGAGATCAACAGTAACACTATCATTGTAAGGGACTTCAACACCCCATTGTCACCAATGGACAGATCCGTCAGATAGAAAATCAACACGGAAACAATGGCCTTAAATGACACTTTAGACCAGTTGGATTTAATCGATATTTTTAGAACATTTCACCCCAAAGAAGCAGAATATACATTCTTCTCAAGGGCATATGGAACATTTTCCAAGATAGACCACATGCCAGGCCACAAAAAAAGTCCCAATAAATTTAAGAAGATTAAAATCATATCAAGTGTCTACTCTCACCACAGTGCTATGAAACTAGAAATCGATTATAAGAAGAAACCCAGAACACATACAAATACATGAAGGCTGAATAACATGTTACTAAATAGTGAGTGGGTCAACAATGAGATCAAGGAAGAAATCAAAAGATACCTCGAGACAAATGAAAATGAAAACACAACCATAACAAATCTATGGGATGCAGCAAAAGCAGTCTTTAGAGGGAAATTCATAGCAATGCAGGCCTACCCAAACAAACAAAAAAACAAAAACCTCAAATCAACTGTTTATCTTTACACCTAAGGGAACTGGACAAAGAACAGCAAAATAAGCCAAAATGGAGTACAAGGAAGGAAATAATAAAGCTCAGAGCAGAAATAAATGAAATAGAGACCAACAGAAACAATAATAAAGATCAATGAAACCAGGAGCTGGTTGTTTTGAAAAGATAAACAAAATCGACAAATCTTTAGCCAGACTCACCAAGAAAAAGAGAGAGGACCCAAATTAATAAAATCAGAAATGAAAGAGGAAAAGTGACAACAGATACTACAGAAATACAGACAATTTTAAGAAATTACTATGAGCAGCTATATGCCAACAAATTAGACAACCTGGAAGAAATGTGTAAATTTCTAGAAGCATACAATATTTGAAGACTGACTCAAGAAGAAAAATAAACTCTGAACGGACCAATTATTATAAATGAAATTGAATCAGTAATCAAGAAGCTTCCAGCAAACAAAAGTCCTGGACCAGACGGCTTCACAGGTGAATTTCACAAAACTTTCAAAAAAGAATTAACACATATTCTCCTCAAATTGTTCCAAAAAAATCCAGAAGGAGGGAAGGCTCTCAAGCATTTTATGAGGCCACTATCACCCTGATCCCAAAATCGAAGACATTACATAAAAAGAAAACTACAGGCTGATATCCCAATGAACATAGACACAAAAATCCTCAACAAAATACTGGCAAACTGGATTCAGCAATACATTAAAAAGATCATACACCACAAGCAAGTGGGATTCATTCCTGGTATGCAAGTTTGGTTCAATATCTGCAAATCAATTAACGTGATACACCACAATAATAAAATGAAAATAAAAATTATATGGTCACATGAATAAATGCAGAAAAAACATTTGACAAAATCCAGCAGCCATTTATGATAAAAAACTCTTAGCAAAGAAGGAATAGAGGGATGATATCTCAACATAATAAAGGCCATATATGATAAAATTACAGCTAACAACATACTCAGTGGGGAAAAGCTAAAACCTTTCCCCTTAAGATCAGGAAGAAGACAAGTTTGCCCACTTTCTGTACTTCTATTCAACATAGTGCTGGAAGTTCTAGTCACAGCAATCAGACAAGAAAAAGAAATAAAAGGCATCCAAATTGGAAAGGAGGAAGTAAAATTGTCATTATGTGCAGATGACATGATACTATATATAGAGAACCCTACAGACTCCACTAAAAAACTATTAGAATTGATAAATGAATTTAGTAAAGTAGCAGGGTACAAAATTAATATTCAGAAATCAGTTGCATTTGTATACACCAATAATAAACTATCAAGAATAAAATCCCGTTTACAATTGCTTCAAAAACAATAAAATACTTAGGAATAAATTTAACCAAAGAAGTAAAAGACCTGTACTCAGAAAATTTTAAGACACTGAAAAGAGAAATCAAAGACGATACAAATAAATGGAAACACATACCATGCTCATGGATAGGAAGAATCAATATAGTTAAAATGTCCAGACTACCTAAGGCAATATACAGATTCAATGCAATTCCTATCAAGCTACCAAAGACATTTTTCACAGAAATAGAACATATAATCCTAAAATTTATATGGAACCATAAAAGACCCCGAAAACCCATTGCAATCTTGAGAAATAAGAACAAAGTGGGAGGTATCATGCTACCCGATATCAAATCATACTACACGGCTATAGTAATCAAAACAGTATGGTACTGGCACAAAAACAGACACATAGATCAATGGAACAGAATAGAAAGCCCAGAAATAAATCCATGCCTATATGGTCATTTAATCTATGACAATGGAAGGAAGAATTTACATTGGGGTAAAGAAAGTCAGTTGAATAAATGGTGCTGGGAAAATTGGACTGACACATGCAAAAAAATGGAATCGGACAACCTCCTTATACCATATATGAGAACAAATTAAAAATGGATTAAAGACTTAAGTGTAAGACCTAAAACTATACAACTCCTAGAAGAAAATACAGGGAGTAAATTTGCAGACATTACCCTGAGTAATATTTTTATTGATATATCCCCTTGGCAAGGGAAGTAAAAGACAGAAATAAACATATGGCATTATATCAAACTAAAAAGGTTTTTCACAGCAAAGGAAACCATTAATAAAACAAAAAGGCAGCCTACTGACTGGGAGAACATATTTGTCAATAATACATCTGTTAAGGGGTTAATATCCAAAATTTATAAAAAACTCATTCAATTCAACACCAAAAAAACCAAACAACCCAATTAAAAAATGGGCAGAGGACATGAAGAGACATTTCTCTAAAGAGGATATATACAGAAGGCCAACAGACATATGAAAAAATGCTCAACCTCACTAATCATTAGAGAAATGCAAATGAAAACCATAGTGAGATACCACCTCACTCAGGTCAGAATGGCTATCATCAATAAATCAATAACCAAGAAGTGCTGGCTAGGTTGTGGAGAAAAGGGAACCCTTGTGCACTGTTGGTGGGATTTCAGATCAGTGCAGCCACTATGGAAATCAGTATGGAGGTATCTCAGAAAACTGGAAATGGAACTACCTTATGACCCTGCAATTCCACTCTTAGATATCTATCCAGAAAAATCCAAGAACCTAATTCGAAAAAATATATGCACCCCTATGTTTATTGCAGGGCTATTCACAATAGCCAAGACTTGGGAAAAAACCAAAATGCCCATTGGTAGATGACTGGATTAAGAAACTGTGGTACATTTATAGAATAGAGTATTACTCAGCTATAAAGAAGAATGAAATCGTACCATTTGTAACAATATGGATGGACCTAGAGAAAATTATGCTAAGTGAGATAAGTCAGTCAGAGGAAGACAAATACCATATGATCTCACTTATATGTGGAATCTAAAGAACTGAATAAATGAGCAAAGTAATCTGAAATAGTCTCAGAGATATAGAGGAAAAAAATGATGGTTGCTAGACGGTAAGGGGGTGGGGATGAGGGAGAATGTGAGGGGATTAGACAGCACAAATTGGTAAGTACAATATTGCCACAGGATATGAAAAACGCTTTTGGGAATACAATCAATAACGTTGTCAAGATTTTGTATGGTGTCAGATGGGCACATGTCTTATTAGGGAGACCACTTCATGGACGGTATAGATGCCTGACCACTGCACGTTACACCTGAAGATGAATAACATTGTATGTCATCTATAATTTAACATATATATATATATATATATATATATATATATATATATATATATGATCACGGGATATGGAGTACAGCATAGGGAATAGTCAATGTAATTGTAATAGATATCTACGATGTCAGAGGGGCAACAGATTGGGGAAGGGGGATTATCATTTTTTTGAAGGGTGAAATGTTTAACTATTACATTGTTCTGTACACCTGAGACTAATAAAATAAAACAAAAGCTTGTTTTCTTATGCATCCATTGAATTTAGTGTTAGAAGGGTCAAACATCAACTTAAATCAGGACTAAAGTCAATAAAATGCAATCCTAAACTATATTCTGCATGTGGAAAACAGTGTTATACATTGTTGATGTTTAACAAAAAAGAACAAAACTGTATTTTATGTTCTCAACTTTTATTAAGGAGATGTGGCAGGATTATAGTGTCAGATAAATAATGTTTGTAATGAAAACCAAGGTAAATCTTGAAGTTACATCCATTTTTGTAATAGAAAAATTCATTATAAGGATCATTTTTAAAGGTTGTAGTCAACCACAAAACAGTTATTCAAAAGCAAAAACAAAAGCACAATGACATTTGCCTTTATGTCCGACTTTAATAGCATCTTGGTTTTGTATTACTTGATAGAGTCAGAATATAAACAGATGCTGCTAAAACGGCACCTTAGAGGACATCTCTATGTACCAATAATGTTTATATTTTTATAAAACTCAGTTAATCCACACATAGTCTCTCTCTGCCTGTTATACAATCGCTTAATATTGCATTTCCTCCATTAATGTAATGTTTAAGATAACTAACAGAGTCCAATATAACTAGAAAGAAGAAAAAATTCCAAACACAGTATATTAGATAGGTATGGTCTCTACAGAGGCCTTGGAGTAAGGTATCCTTGGATACAATTCCAGAACTAACAAAGGCTTCTTTCATGACTTCAAGCTAAACTGTTTTAATTTTTTTCATCTGTCAAATGAGAAGAAATCTGCTCTTTGTTAAATATATTGAAGAAAAATAACTTGTTATGTATAAAATGTCATGTGTGTAGTAAGGTTTTTATATTTGCAAAGCTCATAAATAAAAATATCTGAGGTTCAAATGATAGTGCTTTAAATTTCATTTATTAAACCCTCAAATATATATAATTTCATTGGTTACAGCTCTGTTTTAGTTTGTGAAGTGGAGCAAGACTTTATTCTGACATCGCTAATATTGTCACTAACTGGAAAAATACCCTTGAAATCCATTATGTAATGAGGAAAGAATTTCAAAATGTACATACCACATTATCTGTGGGTACTGCATGGTGGTCCTCCTCCTTATGAGTGCTTGCTTCATTTGGAACCACTTCACTGGACTCTTCTATAGAAAAAAAAAGGCCATGATATCCTTTTTCATTCTTCAAAATTTTATTGAGAATGCTTTCTTCAAGATCACTTAAATAATTTCTCTTTTGTAAAAAGACACAAATGGCAAATTGACTTCATATATGCTTTGATGAGCAATTCTACTGCTAAAAATGTGTTCTAAGGAAATAAGTGTGGATAGGTACAATACAAGGATGGTCACCACTATGCTGTTGATAATTTAAGAAAATGGAAGCAACCTATATGCTTAACAATGGGGGAATGGAGAAATCATTTAGGACCTATACCTATAATAAATTATATGAAGCTGCTAAAAATGAAGTAGGAAAATAACTAATAAAAAAGAGAATATTCATGATATACTTGAATATGAAAAAAATGAAGGTGACCAAACCTATTATGTATGTACACTGTGATCTTAATTTTCTAAAAGAAAACACGTACGTATTCATGAAGAAAAAAAAAAAGACTGACACTATTTACGTCAAAGCATTGCCATTATTATTTCTGGATGGAATTACAGGCACTTTTTATTTTTCTTCTTTTTGTCTAATTTTACTTATTTTGATAATTATTATTTTCTTCCATTTGCTTATTTATATTTAAATATTTTGTACAATGAACATGCATTTTTCATTGTAATAAGAGAAAAGTGATAAAATAAATTTCAAATACAATATATATGGCTATAAATATAGTATATTTCCAATGTCTTTTTGTAAAAAGACATATGTATGTGAATGCATGCACCTGTGCACGCATGCACACACACACACACACACACACACACACACACACACACACACACCTGTATGCAAAGAGAAAACACTAGCAAAAATATTCCTCCACCCCCATTTTAAGAATGGTTATCACTGAGGGGTAGGATTATTTCCAAATTGTTCATTGTATTTCCAATATTTCTATAATGAACATGTATTTATTTTATGATCAAAATTCAATATACTAAAAATGAGAAATAAAAGAAAGAAAAATCAATTCAGAGGAGACAGTCTACTAAGAAGCAATCTGTGCTGAATTAAGGGAAGTGGCAAATTCACAGCATAGGGTATCTACAAAATAATCCCGGTTTAGAACAGGGCAGCAATGTTTCTCTCTGTTCTTCCTGCACAGTCACGTCATGGAGATTATTTGCATAAATACTAGTGGAAGCTTTCAGCTCCTTGGTAACCGATATTTTTTTCACCACAGAAAGCAGAACAAAAATATTTATCAACCCTCTTTAGATTTTTCCTAGTCATTCCTTCCCATAGAAAGACATATAGGTTTGCCCTGTGTGAACATGCGGATGACTAGGTAGAAAACATGGCTGATCCAAGAACTCACATATGAGTACACAGAGAATTAGAAATTAAAATATCTGGGTGGTGCACACTCAATGTGATATATAGATGATGTATTATACAATTGCACACCTGAAACCTATGTAACTTTACTAACAATTGTCACCCAATAAACTTTAATTAAAAAAAAAGACATCTAGGGAAACGTTACCAGAGTTTTAATGCAAAGTGCACTATAAATTCAATTTAACTTTTTAAAATAAAAGAATGGTTTCTAAACAGAGAAAATTATTATCTATTTGTTATTTAGACATTTTAAATCACAGGCATTTCAAGTTCTGTGTAATCAGCAACTAAATTAAATGAAGGGAGAGGAAATTGTCATCAGGTTTAGTTTCAGAGCTGGTATTAGTACTGGTGCTCTAGGAATAGGGGTTATATTGCTTAGCAACAAGATCATTACTGGTATTCTTTATAGGCATGCCTTACATATCTATTCTTACTTGCTCATAAACACAGTTCTGCTTTACTGGCAAAATACCTATGCAAAGTTAATTATTTTATAAGATGTAAATAAAAACTGTTTTGAGGATTTCTAAAATAACAGTGTGAAGTGATACAGCTAAACCAGGCATGTTTTCTTTTGCTTCCACATAGCTTCCGCATTAGTGAAAGTTTGAAAGCTAAACGCTGTCAATGTGTCTGGTTATTTCTCAAGAAAAACAGCTCTGATAACTGGAAAATAAACAAATAAGTGGAATTATAATCAATGAAAACTCTAGAGGGGACTCTGTGGTGGCCATAGGCTCACACTAAGTAGCTGTATGTAGACTTACCTTTCATGCACACACCCACATAATAGATACAGCTGAAAAGACACTTTGTTATAATATTTAACATTATAGGTGTTAATAGTTTCTTTATTTAAACAATTTGCTTCCCAGAGTAGTAAAAATCTTTAAAATTGTTCACCATAAATATATTTTGGTAGACACAGAACTTGAAATTAAGGAGCTGAGTCATCTGGTACTTTGCTAGAGTTTGCACTTGGGTGAGGGGTAAATCCAGGTAGCTTTTATTCTTTTCTTTTCTTTTCTTTTCTTTTCTTTTCTTTTCTTTTCCTTTCCTTTCCTTTCCTTTCCTTTCCTTTCCTTTCCTTTCCTTTCTTTCTTTTTTTTTTAAATCAATACCAACCACACCTCCGTTCTCTTCAGCTCCACACAGAAAAAGGAAAAGGAAATGGGAGAAGCGAAGGTGGGAAGTAGAAGGTGGAAGTTAGAGGTACATCAGAAGTTCTGTATCAGGGAAGTACCTACGTTCTCAAAAGCAAAATTGAATTTAAACTACTGAAAGATCAACAGCACTGTTGGGTGACTTTGGCTAAACCTGCTATTTACTGTATTTTATAAAACAATCCTTGTTTTTGCTTGTAGAATTTTTTCTAGAAACATAATGTGACTTTTAATTGATTTTAACCTATAAAATGTAAGTCCTGATTGAAAGACATTTTTTCCTTCTTCGACAGCCATATTATAAGAGACCTTGAATTTTAAGTTGTTAGGTTTTTGAAATAGTACGGGCAGCTACTCTGATTATTCTATCTCTGTATCTCTATGTGGGGACAGAGCCAGGAGAGCAGTTTCCAGGCTCTCGACCTCATGTGGAAAGGTACTGGCTTGGGTAGTAGATGGCCATCAGCTGTAACCAGTTAGCCATTAGCCACTAATATAACTGCCATGGCTACGCTAGGGGGTTGGTTGGTTGGCAGAGAAGCAGACAGCAGATTATGGCTCCTGCTTCCTGTCTCTGACCCAGCCACCATCGAGAATATAGTGGTATGACTCCCCTATCTATGTCTCTGTTGTTGTTCCTTTTTGGCCTCACCATATCCTGTGTTCTGGTGCGGGGAGCGGGAGCAGAGACCCTGCATGACACATGGCGCAGTGAGCAGGGTATGATGTTGGCCAAAGTTCTCCAAAAGGTGGTGGAGCAATTTGTGCGAATGAACACTCAGTCTCAGGAAGCCCAGGAGGAGTGCTGCCAGGAGCAGGAAATGCGATCTGCCTGGGAGAAACGTGAACCTTCTGTGAATTGGTGGTCCTCTCAAGCCTCCGGATGGCACACCACCCTATTGGCCATAGCAGGTGTCGCCTGCCTTTTGGTGGTCTGCTGCTGCTGTATGCTCCTAGAGTTGTGGACATCTTACACTGGGGCCATCACCCACTTGAACACCTGGTGTGACAAGCAAGATTCCGGCCAGGTAAGAATGATGTCTGACTTTGGGCAGGAGGACATGTGGCCTCCACACAATGTGTAGTGCCTGGTGGCCACTGTTCTCAGGAGTTGGACCCCTTTGGAGGGGTGGGAAGATGTGGATGGCTCTCTGACAAGCATAGGAAAAGCTGTGCAGCTGCTGGAGAGCTGGACCCCTATGGAGGGGTGGGAAGACATGGACGGCTCTCCAACCAGCACAGGCCAGAGAAAACGAAGGTTGTTGCGGCCGTGCAGGCTGGGAAGTGCTTGCTGGGGCATCCCAGATGTGGGACTTGTAGTCCCAGGAGGAAACACTTGCTGAGTCCTCAGTGGAAGATGCGGGTGAGGTCAAGGTCGTCCCCTCACCCCCAGGTTGGGGAGAACTTGGAGCTCTCGCCCTGAGGAGAGAGCACACATTATGAGGTCAATGCACAGCCCTGGCGAATGACTGTGGACTATGGGGACTTGCCCTCCATCCCTGATTTGATGGACAGCTTGACTGTTTGCTTGGGAATGTACCACCATGTAGTGGAACTGGCGGATGTTTGCTTCCTGTGTCAGGAACCCAGTTCATGAGAAAAAGTTTCAGTCCAGTTCAAGTAGTGTCTCAGGGGGTGTCCCTCGATGTCCACCTACTTTTTGGGCACAGCCAGGGTTTCTCATGGTACCATGCTGGAACAATAGTGGCTCACAGCCAAGGTGCTTACATATTCTCGATGGCGGCCTGTCGAGACACAGGAAGCAAACATCCGCTTGCACCCCAACAAGGGGTCTTCCTGCACCACAGTCTCACTGGTGGCTGGGCAAGACACAGAAAGCAAACATCCACCAGTTCCACCACATGGTGGTACGTTACAGCTGATGGTCATCTAATAACCGAGCTAGCACCTTTCCACATGAGGCTGAGAGCCTGGAAACTGCTCTCTGGGACTCTGTCCCCACACTCCACCCCTCCAGGGTCTCACCTCACAATCTATGTGACAAGTGTCTTCCGTGAGGCACACCATGTCATATTAGCCTATAGGCACTTATGGGCAGAAAGAAATAGTAGTCATAGGAACCGACAATGGCAAATCCCTTCCATCTGGGAGGATACATGCTAGCTTTTTGTCCTGGGAAAGGAGGGCCGCTGCCACTGGCACCTTTCCCGGTTTGTGGTACCAGACCTTTAAGGCAGTGCTTGGGGTCCCTTGCATAGTTTCAACATGTAACAGAACAGGGGAACCCATAATAGGCCATTAGGCCATAGTGAGAGCACATAGGTTCCTCGCAAAATCATCCTGGCATCAGGACCACCGTATACAACAGTCACTCGTGGTGGCCACTCCACGACCACCCCTGGCTTCGCTTGCAAATCATGGGTCAAACCAGCCCCCCATGGGGCTATCAGGCCATACCACCAACAGTGGGGGCTTTTGACCTACCAGGGACAAGTCCATTGCTGCCGTTCCCCTGCTTTCAAACATGTGGGTGTTGGCAGCAAAATGTTTCCATTTCTGCCATAGCCTGGCTTTTACAGAGTCTCACTTGTGGTAACCTGTAATTGAATGGGAGCGTCTGTTCTATGTAGCAGAGCTTCTACTGATGCGGGCTCTCCCTTCCTTGGTCTATCATTCAGGATTCTCAAGATGTCCTACAGACGTGAGGCCCAGTCACGCATCGTGGGAAGGTGTTTTGACACCCGGAGGTCTTGCTTCAAAAGGCCGTTGTAGCGTTCAATCATGCCAGCTGCTTGTGGGTTATACGGTGCATGAAACAATCATTGCTCGTCCATCTTGGCAGCCCAGCGCTGCACTACTTGCCCCGTAAAATGGGTACCCCTGTCACGTTCAATGACTTGGGGGCACCCATAGAGGGCGCACAGCCATATAACAGCGACCACTGTATGTTGCTGATCCACAGCCGGACACGGCCAAGCAAACATCAATCCTATAGCAGTGTCCACTGCTGTGAATGCATATGTGTGTGTATGTTTACATATATATGGATACTATATGTTTATACATACATATATATATATATATATATATATATTTGTGTATATTCATATATATGTACAGAAGTTGCCAAAAAAAAGTAAAAATACTCAAAAATACTCAATATATACGTATAACAAAAGATGAATACAAGTCACATTTGACTTCTGCAAGTACAAGAGGTACTGAAAGTGGTTTTCATCAGCATCCAGACACTTCTGATTACAGCAAACTACTGCTTGAGTGATGTTGACCAGTGTCCACAACATTAGATATTTTCCTCACACATCTTAAAGCACAATAAATTCTAGGTGGAATAAATATCAAGTTGTAAAAATGAAACCATAAGGATACAAGAAGCAAATACAAGGGTATGTTTACATAATTGAAGTACAAGGATGGACTTTGTAATTACGACATCAAGTCAGACATCATAAAGGAAAGGATTGGCATATTTGACAACATAAAAATTACAGAAAAAAATGTTCATAAGCAAATTTAAAAGGCTAAAAACAAACTGGAAAATATAATGTTAATATCCTGATCAATAAAATATCTATCACAGATATAAAAGACAATATATTGCATGATTCCATTTATGTCAAGTTCCCAGCAAAGACAAATTTATACAGTCAGAAATCAGATCAGTGGTTATCTGGATTTGGAGGTGGGAGTGGGGATTGACTGCACATGGGTTCAAGAAAATTTTTTGAAGTCATGAAAACATTCTAAAATTGAGTTTTAGTGATGGTGATAGTTGTGCAACTCTATTAAATTTACTAAAATTAACATATTCTACATTTAGAATAATGTAGAATAATATTCTACATTTAGAATAATCCTACATTTAGGATAAATTTTCTGATATGTATTATAAATTAAACCTCAATATAAGTGTTCATTTAAAAAGGTGTCAGAAGAGAACTGTTTCTCTGCTTGAAGTCAAATGAAAAATTCTTCTCATGGACAAATGGTATAATTACTTGTTATTATTTGAATTCTCATTTAGGAACACACTGAGAAATATTATAAAGATGATGCAAAATAATTCCTTTATTTTGAAGGTGAGGAAACTAAAGACAAATGAATTAAATACTTTGCCTGAAGTCACATTATCAGCTAGTGGAAAATCTAGGACTTGCAACCAGGTTACCTGACTACTAGAGTGGTGTTTGTCACATTCCACCATACTTTCTTTCGTTGCAATGCATTTATCATGCTCCAACCTCAATTGACTAGAATTCCAATAAAACAAAAATAATCATGTACTTAATTATAATGTATGGATTGCTGTAATAACCAACATTTCTAAAAGTAGGAGATCATTATTGTAGTAGATGAATGTTGTTTGTTGTGATGACTTAATGTGGGAGACTATTTAGTTGGAGTCATTAAAAAATAAAAAAATAAGACAATAAGCGTTGATGAGGATATGGAGAAAAGGGAAACCTTGTACACAGTTGGTGGAATGTAAATTGGTACAGCCATTATGAAAAACAGTATGGAGGTTCCTCAAAACATTAAAAATAGAAATACCATATGATCCAGCAATCCCTCTTCTGTGTATATACCCAAAGAAAATTAAGTCAGTACCTCAAAAAGGTATCTGCACTCCCATGTTCATTGAAGCATTATTCACAATAGCCAAGATATGGAAACAACTTAAGTGTCTGTTGACAGATGAATGGATAAAGAAATTGTGATATATGTAATTCAGCCTTAAAAAGGAGATCTTGGTATTTGTGACAACATGGATGAACTTGGGGGACATTATGCTAATTGAAATAAGCCAGTCACAGAAAGAAAAGCACTGCATGATCTCATATGTGGAATTTTAAAAGGTCAAAAACAGAATAAAATAGAAACAGAATAAAATAGAATGGTAGTTAACAGGGTGGGAAGGTGGGGGAAAATGGGGAGATATTTGTCAAAGGGTACAAAGTTGCAATTACATAGGATGAATAAGTGTAGGGATTTAATGCACTGGACATGATGATTATAGTTAACAATAATATACTGAATCCTGGAAATTTGCTAAATGAGTAGATTTCAGGTGTTCTTACCACATACACAAAAAGGTAACTATGTGAGGAAAGGATATGTCAATTAGCTTTACTGTAGTAATCATTTTACTATGTATATGTACATCAAAATATCATGTGTACACTTTAAATATATATTTATTATTGAAAAATAGAATAAAAATAAATCTATTTCTTTTAAAATGTTTAACCAAATGTTTTGAGGACTTTAGATTTGAAGTCCAGTAAGCTGCAAAGCAAGTAATAATACATCAAGTTTATAAAAGCTATTATTAGGAGGTGCAGCATATAAAATACCTTGAGAGCTTCCTTCAGACAAACAGATGGATACTTCATCATTTCTGTCATTATCTTCTCCTGCTTCAGGACCAGCTTCCTCTCCTGGTGTGAGTGCAGACAAAGATGCAGACTCTGGCTGCTCAGAAAAATCAGCAGGGCCTCCCCTTGGAGGTGGAACTTCAATCCCCATTAAACGATATTTCCTTCTTCGATTCCCAATCCAAGTCTTTATAAGAGAAATACAAGAGGAAGTTTTATAAACATAGAAATCTTAGCAGTTCTGGCCACTAAAATAATGAATGGATGCTGCATAAAATATGATTAAAAAGAATAAATAGGTACCTAGAATAATGAAATTTTGTTATTACTCAATACGCAAAAATAAAATAATTATGTCTTCATTTTTACATATCTTGTTAGCGGAAAGATGATATTTATCTAAATATTCAGACTTTAAAAACAACATGCAATCCACTGTAGAAATTTTCTTTTGTTTTTGTTTGTTTTCTGAAGAAAATAATCCACTAAATCTTTCAAAAGGTACACAAATTGGTTCTTTTCCTAAAGGGACCAGGCATACAGCTCTAATTAAAATTCATATCCCATTTCAAATCTTGCTCTTCCTAGGTGAAAATGTGTCTTCTATTAACTTTGTTTGGCTCCATAATGGTTACCTGGGTATTTCAAACATTCTAAAATTTCATTTTATTTGATTTATAACCATTTTTAAAAGCTTTTCACATTAAAATAAGTTTAGAGTCACAGGAATTTGCAGATAGGTTTCCTTCACTCAATTTCCTCCAATTTAACTTTTACATAATTATAGCACAACAAGAAAAACAGGAAAATGATATTATACAAAATGTATATACACTTCCATGTTCCTTTATCACACCATCTTCTTGCCCTCCTTCCCACCATTCCCAACACCTGGCAACCACTAATCTGTTTTCCACCTCTATAATTGTGTAATTTCGAGAATGGTATATAAATGGAGTAATATAGCATGTGACTTTTTTTTAAAATAAATTTTTATTTGGGAACAGTGTGTTTCTCCAGGGTGCATCAGCTCCAAGTCATTGTCCTTCAATCTAGTGGTGGAGGGCGCAGCTCAGCTCGAAGTCCAGTTGCCATTTTTCAATCTTTAGTTGCAGAGGGCGCAGCCCACCATCCCTTGCGGGAATTGAACCAGCGATCTTGTTGAGAGCTCGGTCTCTAACCAACTGAGCCCTCAGGCCGCCCCTCTGGAAGCTCAGCTGCAGCTTCAATCTAGGTGTGGACGGTGCAGCTCACTGGCCCATATGGGAATCGAACCGGCAACCCTGTTGTTCAGAGTGCGCGCACTAACGAACTGAGCCATCTGGCCACCCAGCATGTGACTTTTTGAAATTGGCTGTTTTACACTCAGCATAATGTCCTGGAGATTTATTCAAGTTGCATGTATCAATAGTCCATTCCTTTTTTAAAATTATTACTGTTAAGTATTATAGTAGTGCCTGATACTATAAAATGTACCATTCCTCTCCCCCCCATTTTATTGGCAGTGTTTGTTTAACCATTCACTCATTGAAGGACACTTGGGTTGTTTCCAAATTTTAGCTACTACATATAAAACTTGTATGAACAGTCATGGACAGGGTCTTGTGCGGATATGTTTTCGTTTGTCTAGGATAAATACCCAGGAATGCAATTGCTGGGTCATAATGGTAATTATGTTTAGCTTTATAAAAAACTGCCAAATTGTTTCTAGATGACTTGTAGCATTTTATATTCCTACCAGCAATGTATGAGAGATCGATACATTGGCATTCTTGTCAGCATTTGGTATTGTCAGCACTGTTTTTTAAGTTTTAGCTGTTCTCATTGGGGCATGTAGTGATAGATCGAGTTCTTAATTTGGTTTCCCTAATGGTTAGTGATGTTCAAAATCTTTTCATGTGCTTATTTACCATCTGTATATCCTTTTAGTGAAAAGTTTCTTCATGTCTTTTGCCTATTTTCTAATTGAGTAATTTTTTTAATGTTGAGTTTTGGGAGTTCTTTATACATTCTAGATATGAGTTATTTATCAACTATGTGGTTTGCAAACGTTTCCTTCCCATTCTGTAGCTTGTATTTTCATTGTCCTGGTCTTTTGCAGCACAAATTTTTAAAATTTTGATGAAGACAAAGTTATAGCTTTTTTTTTTAAATGGACTGTGTTTTTAGTGTCATTTTAAAGAATTCTTCACCAAGCCCTAAGTCCCACAGATTTTCTCTTATCCCAAAGTTTTATTTTATTGTATTTACATTTAAATCTATGATCTAGTTTGAGTTCATTTTTTATATAAGGTGTGAGATTTATGTCAAGGTTCATTTATGTCTTTCTATAAATATCTAATTGTTCCTATACCATTTCTTAAAAATATCTTCCTTCATTGAAATATTTTTGTAATTTTGTCAAAAATCAACTAAGCTGGCCGTATTTGTGCAGGGCTATTTCTAGGTTCCCTATTCTGTTCCACTGATCTATATGTCTATGGCTCTGTCAGTACCACAGAGTCATGATTACTCTAGCTATAAAATAAGACTTGAAATTGGGTAGATAGATTTCTTCCATTTTATTGTATTTTTTTCCAGAATTGTTTTAGCTATACTAGCATATTTCCTTTCCATATGAATTTTAGAATTATCTTGTCTACATCAACAAAAAGTCACGCTGGGACTTTCATAGGAATTATGCTAAACGTGTGTATCAATTTGGGGGGAATTTATATTTTTGTTATGTTGAGTCTTCCATCCATGAACACAGAATGTCTTTCCATTATTTAGAACTTCTACGATTTCTTTCATCATTGTTTTGTAGTTTCCTGCATACAAGTCCTGTACTATGTATTGTTAAGATTTACACTTACGTATTTGATTTTTTGAGTGATTGCAAATAGTATTATACCTTTAATTTCAGTTTCAATGTGTCCATTTGTACTATATAGCACACAATTAATTTTTGTGTGTTGATCTTGTATCCAGATTCATTGTTGAATTCACTTATTATTACAGATTCCTTAGGATTTTCTACACAGCCCATCATATATATCTTTTATTTCCTTTCCTTGCATTACTATACTGGCTGGAACTTCTAGTACTATACTGAATAAAGGTGGCCAGAGTAGACATCTTGTTTTGTTCCTGATCTCAGGGGAAAAGCATTCTATTTTTCACTATTAAGTATGATGTTAGCTGTAGGTTTTGAATGCTTGTAGATTTCTTTTTGGGGGAGGTTTTAATGATGAATTCAAATAATCTATTTCATATTGGATAAGTTGTGGTAGTGTGCATTTTTCGAGGAATTGATCTATTTTATCTAAATGGTCAAGTTTGTGCATGTAGCGTTGTTTGTAGTATTTTCTTATCATCCTTTTCATGTTTGTAAGTACAGTCTATAATGATATCCCCTGGCTCATTCCTGATATTAGTAATTTGTGTCTTCTCTCTTTTATTCTTTGCCAGTCTTGATAGATGTTTGTTAATTTCACTGATCTTTTCAATGAACCCACTTATTTTTTCATTAACTTTTTAATGTCTCTCTTTTTTTACATTTTGACCCCATTCACCATTTCTTCCACCTGCCACCCCCTGCATCTGACAACCACCAGTCTATTCTTTGAATACATTAATTTTTAAAAAACTGATAGTTTATTTTTGAACAGTTTCAGGTTTATAGAAAAAATTGGGTGAATACACAGGGTTGCCATATACCCTCCCCTCCCAGCCAATTTCCTCTGTTTTTCCTTTTTTTTTTTTGAAATGGAATCTTTTATTTTTTAAAACTTTTATTGGGGAATATTGGGGAACAGTGTGTTTTTCCAGGACCCATCAGCTCCAAGTCAAGTCGTTGTCTTCAATCTAGTTGTGGAAGGCACAGCCCACTGGCCCATGTGGGTATTGAATTGGCGATGTTGGTGCTATGAGCACTGTGCTCCAACCAACTGAGCCAACTGGCCACTCCAATTTCCTCTGTTTTTAACATTTTTCTAAAATTAATATGATGCATTTGTTACAGTTGATGAGTTAGTACTGATAGAATATTAAGAAAGTCCAGAGTTTACATTATGGATCACTCTTTGTGTTGTACATTCTATAGGTTTTGGCAAATATATAATAACATGTACCCACCATTACAATATCATACAGAATAGTAGTTTCACTGCCCTAAAAATCCCCTGTGCTCCACCTGTTCATCTTTCTCTCACTCCCCACAAGTCCCTAAAAACCACCGATCTTTTTACCGTTTCCTCTAGTTTTTTGCCTTTTCAAGAATGTCACATACTTGGAATCATACAGTATGTAGCCTTCTCAGATTGTCTTCTTTCATTTAGCAATATGCACACAAGGTTCTTCCATATCTTTTCATGGCTTGATGCACATTTCTCTCTACTGTTGAATAATATTCCATGTCTGAGGGTAAAACTCACAAAAGTGTGACAGCCCCCCTATTACTAGGCATCTTGGAGTTTTTAACTCTCAGACTTGTCCACAATAAGCGTCCAGCAATTTGTGAACTACAGTTTAGGTTTTCCTAACTCAGTTCATATTCCTACTGAATTTCTTCCCAAGTAAGTTGTGATTTTCTATATTCGCCTGCCTATTTCTCCAATTTTGGCGGTAGTGGTTTACCCTATGACCTCATTTATCCGGAGAATCTAAAAAAATTATTGATTCTTCATTTTGTTCAGCTTTTTGCTTCTTAGAAAAAAGTGACAATGCCAAGCTTCTTACATGCCTGAGTAGAAACTGAAAGTCCAGTGTATTTTTAAAATTTCCTTTCAGATTTCCTCTTTGACTTGTGGATTATTAAGAGACATGTTGAATAACTTCCAAGCATTTGTAGATATTCCTGTTATCTTTCTGCCATTGACTTCTACTTTGGTTCAATTGTGGTCAAGGACATATGCTGTATGATTTCATTTTTTTTAAATTTATTGAGGTTTGTTTAATAGACAAGAATGTGTTTTATCTTGATGTGATTTTCATGGGCACTTGAAAATAATATGTATGCTACTGTTGTTTGGTTGCATGATCTATAAATGCCCATCATATCATGTTGATCAAGGTGTAAATAACAGGACATAAAAAAGCTGTAAATAAATTTTTTTCTTTGTTTTTAATTAAAGTTTATTGGGGTGACAAGTTTTAGTAAAGTTACATAGATTTCAGGTATACAATACTGAATTACATCATCTATTTGTCCCATTGTGTGTTCACTACTAAGAGTCAGTTCTCCTTCCAAAACAATATATTTGATCCCCTTTGTCATCATCTACCAAACCCCTCCCCCCTTACCCTCTGGTAACCACTAACTATTATCTGTGTTTATGAGGTTTTGTTTCTCATTTGTTTGTCTTGTTCTTTTTTCTTTTTGGTTTATATACCACATATCAGTGAAATCATATGGTTCTCTGCTTTTTCTGTCTGACTTATTTCGCTTAGCATTATACTCTCAAGGTCCAGACATGTTTTCACAAATGGTCCTATTTCATCTTTTCTTAGTGCCGAACAGTATTCCATTGTGTATATATACCACAACTTCTTTATCTATTCATTTATCAAAGGGCATTTTGGTTGTATAAAGCAGCAATGAACATTGGAGCACACACGTCTTTATGGTAAATGTTTTCAGATTTTTTGGGTAGATACCCAGGAGAGGTATTGCTGGGTCGTATGGTAATTCTATTCGTATTTTTTGAGGAACCTCCACACTGTCTTCCATAGCAGTTGCACCAGTCTGCATTCCCAACAATGCAGGGAATTCAGGGTTCCCTGAATGCATTCCCTGAATGTATGAGGGTTCCTTTTTCTCCACATCCTCTCCAACACTTGTTACTATTTGTCTTGTTGATGATGGCCATTCTAACTGGGGTGAGGTGATAAGCATGTTTTTGTATGTCTATTTGCCATTTGTATGTCCTTTTTGGAGAAATGTCTCTTCAGGTCCTCTGCCCAGTTTTCAATTGGGTTGTTTATTTTTTTGTTGTTGAGTTTCATGACTTCTTTGTATATTTTGAATATTAGCCCCTTATCGGAGGCACTGTTTGCAAAAATCTCCCATTCAGTTGGTTGCCTCTTAATTTTGTTGATGGTTTCTTTTGCTGTGCAGAAGCATTTAGGTTTCTTATAATCCCATTCATTTATTTCAGCTTTTACTTCCCTTGCCTTTGGAGTCAAATTCATAAAATGCTCTCTGAACTCAAGGCCCATAAGTTTAGTACCTATGTTTTCTTCTATGCAGTTTATTCTGTCAGGCCTTTGCTTAAGTCTTTGATCCATTTTGAATTAATTTTGGCACATGGTGACAGATAGCAGTCCAGTTTCATTCTTTTGCACGTGGCTTTTCAATTCTGCCAGCACGATTTCTCCATTGCATGTTTTCTGCTTCTTTGTCAAAAATTATCTGTCCATATTTATGTGGGTTTATTTCTGAGTTCTGAATTCTATTCCATTGGTCTACATGTCTGTTTTTCTGCGAATACCATGCTGTTTTGATTATTGTAGCCCTGTAGTTCAAGCTAAAGTCAGGGAGTGTGATACCTCCAGCATTGTTCTTTTTTCTTAAGATTGCTTTGGCTATTCGGGGTCTTTTGTAGTTTCAAACAAATTTGATGATTTTTTGTTCTATTTCTTTAAAAAAGCCATAGGGATTTTGATGGGGATTGCATTAAATCTGTATATTGCTTTGGGTAATATGGCCATTTTAACTATGTTGATTCTTCAAATACATGAGCACGGAATGCCTTTCCATTTCCTTGTGTCTTCTTCAATTTCTTTTAAAAATGTCTTATAATTTTCAGCATATAGGTCTTTCACATCCTTGGTTAAGTTTATTCCTAGGTATTTTTTTTTCTGTAATTACAAAAATAATTGTTTTTTTTAAATTTCTTTTTCTAAGATATCATTGTTAGTATATAGGAATGCAATGGACTTTTGTACGTTGATTTTGCAGCCGGCCACATTAGTGTATTCATTGATTGTTTCTAATAGCTTTTTGGTGGAGTCTTTAGAGTTTTCTATATGCAGCAACATGTTATCTGCAAAGAGTGACAATTTAATTTCTTCATTTCCAATTTGGATGCCTTTTGTTTCTTTCTCTTGCCCGATTGCTCTGGCGAGGACTTCCAACACTATGTTGAAAAGCAGAGGTAATAGGGGACAGCACCGTTGTTTTCCT
Source organism: Rhinolophus ferrumequinum (assembly GCF_004115265.2). Lineage (NCBI taxonomy): Eukaryota > Metazoa > Chordata > Mammalia > Chiroptera > Rhinolophidae > Rhinolophus > Rhinolophus ferrumequinum. The sequence continues at coordinate 70,471,782 of NC_046284.1, read as the reverse complement.
GAATGTAAAGCAAAGGGCTTCAGTTTTTCACCATTAATTATGAGATTAGCTGAGGATTTGTCATATATGGCTTTTAGTATGTTAAGGTATTTTCCTTCTATACCTATTTTATTAAGTGTTTTAATCATAAATGGATGTTGTATCTTGTCAAATGCTTTTTCTGCATAAATTGATATGATAATCATATGATTTTTGTTCTTTATTTTGTTTATGTGATGTATCAAATTGATGGATTTACGTATGTTGAACCATCCCTCCACCCCTGGGGTGAACCCCACTTGGTCGTGATGAATAATCTTTTAAATGCATTGTTGCATTGGATTTGCTAGAATTTAGTTTAGGATTTTTGCATCTGTATTCATCAGAGATATTGGTCTGTAGTTTTCTTTTTTTGTTTTGTGCTTACCAGGTTTTGGTATCAGGGTAATGTTGGCCTCATAAAATGAGTTAGGGAGCAATGTCTCTTCTTCATTTTTTGGAAGAGTTTGAGCAGGATTGGTAGTAGATCCTTTTTGAAGGTTTGGTAGAATTCACTAGTGAAGCCATCTGGTCCGGGACTGTTGCTTTTGGGGTTTTCGATGGCTGGTTCAATTTCGTTACTTGTGATCTGTCTGTTTAGATTTTCCAATTCTTCATGGTTCAGCCTAGGAAGGCTATGTGTTTCTAAGAACTTGTCAATTTCTCCTAGGTTATTGAATTTGGTGGCATATAGTCCTTCATAGTATTCTTGGATGATCGTTTGTATTTCTGTGGCATCCGTGATAACTTCCCCTTTTTCATTTCTGATTTTGTTAATTAGTGTCTTCTTTCTTTTTTATCTTAGTGAGTCTAGCCAAGGGTTTGCCAATTTTGTTAATCTTTTGAAAGAACCAGCTCTTTGTCACATTAATTTTTTCTGTTGTCTTTTGTTGTCTATTTCATTTAGTTCTACTCGGATTTTTATTATTTCCTTTCTTCTGCTGACCTTGGGTTTTACTTGTTCTTCTTTTTCTAGTTCTTTAAGGTGTAACGTGAGGTTACTTATTTGGGGTTTTTCTTGTTTCTTGAGATAGGCCTGTAATGATATAAATTTCCCTCTTAAAACTGTTTTCACTGCATTCCATAAATTTTGGTAGGATGAATTTTCATTGTCATTTGTTTCTATGTATCTTTTGATCTCTCCTTGAATTTCTTCTTTGAATCGGTCATTCTTTAAGAGTATGTTGTTTAATCCCCAAGTACTTGTGGTTTTTCCTGCTTTCTTTTTGTAGTTGATATCCAATTTCAAAGCCTTGTGATCAGACAATATATTTGGTATGATTTCAATCTTCTTAAATTTGCTGCAGCTAGTTTTAAGTCCCAACACACGGTCTATCCTTCAGAAAGTTCCATGTACACTAGAAAAAAATGTATACTGTGATGCTTTAGGATGAAGTGCTCTATAAATGTCAGTTGTGTGTATTTTATTTAATGTGTCATTTAGGGCTGCTATTTCATCATTTGTTTTCTGTTTGGATGATCTATCCATAGCTGTCAATGATGTATTTAAGTCCCCTAGTATAATTGTGTTTTGGTCAATTTCTCCCTTTAGTTCTGTTAGTAGTTGCTTGGTATATTTTGGTGCTCCCTGATTGCGGGCATAAATATTGATGACTGTTATGTCTTCTTGTTGTATAATTCCCTTTACCATTATAAAATGTCCGTCTTTGTTTTTTTCGTTACCTTTTTCTCCATGAAGTCTCTTTCATCTGATATCATTATGGCTACACCTGATTTTCTCCGGATACCATTTGCTTGGAGTGTCAATTTCCACCCGTTCACTTTTAGTCTATATTTGTCCTTGTAGCTGAGATGTGTCTCTTCGAGACAGCATATGGTTGGGTTTAGTTTTTTGATCCTATCCATTACTCTGTGCCTTTTTATTGGTGAGTTCAATCCATTTATATTTAGGGTGATTATTGATATGTGAGGATTTCCTATCATTCTATCTTTAGGTTTCTGGTAAGACTGTGTCTCCATTGTTTCTTTGCCTTTTTGTTGTTGTCTATTATATCTGTGTGGTGGTATTCTCTGATGTTTCCCTTGTTTCTTCTTTTAGTATAGTATATATTTCAGTTCTGGTTTGTTTTTGAGCAGTTACCATTAAGTTTATGTACAATAAATTTTGGTATTTAGAGTATTCCATTTTCTTCAGCATGCTTACTTTCTCCATTCACATGTTCTGGTTCAGGTCTCTCTCTCCCCCTTTTTGTGTTTTGGTTGCCACAAATTGTCCCTTTTGATGGTGGTCAAATAGCCTTCTTTAGTATTTCTTGTAGTTCATGTCGTTTATTAGAAAATTCCCTCAGCTTCTGTATGTCTGGAAAGGTCTTTATTCCTCCGTCATATCTAAAGGATATCTTTACTGGGTATATTATTCTTGGCTCATAATTTCTCTCTTTCAATAGTTTGAATATTTGGTTCCACTCCCTCCTGGCTTGTAGAGTTTCTGCTGAAAAATCTTATGATAATCTTGGGCTTTCCTTTGTGGTTTCCTGTCTTCTTTTCCCTGGCTGCACTGAGGATTCTTTCTTTGTCGTTGATTTTTGACAGCTTCAATACAATGTGCCTTGGAGAAGGCCTGTTGGGGTTGAGGAAATTAGGTGTTCTATTTGCTTCTTGGATTCAAGGATCCAGTTCTTTCCAGAAGTTTGGGAAGTTCTCATTGATTATTTGTGTGAATATGCTCTCTGTTCCCTTCTCTCTTTCTTCTCTTTCTGGTATGCTCATTATTCTTATATTGCCCTTTCTGTTGGAGTCAGAAAGTTCCTGTACAGTTCTTTCATTTCTCTTAGATGTCAAGACTCTTTCTTCTTCCATCTGTGTCATTTCTAGATTTCTATCTTTTGCGTCACTGATTCTTTCCTCCACCTTGTCAGCTCTATTACCTATGCTGCCTGTTTCATTCTCCATTTCTTTTATTGAGATCTTAATCTCCATAAATTCTATTTGGTTCTTTTTTGAAATTTCAATCTCTTTGGTAAGATGTTCATTTTTTTCTTTGATTGTGTTTCTGAGTTCATTAAACTGCCTGTCTTTGTTTTCTTGCATCTTGTTGTGCTTTTTAAGAACTGCAGTCTTGAATTCTCTGTCATTTAAGTCACATATTTCCATATCTTTAAGTTTCTTTTCTGGAGACTCTTCATATACTTTTGAGCTGTCTTGTTGCCTTGGTTATTCATGGCAATTAATCATTTATTATTTTTCTTCCTAGACATCTACAGGAGTACGTTCTGCAACAGGTTGATAGAAAAAGGTCTTTCTTTTGTTTTCCAGTAGGTGTTGGTAGAATGTTTTATTTTCTCTCTGAATGCAGCCTTTTATTCTTTCTCACACTGTAGTGTTATGTTTTCTCTGCAGTATTCCAGCTTGTCACACAATAAGGGGATTCCCTGGAAGGCGGGTTTCTACTCTGTGAACAGTTGGCCTTGGTCATAGGGCACTACCTCTGTGGCGGGATGTGGAAAGCTTCTGAAGTTTCAAAGCTCTTCCTGCCCCAGATTTAGAGCCTGTGTGCTTCAGCTGCTCTGTTTACTCCTGCAGGGATCTTCCCAGATAGGTGGAGACAGGGGCAGGGTGAGTTTTGAGAGGTAGCCAGAGCAATGGCAGCGACCACCACCACCACAGTCAGTCCTGTTTCCATAGCTCCCTCCCTTTTACCAGAACTAGTTGGGCTGCGAGTCTGAGTCTGTGACCACAGTTCTCAGAACTGCAAATATACTGCTGTTTGAACTGACTCTGCTACTGTTCTGCTTCTAGCACTGGGCACGTGGGTGTGGGGTGAGCTGTGGGAGGGTAGAGAAAGGGCGGCTAGTCTCAGTGCTAAGGCTTCCGTTTTCTGCTCTGCAGTGAAGCCTTAAACTACCATTTTCAGCCTTCTTCCCTCAGTCTTTGCTCCGAGGTCTCTGCTGTGAGTGTTGTGTTCAGCCGTGTTATATGCTGTCCCCTCAGCCCTGTGTGCCATAAATAGAGTCCTAGCAGTCCGAGTTCTTCCCTCTCCTACGGCTGTGGTATTTCCAGGATGCAGCGAGCTCGGAGCACTGAGCTAAGTCTTCGTCCTGCTTCTGCGCATCCCCGTCTCCACACTTCTCACTTCGTTCCTCCCCTGCTCACACAATTTGCCCACCTTTAGGTGATTTTAGTAGTGAGCCTCTTCGTCTTGCCTGTCTGCTGCGTGGGGAGTCCTTTGTGGTGTTATAGTTTTTCAATTTGTTGTCAATTCCAGGGGAGATTTCCAGAGGCTCACCTCTGGCCGCAATGTTTTATGATGTCCGCATGAAGTATCTTATTCCATCACATCACTTTCAGCCTGTGTTTGTCTTTTGATCTGAGGTGAGTCTCTTGTGTACAGGGTCTTGTTTTCTTATCCACTCAGCGATCCTATGTCTTTTTATTGGAGCATTTAATCCATTTACATTTAAAGTGAGCATCAATAGGTACATAGTTATCGCCATTTTGTTATTTGTATTTCCGGTCTTCATTAGCTAGATTGTTTTCATCTTTCTTCTGCTTAAAGGAGCCCTTTTAACATTTCCTGCAATGCTAGCCTGGTGGTAATGAATTCCTTTAGCTTATTCTTTTCTGGGAAGCTCTTTATCTCTCCTTCAATTTTAAATGGTAGCCTCGCTGGATCAAGCAATCTAAGTTGTAGTCCTTTGTTTTTCATCAGTTTGAATACCTCTTATCCCTCCCTTCTTGCCTGCAAAGTTTCTGTAGAAAAGTCAGCTGATAGTCTTATGGGAGCATCCTTGTAAGCAATCACTGTCTGTCTCTTGCTGGTTTTAGGATTCTCTCTTTGTCTTTAACCTTTGCCCTCTTAACTATAATGTGTCTTGGTGTAGGCCTGTTTGGGTTCATCTTGTTTGGAACTCTGCACTTCCTTGGCTTGTATGTCGATTTCCTTCACCAGGTTGGGGAAGTTTTTGGTCATTATTACATCAAATATGTTCTGAATCCCTTGCTCCCTCTCTTCTGGTATTGCTATGATGCACATGTTGTTGCACTTGATGTTATCCCACAGGTCTCTTAAACCATTTTCATTGTTTTTTATTCTTTTTTCTTTTTGTTGTTCCACTTGGGTGACCTCGGCTATCTTGTCTTCTAAATCACTGATTCAATCCTCCACTTCATCTAACCTGCTGTTAATTCCTTTGAGTGTGTTCTTTATTTCAGTCATTGTATTCTTCAGTTCTAACTTGTTGTTTTTTTTTATGATTTCTCTATCCTTCTTTGTGTTCTCACTAAGTGCCTTAAACATTCTTATCATCAGTGTTCTAAACTCTGTCTCTGATAGGTTGGTTACCTCTATTTCATTTAGTTCCAATTCTGGAGGTTTCTTTTGTTCTTTTCTTTTGGACATGTTTCTTTGTTTCCGCATTCTGGCTGACTCTCTGTGTTTGCTTTGGTGTATTAGGTAGATCCTGTAGGTTCCTCAGTCTTTGCAGGGTGGACTTATGTATTATGTGTCCTTTATATTCGAATTGTACCATCTCCCTATTCTCCTGTGCATGTGTTGCAGAGGTGTCCCTTGTGTTGTGTGTATTCTCCTGTTGAGATTGAGCTTTAATTGATTTTGGCTCTTCAGTAGGTGGGATTGACTCCCTGGCTGACTAACTGAGAGAATTGTTTATGCCCACAGTGTATGAGCTGTTGTGTGAGAGTTGACTGCTCAGATGAGGCTTGGCACCTATGGGCTCTTGTGCCTGTGGAGAAATCCCTTTGGGTTTGTCACGTGTAGGTCAAACCCAGTAATGCTCTGGTTTAGTCTGGAGTTAGCCTCTGGGTATGTTGATTCTTGTGATTCTTGGGCTGGGCTCTGGTGCAGGTGATTTCAAAACAAAACAAATCAACACACACAATAACAACAACAAGAAAAACCCAAAATATACTCACATGTGAAAACAACCTACAACCAATTTTCAACACAAACAAAAATATCAAAAATGTATAAAAACAAAAGAAACAAAACAAAAAATAGCAACACCTCCCCCCCAAAAAAAATCAATGCAGAAAAATGGAAAGAAGGAGGAAAAGTCGACCAAGGAATAGAAAAAAGAAAAGAACAGAGAGAGAAAGGGGACAATGTGTATGTATATAGTGTTATTATCATTTTAATATTATTATCATTTTAAGTGTGTATATATGTTTAGTATATGCATATTTAGTGTAAGAAAACAACCCTTCCCCCAAGTAAACAGTGCCAGTCTTGGCTTAAGCCCACTAAGCTATCTCCAGGTTGTCCTCTGCTGACAAAAACTGCTCTCCTTCTTGTGGAGGCAGAGCCGGCCACTTGGTACCCAAAGTGACCCTGGCAATGCAGTTCTAGATGAGTGGGGCTATAGGGTGTGGTTGGTAGTTTTTACAAAGTCAGTGCAGTTTCCACTCTTGCCTGCACAAATGCGCGCTGAGAACACTATAGCCAGCCACCGGGAGGTGGGTTTTTTCCCTGCATGCAGATCTCGTGGGCCTTAGGGCACATCTTCCATTAGGGTATGTGGACGGCATGAGATTTCTAGGCTGCTGAAAGTCCAGAGCTGCCTTTGCCACCTGCTGCTAACCCCTGTGTGTGTCTCAGTAGCTGTAATTGTCCTGCCGGCAGCCACCCAGAAAAGGTCAGGGCTGGATAGGCAGGTGTCTTCGTCTCCCAGCCCAGCCTCTTCCCTAGGTCACAGCTACAAATCAGCTTTTTCCAGTTCTTGAGGGCTGAAGCTCCTCTGTAATCTGACAGTACTCCTCTTTTCAAGGACCAGCTTAAGACTCTGGAAGGGCAGGTGTGGGATGGCTGTGGGAGAGTGGGGATGGGGCCCAGGTATGGAGTTTACTGTCTGTCTGACCGAGAGCCCAGCCGCAGTCCTTAGCTGAGGTTTCTGCCTCAAACTTTGGCCACTGCAGTCCTCTATACTGATCTCTTAGCAGGACTGTGGGACTGTGGTTATTGCGATCTCTGGTCTGTGTCCCGGAGCCCCTGCATCTCTGCAGCCATGGATGCAGGTCGGTCTCTACACCTCTCCCTTCCCTCTTCCCCCACTTGCCCGCACAGTTTGCCCACCTTCAGGTAATCCTTGTGTGAGTCTCTTAGTTGTTTGTGTGATGAGCAGAGAATCCTTTGATGAGTTATAAATGTTCAATTTGTGGTAACTTCCAGGGGAGAACTCCAGAAGCCCACCTCATTGCTGCCATTTCTATGACATCACCCTGTTTGCATCTTTTCTGAACTCTGCATTGAATGAGTCATGGAATTAGCCATGGTGAGAATCTTTTCACCACAGAAATCAACAAATGTTTTTCCTCAAAGAGCTGATTGTTAAATACTTACCAGAACATCACTGCCATTATTTAAATCTTATACTGACATCTTTGAAAAGGAATAGAAACTACTGTTCCCATGACTGATAAATATAATTTTTCAATCTATCATTCATTACATAATATGTGATATGTATTTCAGATCATCTCATGCAATTTTTTAAACAGTGTTATTGGGATATATTTAAAATACTATAAATTCACTAATTTAATGTGTACAATGAAAATGTTTTTAATATATTCACAAAGTTGTGCAATGATCACCACTAATTCCAGAACATTTTTATCATGCCAAAAAAAAACAAAACCCCTATATCCATTAGCAGTCACTCCCCATTCCTCCTTACACCCAGCCCCTGGAAAACACTAATCTACTTTCTGTTTCTATAGATGTACCTATGCTGGATATTTTATACAAATGGGATTATAGAATATGTGGTGTCTTGTGTTCTTTCACTTAGCATAATGTTTTCAAGATTCATCTATTTTGTAGTATGTTTCAGGATTTCACTCAATTGCATGTCTCTATAATATTCCATTATATGTATATGTCACATTTTGTTTACCCATTCACTTGATGGACATATGTTTTTTTCTACTTTTTGGGTATTATGAATAATTCTATTATGAATATCCAATGTAAGTTTTTGAGTGGACATACATTTTTTTCCCTTTGGGTATATACCTAAAAGTGAAATTGCAGGGACATATGATAGCTCTATGTTAAAAAGTTGAGGACTGTTTTCTAAAGTAGCTAAAACACTTCACATTTTCACGAGAAGTATATAACTCCACATCCTAGCCAACACTTTTTATTTATCTTTTGGATTCTAGCCATCATAGTAGGTGGCAAGTTATATCTCATCCTAGTTTTGATTTCCATATGACAAGTAATGCTGAACATCTTTTTGTCTGATTCTTGGCCATTTGTATATCTTCTTTGGATAAATGTTTATTCAATACTTTGCCCATTAAAATTTTTAAATTATATTTATTGTGGTGATATTGATTAGTAAAATTATACAGGTTTAAAGTTACATTTCTATAATACACCATCTATACGTTGCATTGTTTGT